>NW_027130208.1:12637500-13237500 GCF_026122565.2 Emydura macquarii macquarii | reverse complement strand
GCAAGTGGATTCATCATAAAGTAAATGCCTAAAATTATGTTGATGATGGAATTCTACACTGGATTTGGTTACTGGCTTAAAAGAACAGCATCCTCTATAAGACACTCAGTAATTGGCTTGAGGAAATCAGTAAGTAGAGAATGCACACACACCTATAAACACACATAGGCTTATTTATCTGGGTCATTGAAATGACAACTAATGAACTTTTAATCAAATAACTTCATAAATCATTATAGGAAGCTTCTTGAATGTATCTATTTATACTGAGGAATTGTAGGGCATGTATTTTTAAAAAACAAAAAAGCCAAAAAAAAGTCCGCTCAGTTTTAGCTAACAAAGCTGAATTTGGCTCCCAAGGTTCATTAATCACTGCAATGGCTTACTTAGAAAGAACGCTACAGAAGGGGAATTTATCTTCGTCAGCACCCCAGGGCTCAGTTCTTTTGAAGGGCAAAATAGGAGGTAAGAATAAAACTCAGTCTACCTAATTTTGACCTGTGATTTCTTTCAGACTTTATGGTTAGGAAGTTTTCTAACACTAACATCAGAAGGCAACCAGTGAAATCTATCCGGTACCAGAGTTCATCATAACTTGTCAGAGACTGTGAAATGCTGAGGTAGTTTACAAAATTTAAACAAAAGAAAAAATATGTGGGGAGAATTTTTAAGGAACAAACAGGTATTAAATGCTCCACTTCCATTCATCTTTGATGGGAATTAGGTGCTTAGCTTCCCATTATGCCTTTGCAAATCTTCATGATCATAAGAGGACAGCTGCGTTTGGGCTATATGAGATGATTTGTTAGGAATGGGTGTTCACTCTGTTACTGTGGGGCATCACTAATGTGTAATTAGTAGTATGGCCCTGATCCAAAGTCCACTGAAGTCAGTAGAAAGATTCCCATTACCTTCAGAGGGCTTTGGACTTAGCCTTATTTAATGAAAGCTTCTGTAAGGACTGTTTGTTTGCATGTGCTTGGATTACTTTGTTGTGAAGATGGAGCGCTTTCTGCTTGGAATGGAAAAGTTAGTCACTCTTCCGTCATGAAGGCTGATTCTTGAGAAAGCTATCCCAATGATGGGTCACCTATTCTCCTAATTTTGGCAAAGTACTCCTTATCTCTTATCCTCAAAGCATTTTTAGTCATAACAACAATACAACTTATACGTCAGTGGCACTTAAAACCAAGGTCAGCTGTCCAGACATTCCTTCTATTTTCATAGAACATTAACTTTCTGTTCCATCCTCCCAGTAGCAGAACTGCAAACGTGCAGCTGCATGGCCTTGCCTTTCAGAGCTTAAAATGATTACCTCTGTGGTGTTCGGTTTTTAGCTATCTGTGACTGAACACACAAGATGACTGACTGCGGTTCTGTCAAATTCTGGATACATGCAGGAATGTCAAATTCAGGGGTTACATTATAATATACAATCATTTATCTCATGCCTATATGGAGCCTCGGCTTTATTTAACTGTTGATCTGGACACCATCTCCTATGCCCACTCCTGGCTTTCCTAATTTTTTTAAACATACATGTGAGTTGCTTCCTCTTGCACTCATTTCTGATCTGTGTATCCGGTATGTTGTGACCCTATTTAGATAAGGGCCTTTTGATCTTACAATTATAATGAGAAGGGATACAAACAGAATACCGCATATGGTATGTGGCACTTGTTCCTAGCATGTGATCAGCCTGAAGTTTATGATCAGTACTCATTTTTACATTGCTCATTAAAAATGACATGCATCCACACTGGTGAGTAGATAACACACACAAATTTCCTGGTTAACAAGGTTCTTTTTCTTTCTGTTTCAATAAATACTCCATTTTTTCTACAGTGAAGGCTAAAACTGTCAGAAAACAGCTGCAGCAACTATAGCACAAAACAGTGAAGAAACGAACGGATTGGTTAAGCTGCTATCACTCTGAAAAGTGAGGTTAGTTGGAAGCCTGAGGGAGACAAGGGACAGTAATTAAAACTGACTATGCTGTCAGAGTGGTAGCTGTTGCCATTTTGAATTATTTTGTGGCTACTATCAGAGAATGATTTGAGGTATCCTTCACCAAAGTGCAATGTTGCCAACTTTTGAGGGTTTTTACAATCACAAATCCTGGGATATTTGGTGTTCTTCTTAAAGCCCCAGCTCCTGGATTCATGTGAATAAGTGAGAATCTCAAGTTTTCATTTTAAAACAAAAAGGTTTTTAGTCCTTATGGTTGCAGAGAAAGGTCATGCTTTCCAGACTATCTGTACCTTAGGGGATTAAAAATTACATAAATTATATGGAATGGCTGCAGAATTATTGGCACAATTTTAACCATATAGAATGTGTTCATTACAGAGGAAAAAACTGTAGGATAATTTTGGTGAAGTAAAATCTTGTGGACCAGGATTAGATTTTATCTCTTTAGCTTCCCCAGCCTGACCAGTGTAGTTCTTCTGCTGAACCTTGGACCAGGCTTCCATTAAGATACAGAGGATGGGAGTCATTAGAGGGGACCAGCATCATGGAAGCAGCTGAGCACACCGTCCTTGTGAAAGTGGGGAGATACACTCTTCTGAGCACAGAACTAAGGGATTAAATCTGGCCCTAGGTGATTGAAGTTTCATTGAAGGATTTCAGAAGTGTCTGTGATAAATGAAAACAAGAATTAGAAGGTTGGATTAAAAATAAATGCCCAAGAAACACTTTTCCATTGTTAACTGCCCTTGGGGTAGCAATGACCCTTATAGGCTTTTGGGGACAGGATGCATGTACATTTTTTTTCTCTGAAAATGAAAGCAAGGTAGGCAAAATAGATTATCCAGATTGGTCAAGATCGATGACGATATTTTCAGATTCCTTACCACATCAGCTCCTTGGAAGAACTAGAGACCCTGAGACCTGTTCTTAAGGAAAGACTTCCTGAAAAAGCATGTATTTTAAATGTCTGATTCAATGTAAATGTGTTTAATATCCCCCCAAAAGAAGTTAACCTTCCCTTGTTTCCCCAGTATACTAGCTTTCACAAAGCAATAGGAAATTATCTGGAACATAGAAACAGAATAATCTATTCATTTCCAAAATATTTCTTTTGTTTTTAAATATTAAAGAACAAGAATGTTAAGTGAGGGTTTCAACAAGTATAGCAAATCCAGGACAACCGAATAGTATCAGAACAAAATAAGTAAATGAGAGGCATACAGGAAAAATGACAAAGTTTAACAGTTCAGTCTCCTCAGCAACCAGCCATTTCCAGAAGCAAAACTCTTTGTTCCAAAAACCAGTTAAGGTTGCTAAGTGACAAAAATATACTTGCCTATCACATTACTTATTAAAGCAAAGTACTTAAAAGCAAGGAAATGAATAGTTAAAGACATCATAAGACTTAAACTGCCCACATAATACATGCATTATTGTTACCAAATATGAAGAGATGCATATTTCAGCACCCATAATGGCCCATATCTCCATCTGTGTCCAAGTAGCAATTGATGCAGTTGAATGGGGTGGGGTGTAATGGCTTGATGCCTTAGATACTGAAACTCAGTCTGGAAAATGGGCATGTTGAACATGTCCCCCCAGGCCAACGAAGCAGTTTGATGTGGAATGCCAGACAATGACTCAAGTTACCAGATCCTGGAGTTTCCTTTCTCTTTTGAAAAAGAGCTGGGTCTGGTCTTGCAGAATAAAGTCCAGACCAGTAATATATATACTTGGTCTTTAATAGGGCCAATTTCACAGAGCTGAAAACAATTATGAGCCAAATCAGCTGGGAGGTAGAATTTAATTAGAAAAATATGGATGTTTGGGAATCTTTTAAGGACTGCTTACTAGATGCACCAGAAGTCACAATTGAGGAAGAAGGGTGTACTGGTTAATATATATAAAACAAATGGAGGAAAGGGGAAATTGATAGTAATTAATATAAATTAGTAGTTAGGAATGGAAGCAAAGGGACACAAGGAGAAATCAGCAGAGTTAAGGACAATATGAAGGAGTTTTAAAAATATATTAGGGTAAAAAAGAATCCTGACAATGAAATTGGTCCATTACTAGATGGAAATGGTATAACTATCAGTAATAATGCAGAAAAGGCATAAGAGTTTGATAAATATTTTTGTTCTGTATTTGGGGAAAAAAGATGGCATAGTCACATCACAGGGTGATGATACAACTCTTTCTATTACATTAGTATCTCTGGAGGATGCAGCTACTAAAGTTAGATATTTTTGTAAATCAGCAGGTCCAGGTAACTTGCATCCAAGAGTATTAAAAGAGCTGGATGAGGAGTTTTCTGGACCATTAATATTGATTTTTTTCAATAAGTCTTGGAGCACTCTCGCACTAAGCTAATGCTGGACAATTTTTTAAAAATGTGATGACGTGGGTATTTATAGGCCTTTCAGTCTGATATCCAACCCAGGCAAGATAATGGAACAGCTGATACGGGACTTGATTAAAAAATAATTAAAGGAGGATAATATATTAAGCAAGTCAACCTGGTTTTATGGAAAATAATCCTGTCAAACTAATATCTTTTTTTGATGAGATTACAAATTTGATTGATAGAGGTAATAGTGTTGATGTAATAGATGTAGAATTCGGTAAGGCATTTGACTTGGTAGCACATGACATTTTGATGAAAACACTAGAAAGATATAAAATGAATATATAATACATTAAATGAATTAAAAACTGTTTAACTGATAGGTCTCAAAATCTAATTATAAATGGGGAATCATCATCGAGTGGGTGTGTTTCTAGTGGAGTCCCACAGAGATCAGTTGTTTGCCCTATGCTACTTAATATTTTTATCAGAGACCTAAAAGGAAACATAAAATCATCAATGATAAAATTTGTAGATGACCCAAAAATTGAAGGCGTGATAAATAATGAAGACAGCAGGTCACTGATTCACAGTGATATGAATTGCTTGGTAAACTAAGCACAAACAATATGTGTTTTAATACAGCTAAATGTAAATGTGTATATCTAGGATGAAAGAATGTCAGCCATACTTTCAGGCTGGGGAATTCTATCCTGGGAAGTAGTAACTCTAAAAAAGATTTTGGAGAGGCCTGGTGGATAATCGTCTGAACATAAGCTCCCAGTGTGAGTTAGTGCAATCTTGGGATCCATAAACGGGGACTCTCGAATATAGTAGTAGTATTTTACCTCCGTATTTGGAACTGGTGTGACCACTGCTGTGTCCCATTCTGGTGCCCACAATTCAAGAAGGATGTTGATAAATTGGAGAGGGTTCAGAGAAGAGCCACAAAAATAGTTAAAGGATTAGAAAACCTGCTTACAGTGCTAGACTCAAAGAACTCAATCTATGTAGCTTAACAAAAAGAAGGTTAAGGAGTGGCTTGATTACACTTTATAAGTATCTACACGGGGAACAAATATTTAAAAATGAGCTCTTCAATCTAGCAGAGAGAGGTATAACATGATGCAATGGCTGGGAGTTGAAGCTAGAAGTCAGGCTGGAAGTAAGGCTGAATGTTTAACTGTGAGAGTAATTAACCACTGGATCAAATTACATTTATTGGATGTTTTTCTGAAAGATATGGCATGGGAATTATTTTGGGGTAGTTCTTTGGCTGTTAGGCCGGAGGTCAGATTAGTTGATCACAATGGTCCCTTCTGGCTTTGAAATTCATGGTTCAGAGATTGATGACAAAAATATTCCCCTAAACCATACTGTTGTGTTTTCCTCCATCAGTATAAGTCACAGAGAAGCATGTATAGTTTATAAATGATGGTGTTTCTTAAAGATTTTACTATTTCTCCCTGTAAAGTGCTTCTTAAAATGTCAAAATCGAACAATGTTCCAGCTCCTGTGGTATCATTTGATTTTGATTGGGAGATCGGACACACAGAAACATTTTCAGAAAATGCAGAAAGGATCCATTTTAAAGACTTTAAACCTATAGCTGGTGTAAATCAAATGTAGTCCCATTGGCTTAGAGTCTGGCTTCGAGTATCAAAAAATACTCAGTGATGAACTGTAGCCCAGGCTATGCTTCTGTGCCAGCTACTAACATCCTGGGTAACAGCACTAGGTTACAGGCGCCAAAGAACAGAGTAGCTACATCTCCTCCATGTCCTGATGAGCAGGAGTGGGCAGAACCTTGGTTCTGGCCCCACAGTGTGCCCAGTAGTGTAGATATGCCACCGCCGGGGGGAGCATACACTATGCCAGCTACAGGCCCAGGATATTATCTTGCTGGAGCAGCAGAGGGGCCTGGAGATGGTGCCAATCTTCCTCTGGGGCGGCTTCGGGGGCAGCCTGGCTGGGTGGGGTGCTGTCCTTAGCACAGGGCTTGTGGCAAAGCCATGACTGAGCCCTCTATTTAATTAAAACTTTCAGAAAACATCCTATTTGTCAATAAGACTTAACCCTCTGAAAGCTTGAATCTGAGAGCGTCTCTCTTTTTTTTGCGGGGGGCGGGAGGGAATTGTAAGTGTAAGCAGGGTCTGAATGGACTCTCCTTTGCCAAGCTGGTATTTGCATGAGCACTCCCATCCTGCTTCAGTGCTCAGCATGGTGGGACGGCTGTGCCCAAATGACCCCTTTGGCTGGTGCTGGGTTACACATCACTTCAGTGTGAAATGCAGGGGTAATGAAATGTTGTTCCCCTTATTGTTTGAGCAAAAGGCAGCAGCACTGTGCTTAGCCTGTCATGATTGAAGGGTCACTATCACCTGAACAGAACTGGCTAAGCAAGGGGATGCCAGAGCCCAGTGAAGGTTGATAGGGTGTGGGGGTAGGTTCTTGCCTGGAAGGGTGGGTGTCTGGCTAAGAGCTTGAGGCATTGTCTAACCTTCCCCTCCCACTGTTCAGAGATAGAGCTAATTAAGATTCCATTAGGCGTCTCGCTAGAGCTGAAATCATCTGCTGTGGGACAGCGCTCCTGCCCAGCACTGAGAGCTGAAATCCACTGAGTGCTTGGGACCAACCTGCTGATGTCATAGTGGAAAAGCAGGTGGTGGTAGCAGAAGGTGATGGTGCGCAGCAGAGCGGCTGGCAGGGCAGCTAGCAGGCAACTGGCGGAGCGGCCAGCCGAGTGGCCAGCAGGGTGACTCGTGGAGTGGCATGTGGCCAGCGGAGTAGCTGGAACGTAGGGGCTGGACAGTGGAGCAAGCAAAGTCGGAGCCTTCTTTCTCCCTCCCCCAACCAGGGTGGGAGGTGAATCTGCAGCTGCACTTCTAGTCTCTGGATCTGCCTTGACTAAGGATAACATCTGTGCGTGGGGGGCTGTGAAGGGACGGGCACATTAAAGGAATGTTTGTTGCTGGACTTAACAACTTGAAGGAAAAGGAAACTGCCCAATGTACTCTGGGGTGGTGTTTTATTCATGGTTTGGTGCATGTGAATCCTGCTTGCGGTGTTTTCCCAGGTTAATGCTGGGATACTTTCCCCCTTTTTGTTAAGTCTCTTTTCTGCACTCAATCTCTGTGCTTGTGAGAGTGGATGTATGGCCTCTAGAGGTGCCCAATGGGTGGTGTGTACTTGTCCCAAGTTGTTTGCTGCCGACTCCAACTGTCAGAACAGTCACATTGGAGAGATCAAAGTCAACCTTCTAGGGGAATTTGGTACAGCCTTATTTTATAATAAATCCATGCAGCTCCACAATCACAGGTCTCTACCACTTGAGCTATAGAAAGACAGCTGTTAGCTACCCTTCTGTTCTTCCTGGGGTGCAGCTAGCCACCAGACAGCCGCAATATGTGCACACACACATGAAAGTTAATGGCAAATTTGCTAATGAAGGCAAGATTGGGCCCAAAAAGTAGCTGTGAAAAGCCTTAATAATGTTGAGTAATTACAAGCTTCGGTCTTCATATGAAGCAGATACCTGAGATTTCAACAAGCGGGGATAATATGGAAAATCTGAAAGGACAATGTCAATACATTACTGAGGAGACAGACATTAAACTAAAGTAAAACATTTAAAAATAGGTTAATTTTTGTTGGACTGTAACTCGGAAACTGTTGGACAAAATGTGTGCAAACTCTGTTTCCCTGTGCCTTTAAAGTAAACGCAGGGAAATAAATTCTAATGCTCCATCTTTAATTTGATTTATTCAGGTTTTAAGCCACCTGTTACCACTCGGTGAGGGGTGGCTACCCCACACAAGGCCTGACAAGGTAAAAAGGGCTGCACCTGGAGGAGAGTCAGGGTTGATAAGGCCTAATGGCGGAGGAAGCCCAGCTCTGAAAGGAGCTAGGACAGGCATAAAGAGAAGTAGTGGGTGGTAAGAGAGGACTGAAGGGAAGAACTCTGCAGGCACTCTGATGAGAGTAGGGGAGTTGGCAACAGACAAGGGGGAGTAAGCCCTGAGATCCTGCCCTGGGATACAGACTCTGGCAAGCAGCTGAAAAAGCCATGGGGAGCAGAGGAAGCTCTACTGGTAACCCAGAAGTAGGCCAAAAGAGAGGAATGAAAGGTAGGAAGGACCTCAGGCAAACAGCACCAAGGTTAGAGTTTGAGCAGATTGTGGTGACTGGGCATAGGATCCCTGAGCTAGAATCTGGAGTAGTGAGCAGGCCTGCGTTCACCTACCAGCCACTGGAGAAGTGGCGCAGACTGGGCAGTGGAGCAGAAGATTGCCTGAAACAGTTTGTCCAGTAGGATTTTGATTCTGCCCCGGAAAGGGAGAACTATACTGACCTGGCCGGAGGGCCAAGCTACGAAGAGGGAGCACCCTGAGTGATGAAGAGGAAGTAATTGACTCCAGAGAGAGAGGGGCAGACCCAGGGGGCAAGAAATTGAAGGAGGGTGTGTCAGAGTGATTGTGAGCTAATCCTCAGATGGGCCACAAGGAGGCACCAGAGCAGTGAGTAGTGAACTCTGTGGCGCGTTTTTACCAGGAGTGTGTTTTAGCGTTCTTCATTAGGTTCTCTGTGTCTCAGAAATGTGCAAAATGACATGATCTTGGCAGCTTAGTAGTAGTTGGATTCTTCTAGGTCAGCTCCCTCAAGATTAAGCAGTTTGTTGACATATAGTTCAGAAGGAATAGATAAAATGTTTGAAAGCTATGAAAGATATTTCCTGCTCATAAGTCTGCTCTTTAAATTGTTATAGCTATTACAGAGGTCAAGTTCTGCATTAAAGAGTTTGAATTTGATGATGTGGGTTATTATAACTAATTCTCTTTTAAAAACTTCATTTATAACACATACATATAGATCCATTCATTGCATTCAGTTGCCAAAACCTTGAGAGAAAAGTACAGTCATATAAAGGATAACAAAAAAGTTAACTTCTGCTGAAAAGACAGCTGGGGCTGTAATCAATTTTACTGTTTCAAATCCATGCACCAAAGACAATGGAAAGTTTCAAGATGTTCTGAGGCCTATTCAGAATACTGAATTATAACTTTAAATAATAAAGGTATTATAGTTATCATGTGTAATCTGTTCTGCTGCACCTGATGCGGTAATGACTATCATTACAGAGCATTTTAGTTTCAGTAATGAGTTAAATTTAGTACATCTAATGAAAGCTCCTGAACTAAGTGAAGCTATGTTATATATGCACAGATACCCATTTTATTAGTGTTGTCCCTGCTTTGTGTTTAGCTGTTAATGGAAAACACTTGCTCTCAACTGTTGTCACTTGGCCCCAAGATTTGTTTATCCATTTATCCATTAATTTCATCCATTGAGATTATCCCAGTAGTATGTTAAAATATGGTTGTTTTCTTACAGTAGGTTCTTTATAGATTTGGATTAACTTTTCCAGGTACAATGGTTCCTAGTACCAGAATTCTTTCATTTTAGGAAATTCTCTTAAAAATAATAGGACAATGGATTAGAGAAAATGTTTGCTTTAATAATACAGGGAGTTGAGAGTGACAGTGCTGCAAATTCAAGTATGGAATAGTGGAAATATATTTTTAAGCATGTGAGATCAAAAATAATATGAGTCTTCAGAGGAGAAGTTGAAGAACAGGAATGCAAACAGAATTTCACAGCTGGTTTATATAATCATGCAAGAATATTCTTCGCCAGAAACTCTTGGCCCTTTTTGTTCTCCAGATAAATAACAAAATAGAAAATAAAACCAAAATTAAGTAATTTAAATATTCTAGGAAAGACTCTGAAACATATTGTAAAATATTTTCCCCCTCTAGCCTCAGATATTTATTCTCAGCTTTGAGTTGGACCTATTTTAAGATGTTCGGCATAATCATGCAATGCCAATTAGGAGGTTAATTGTAAAGTTCTTTACATTCATATGGCTAGATCTAGTAATTTAGTCCTTGTTTTTCTCAGTTTAAAGATTCACAATGCAGAATCTATATAAAATCTCAGTTAATGAGGATTCTCTTTTTCAGATTCCTCTCTTTATTGCATATATTGCAAAACAATGAGATTACATTATGTAAAATGACTGTTTTGTTTGATCACTTTTATCTTGGTCCTGGGCTATTGCTAAACCTTGTTGCAAGCTTCGTCACAGTTTTTCATCCCCCACACAGACCATTCTTAAAAATCAATCGTCTCAAAAAAATTAAGAACTTCCTGGAAAGATGCAGTACATTGTTTCATAGTGTTAACTAATCAGCAAAGAATAACTCTAGACATGAAAGCAAACGTGTGTTAAATTCTAGATGAGAAATGGCCTGAATTAGTTCACTGAACTTTAGATACAACCTGGGGGTTTTTAGAGACCCATGGAAGTTAGAATATATGCCAACCCACTGCTGTCAGCTTCAGTAATTCTCAGAAGTTTTTAGCCTAGTAACATTTACAGTGTTTTGTAGGTGTTAGTTTGATAAACTAGACTGAGATGAGCGTCCCTTTGTGCCAACTGGCACATGCTGTTTCAGCTCAGGAAGATGTAATTAACAATAGAGTCATGGCTACAATGACAGCCACTGGGAGACAGAACCACATGAAAAATGAGCTGCCTTTCTACTTCAAAGGCTTTTAACAACTGGCATACTCTCAGTCTTGACCTATGCAGCAGCAATCTGGCATTCACCAATAAGATGAAGCAAGCCACGACAAAAAGATTTCTTGATGATAAGAAGTAAAATGAAGTCAGAGTAGGCTGGATATGCCACTGAAAGAGGAGAGGGAATGGGCATCGATAGATGATAATGCAGATGCAGCAAACACGGCTATTGGTGCAGATGGGGAGATGAGCTAGAAGCTAAAACTTTGGCATAGGCAGGTCCAAGGTCATGCAGTGCATCATCTAGTTCACAGAGAGAATCAGTGGCAGAGTTGGTAATAGCACTCAGTTCTCCTAATTTCCATGCCTTTGCTCTAATTTGTAGACCATGAAATTGTATGCAAAATACGGAACCTCTGCCGGCGCTGAGCTCTGTTTTATGTACGGCGGTGACGCACACATTGATGTAGCTTTTTGCAAGTTTCCATGACATTGTGTGGGGCAATGCAATAATAAGGTACACTAGCAGTGTAACCTGTATACTTCTAATTGAGGTATATAATTTGAGCACATTGTAACGTTTGAACTTTCTCTAGGATCTTAGACTTGGCTATTTATAAACGGTGGCAGTAAGGTTTCCGTGGTTGTTTTAAGATTACACGCCTATATCCATAGATATTACCTCTGTTTCTTCAGCCTCTAAGATCAAATTTAGGCAAGTGGCTTGGAACAGTCAATCTTTCTTCTTTGAAATCAGTATTTGGTTTTATACAGGAAATACTATTTTTCAAATCTGCATTGTAGCTAAGGGCCAAGAATTCAGCCAAACCACTCTTCTTCTGGATATCTACTGTTGCATATTAGAAAATTGTCCTGCAGAAATGGATATGCACCCACTGTACACAAGGAAATATACATTTGCACATGAAAAAGTCAGATCATTGGTCATCCACCTGACTTGCACAGGGAAACAAACACTGTACTGGAGAGCACAAAAAAGGGGCATATAAATGTGCAAATGTGTGTCTGTGCAAAGAGGATGCAAATAAATGCAGTGTGACTGAAAATGTGACTTTAAATCATGATTAATAGCATCCTAATGTGGGCACTAGAACTACATTCAGAACATTTTTGAGAGGACATTTTATATACATATAATAGATAGATATATATAAAATATGGAGGAAGAGACCAAGCCTGAATGTTTCACTGTCTTGGTTAGGTCTCCTTCTATGCTAACCCACAGGACATAGTGTCAGAAGTAAATTGGCTCCTGCAGATACATGAAATTAGAAACTAAGAATATTGCAAAAAAGAAACAGAGAAAACAATACTGGCAGCATACCAGATTCCTGTCCCCAAGCACATGAAATTTAAAGGGGATGTATTTTGCAGTTTACAGATTTTAGATTGCAAGGAGAAAATGGCAAAATTGCAACAGAGCTGAACAAAAAGGATAACATAATGAGAGCACACTCTACTAACTGTAATGGGCAAAAGCTGCCACATGCTCCAAGAGCATCTGGATTTATCAGCAGCAGACCAGGAAGATCCATGCAAAATACCAGAAGTGCTCCAGAAGCATTTTCAACCCATAAAATATGTCATACATGAAAGGTAACTCATCAGCAAGTGTAATAAGAAATGTGGAAGAACAATAGATCAGTATATTCTCAAACTGAGCAAAACCCCTGATTCATGTGATTACCAGATCTTTAAAGATGAATTAGTTTGTGATAAATTAGTAACAGCGGAGCATGAGTTTTTGAATGAGAATGCTCAGAGAGCCCACACTAACTCTGCCAGGAGTTATAGACATGTGCACAGCTAGTGAACAAGCTCACACCTAAATGCAGAAGATAAGGAGAGCAGATGCAAAGAATTCACCAATTAGCATGGGAAAAGCATGAAAATACAAGGAAAGACACACCAAAGTTAATGCAAATCCAAATGTACAAAAACAAAATGCATAGGAAGACTTGTGGAGAAAAACATGATAATGGAGAAGGACTGTGATGTGTTCCAGGCACATTACACCTGGAAATAGACAAAACAATTCAACCAGTACAGCACCTGCCTTGCGGAGTACTCATTACATTGAGAGAGAAAATAATGGGAGCAATAAAGCAAATGGAAAAAGAAGGCATCATTGCTAAAGTCACAGAAATCACAAATTGGATAAGCAGCATGGTATCCATTGAGAAGCCAGGCCAATTGCATATCTTCATAGACCCAAGCAACCTAAATAAATTCAGTAAAAAGAGCTCATTACCAAATGCCTACATCTGAAGAAATATTACTTGACTTGGCTAAAGCAAAAATATTGTCAGTACTCTATGTCAAAGAAAAATAAGGCAAATGTAACTGAATAATGAAAGTTGCTACCTCACCACATTTTGGAGCAGATAAATACAGAAGGCTGAAGATGTTGTTTGGGATCAAACCTGCTATAGAAGACTATCACTGCCACCAGTAAGATGTACAATAGGACTTGCAGGGATCAGTATCCTAGCTTATGACATTCTTGTGTATGGATCACAGCCATGACCTCATCTGTCTGCTAGAAAGAGCCAGGAAAGTAAATCTAAAATTGAATCAAAACAAGACGAAATTGTGATTGACTGCAGTACCATATATGAGGCACTTGCTGATCTCCAAGGACTATGACCTGATCCTGAAAAACCAAAAACAATATAGCACATGCTCACACCTAAAAATATTAAATCAGTTCAGATACTATTAGGATTTGTAAACTAGCTGACAACATTTCTTCCAAACCTCTCAGATGTGTGGGAATCCCTGAGGTGACTGCTGGACAAAGTTGCAGTATGGACGTGGTTACCTCAGCCTGTTTTAGCCATCACATCAAAGAGCTGGTGACCACCTATCCCATCCTGAAATACTGTGGTATGAATTAAGAAGCAACCATACAATGGGATGCCAGTGAGACAGGGCTTGGAGCATCACTCCTACAAAAGTGACAGCCAGTAACTTTTGCATCAAGAGCATTATCACTAATGGAACAAAAATACACCCACGTTGAAAAGGAATGTCTTGTAATAGTGTAAAAATGTGGGGAAAATGACCAATGTGTTGAAGGACAGGAAACCACTTGCACAGAAAGTGACCATAAGCTACTAGGGAGCATTTTTTTTAAATGCCATTGCTAACACAATGTTTTCAGTCCATGCTACTGAAACTGCAACTCACCTGTTTAGGTATGTGCTATCAGAAAAGGACTGGTGTCTGATTCTTTTCATGCTGCATGGATACTCGGGATAATCTGGCAACTAAGCAAGAATATGAGATCCTCAACCTGATAAGAGTACTGAAAACACATACATAGAAAGCATCAACCAAGTCAGCTATATATCCATTTCAAGGCAAGGGCTAGGAAGAATCTGAGAACAAATCATACAAGACAAAGATTTATCTATGCCCATGTCTATCATTCTGTCAGGGCTTCTCCCCCTGATGTCTATCTGCCACTCAACAATACTGGAACTATTGTGATGAGCACAGAAGATAACATCCTGTATAATAGCACTCAGATCACAGCACCCAGCTCTATGAGAACAACAACTCTCTCAAGAATGCATTATTACAGCCATTCTGGTCCAGAAACCTATCTCCAGAACGCCAGAGACTCCATATACTGGCTAACCATGACCGAGGATATTGGGGTGAACAGATATGATACATATGGGGAAATGCAGGCCAAGCAGTAAAGATAGACATAGAAAATACATAGCATCTCCAACAGACCTTGGAGCAAAGGTAGAAATGAACCTTTCAGTACAAACTACCTCTATTGTAGACTCCTATTCAGACTTCTGGGAATTAAATAGACTGACAGATACTACCACAGCAACCAATGTAGACAGAGCAATGAAACATATCAGGCATGACATCCCAAACTTTGTCGTTTCAGACAGTGGACCCCTGTTTAGTAGCAATGAGTCTGTGCAATTTACCCAGGAATCGGGATTCAGTTATATCACATCATCATCATACACAGACAGTGAAAAGGGAAAGCTGATTTGGCAGTTAAAATTGCTAAGACTATTTAAAAAAAGCAGTAAAAAAACAAAACAAACAAAAAATATATGGCAAGCCATCCTTGAATGAAGAAATATTTCCACAGAAGGCATTAATAGCAGCCTGATGTGATGCTTGATGTCAAGACAGATGTGTATTTTGATGCCTACAGATCCAACATTACTACAGCTGGTTGTGATAGAAGAAGTAAAAGACAGCCGAAAAGGTAAAGACACCTGTAAAGGGCACAGCCTATTGTAATAGTTAAGACTGCAATTCTCTGTGGTTCCTCGAAGGCACCCATTTCTCCTCTAGACTCCCATCACTCCTCAGCTTCTCTCTGCATCTCTCTTTCTCTCTCCCTCATCAGGGGTTTTCCAGGCTGCATAATTCCCTGTTTACCCTGTGATATTCCCAGCAAGCCAGATTGAGTGTCTGCACCTTTTCTTTTTAAAGGTTTATGAACAGCATGATTGCCAGCTGTTCTAAGTTACCACACAGCCCTTTAAAAACAAGACCATTTATTTTTAAGGTGAAAGCATTACAAAGAAAATATATTAAAATAATAGAAGTTTCTATGTGCATGCTGAAAGCTTACCAAAAGTCATCTATCAGTTTCATGGGGCCTCAGTCGACCAATTCCTTCCCATCCTTCCCAAAAAGGATTGGGTATCCCTTGGTCAGAAGGTCCTGAGCATTTGCTGGATCAGAAAGAAGGCCCTGAGTCAGTTTACACTCAGGCTATTTATCCAAAAGTCCTTTCATTGTCTGTTGCCCTGTGAAGAATCCAGTTTCAACTAGTATATGAAAGCCTCTCAAAGAGATGGCACCTCTCTGCAGGTGTTACAACCTGAGTGAATTTGCCTAATTACCCCCCCTGCTGTTTTTAGCTCCTGGGGTAGCTGTAGTCACCTTCCCCCATGGAATTACATACACAGTGATACATAAACTTAATACAGTAAGATGTCCTGAAGATATTGCAGGAAAAGACCATATTTGTCTCACCTACTCTGACAGTCAAGCTAAAGATCTCCCAAACCTACAGTCCAGAGATCCTATTAGGATCAAATTATTTCCTCAGGACAAATCATACACTTGGAAGCAAGCTACACTGTGTCGAACAGATAAATTCTCATTCATGTAATGTAGAAGTTGATGATGGGCATATATTTCACCAAAACCACAAATTAATTTGCCCATTAGGTACACAAAACAATAACATGGGCGTGGAGAATAGTGAAATATGCACATTGCGGAGACTTAACCCGCAGGACATGGAAGGAACTCAGGCCAGCAAATGATCAATAAATATAAGAGCACACTCTCAAAACACCACCCCATCAGAAGAACCAAGCGTGTGGCAATGTCCTATCATCACAAGAAAGACTTTCACTTGCTCCAACGCCAAACCGCCTGCAAGGTATACCCAAGACTTTTCACAGTAGTAAGCACAGAGGAAAATACCTTAGTTGCCAAGAAAGTTAAGGGTTCGTTAATTTGAAAAACAAAAAAGTGGATATATTATATGAAAATATAGACTTTATGGTGTGTAATACAATGCTAAGTGTGTCAGCAGGTTATGGCATTCATGTTTAATTTTGCTATCTCAAACAATTGTAACAAAGGGAATGTTATGATAAATAGTTTCCCAATAGGGCTTGCTCTGGTATAATTGAGTTTAGGAATTTAGGCTTCATCTACAATTGGAGCCAGGGGTGTGATTCTTAGCTCATGTAGACATACTAGCATGAGCTGTCGTTGAGCTAGCAGACAAAATAGTAGCATCGTTGCAGTAGCATAGGCAGCATGGGCTAGCTACCCCAAGGACTGACCCATGGGGTTCAGGTGCAGTTTGTACTTGGGGGAGCAGCTAGCTTGCTGCAGCTGCCTGTGTTACCATGGCTACGCTACTCCTTTTAGCTCACTAGTTGGAAGACAGCTAGCTCAAGCATGTCTACGTTCCTCGTGTAGACATAGCTATAGAGAACTCTACTTTCACAAAATGCTGGGTGAGAAAGGATTGTATGTGTGGAGAAAAGGATAAAGCCTGAGTGTTGCACTTTTGGTCCTCTCCCTTTCTGCTGACACACAGAACAATGATAATAATTCTGACACACACTGCAGATAAGCAGTGGTTAAGGCTATACATTTTTTTTCTTGACTCATTGCATGGACATGAGAAAAGATTTTGCAGAGCAGATAATCCAGCTTTTGCACTTTCATTTTTGGCTGCATGGAATTGCTACCTGGTCAGAATCTCACCGAATAGATTGCTGAAGAAGCCTTTACCGTTCCTTTTTCTCTAAGGTTCAATTGTGATTTAGAAACTGAAGAACAAAAACATGCACAATGACTAGATTAAGAACCTGGCAATTAAACTACAAGTCCTCTCAGAAGCACTAAAACAAAATTAGTCCTTTAAAATGTTCCAGAAAGCCATGAGTTTCTTTGCTAGGAAATTATTCTAGAGGATGGGAAAAAAATGATATTCTCTCTTCTTATGAAATACATGACAAAAATCCCATGTCTCAATGTATTTATTACAGAGAAAATATTCATTATTCAGGAGTACAAATGGATCCATGCTGTGAAATTCAGGTCCAGAACATTAGTGTCCGTTTCAGTGCAGGTCCATCTCTATTCAAGTAAAATGTAGAGAGAGAATATTGAATGAATTCCTCTTTTCTGTATCTTTCTCTGTTTTGGTATGAACAAAGAATTGTCAGATGCTCTGATGAAGTGTTGGTGTTTGTCTACTGTCTCCTTTGTTTTACAGTAATATATAGTGTGACTATATGCCGAGTCTGTCACAATTATGACTGATGGACATTGTTACTGTGCGTCTAAAGCTTTACATCAGGGGTATCAAACATCCAGTCCGCAGGCCGGATACGGCCCGCCAACCTTTTTGGTCCGGTCCCTGGTGGCCGGATATGGCCTGCCAACCTTTTTGGTCTGGTCCCTGGCGGCCGGATACAGCCCGCCAACCTTTTTGGTCCGGCCCCTGGCGGCTGCAAGCTACCACCGGAGGGTAGGACGCTGCGAGATTTCGCAGCGGAGGGTAGGAAGACGGTACGGCCCATTTGAAGTACATTTAATTCCAATCTGGCCCACCGTAGGAAGTGAGTGCTTTACATTGTTAGAAAAATTAACTTTTACACCAAGTCAAACTTAAAAATGAAAAGTGAATATTTAAGCAAATAATTTATCAGTTCTGTTTTCTCACAACACTCCTCTGAGACATTTTAGGTAGGGAATATGAGCCACAGAGGTTAGAGGACTTGATGTCAGAGACACAATTGGCATTCTGGAATACATGGGTCTGAATCATGTGCTTTAGATTACTAAATGTTTATTCTTGACTTTAATGTAGAGTAATAGGGCCTGATTCCCATTTAAACTAAGGCCCCTTAGCAGTAAAGGGACCTTAAAATGTGTGCCACCGAGTAGTATAAATGAGAACCAGGTCCATAATATTGAAGCTGATTTTGACATTAAACACCGGGAATAACAATAACATTTTACTTTTGTATAATAGCTCTTATCCTGAAGGATCTCCAACTGAATGTATGTAATAGTCTGCATATATATGCATCACATCATCCACTGCTGAAAAGAAATCAGCACCCCACTGAGTGACATGGCAGCTGTTCTATACCTCAACATTCTACTGCAGTTCCTAACAGGGGAAGGAATGCACATAGGTGGCATGAACTGAAATTACTCAACAAGGACTTTGCCAGGACATTTATATCATAAATAAAGTGCACTTCAAACTGTGAAAAAGGAACCGTCACCGCACATTCCTCACCACTCAGCTTGCAGGAAGCGATGTCTTGTTTGAAATGCACGTGGATCTATTCTATCCTATCTGATCTAATCTAGCCTTTCCTAACCATTACAATTCAATCTACCCGATCGTATGTAGGGTCATCTAATCCAGAGTACCCTAGGGTGACCACTCATCCCTTATTTTAAGAAACCCTCCCTTATTTTATTGATGTGTATCTTAGGGTGACCACATGTCCCTTATTTTAATAGATATTAATGGATAATAAATTCATATTTTAATTTAATTTAATACATTGAAATGTATTGAAACGGATCCTAAGAACCATTTTAAATATGAAATTGAAGCTAATGATAATTGCACTGTATACCTGAGGGCAATAGAAATGTACATTTGTGACAAAAATACTTGATATCCTAAGGGAAATGGTGTTATCCCTTATTTTTCATGTCTTTCCCTTATTTCCATTCAACAAAGGTGGTCATCCTATCCTACCCCATCTAACCTCGCCATTTTACTGTTACGTAATCTAACCCACTAATTCAGAATGTGGCATGTGTCCTTTCTGTATTTAAATTCAGAGATTAAAAAAACCCTCTTCTATCCTGTGTGCCCTAATCCTGTAGTGTCTACACTGCACAGGGCTGAGTACAGAGTAGAAAATTGCCAAGGTCTGAGATAGGGACCTAGCTTCATTCTGCCTTCAGGTGGCAAATTGTTCTGTTGTTACAGACCCTCCATTTCAGACTATGCTGGCCTGGGGTATACTGAGAAATGCTTTGAAGTGCTTTGAGGTGAACCAAACCTCAGAGCACTGCAATGCATTTTCAAAGCAATACACTGCTAATTAACATATAGACACCTTGCAGCCATTAATAAAACAAATTGGTATTTTCTCCTCTTGATTCACGTGTATGGCTTATACTAATTATAAGTCCATCAGTAAGTGCCTATTTCCATTAAGAAAAACACAGCACATTTTTATATGTAAATTGGGGCATTTGCAAATTTTACTGGTTACACCAAGGGAAAAGAATAGATGGATTGTGTGAAATTTTAATATAAATCTTCAATGCGATTGAAGAAGCCATTATAATATGACTACACGGTGTTTATCTTTATTAAGGTCTGGTGAAATAGTTAAGGCAAAATTAAAACCAACCCATCTTTTTGCTCATCTCCAAATTCAAACATATTTGAGATTGGAAAAGGTTCACTAAAGTTATCTCTCTCTCCTTCCGACTCTAAAACTAAGCAAACAATGAGCACCAAGTACAAGGTCATTGGCCATAACTGGGCCCCTCATTCTCCATCTCCCAGATGTTCATTATAGTTACAGCTGCTTGGAAGCTCACTTTCTTCTCTCCCTTCCCCAGGAGGGATAGTGAGATCTGATAACTGCTCAGTGGATCTTGTCATTGTGACCCCATTTGTCCTCCTGTGCTCTTAGTTCCCCTATTTATGCCCAGTGAGCACCAGACTTATTACACACTAGTGCTCTCAGGAGATTTTGTTTTGCAAGACACTTGTAACAAGTATGGACATTCCCACTTCCAGCAGCCACTTCCCTGGTTCATGTTATAAATGAATGATCCATGATTTTGGAGGGGATTGTTAGAACTGTAAAGTTCTAATAGTGTATAATTATGAAGACCTTTTCTCTAACTAGGTGCAGTAGGGCAGCAGAGCTACAGTCCTACCTTTTAGTCTGAAAACACAAAAGCACACAGAGGACCATAAGCTCATCAAACCCGCACCATTGTTATGTAAGGATCTTCCGGGGCTTGCTAGCTTTAGGCAGATATCACCTAAACAGCCAACAGATTGTGGGCTGTAAGAAGGTGGACTGAGAAGCTATAAGATGCCTCACTCTGTTGTTAGGGCCCTATCCTCGGATCTGGCAGAGTTCCCTTGTACTCAGGGAGTAATTGCTCCAATCTAGAGACTGAAGTGGTGTCAGTTGCAAAGAGTGATTGCTCCCTACTCCTTGGAGATAACCCTGCACATGGCACTCTTCCTAAGGATCTAGCTTCAGTGCTGTATAGTTGCAATATCATTCCATACATTATACATTCTAATATATACCAAAGGAAAAGGTTGCTGCCTGTGTGCTGTAGCTATGAACAGAATGTAGTAAGTAGCTTTGACGTTTTGATTAAATTAATACCAGTATGGCCTGTGAGTAAGTAAAGGTTAGCTGAATGCAAAATTCCACTCGATTTTCCCTTTTAGCGTTGGCTAAAACAAGGCAGAACCAAAAGAAGACAAAGGAATCCCCTCACCTGAACTTCCAATTACTTGGCAGAAAATCTCTAGTTTTTGGTTTGCTCTCTCTGATTTAGGCAAAATGTAGTGAAATTACTTCCTGGCTGATGGCTTTTAGGCACAGCTTCAACACAGAATGAATATTAACATCTGAGGTGCAGTATTAACCCCTCATCACAATAGGACTACTAATAGTGCCATAATCATAGAGATGCTGTCAGTGAAAATGATAATTAAAGCCACCTGGGATAGTAAATTTCAGTTGACTCCAGGTATATATATATATTCTGCAAGGGCTTCTAATTCTTTCCTTTTTTTTATCATTCACAGTAGCATTTAAAATGATTTTGCTTTTCTGCTTCCTTCTCCATGGTTTAAATGTTCCAAGAAACTCTCAACTATGCACTGATAAAATTTTCAAATACACTTGTTTATATGTAAAAATCTGCATTTATTTATAGAATTAGATACTTGTTGGCCCATAATAATCTAATGTGCACTCCTACATAACCTTTAAAGCGATGCATTCACAAATGTTATAGTTGCATTAATAACCATAATTAGACACTCCTTTTAAAAATGCAAGTCCCTGAGTGGACTTTAGTTTTCTTAAATGTTTTGAGATGTTTAGATGTTTCAGCAAATACGACAACATAGTTTGCCAGTTAAAGGCCTTATTTAATTCTAATATCCTCTCTCTCAAATTTTTTGAACCCTAAGAGAACGTCTACATTGCTGTTAAACACCTGTGGCTGGCCCAGGGAAGCTGACTCTCGCTCACAGGACTTGGGCTGTGGGGCTGTAAAATTGCTGTGTAGATGTTTGGGCTCAGGCTGGTGCCTGGACTCTGGGACCCTTTCTCCCCTGTGGAGTCAGCCTGGGCTCCAGACCACACCTGCACATCTACACTGCAATTTTTAGCCTTGTGAGCCCACGTCAGCTGATCTGTGCCAGCATAGCCATGCTGTGGGTCTTGTATTCCTGGGCTGACTTACCCTAAGTGAGTTCCCAACAGGGGATACAATGGGGATTCTGTTCCCTGCTCAGTCCTAATGTCTCATGTGACCATAGGTAAGTCAGGTCGCTTCTTTATGTCTGTTTCCCTTCCCATTCTTTGTCTTGTCTATTTAGCCTGTAACTTCTTCATGGAGGGATGTTGCTCATGCAGGGACAGGGCTATGCATCTGAACAATGCCCTGAACAATGGGATCCATTTGGTTGGGGTCTCTATGCACTACTGATACTACTAAATAAACATACATTCCTGAAGGCAAGTTATAGTAGAGGAGTTTGTATGTTAGACACGAGTGGGGATGTTTCTTGTATTGTCCACAGTTAATTTCCTTGAAGAATAAACAGGATGAATGGAAGTCATGCATGCTTCATGTTTTTTCTTTTTTTTTTAAATAGACCTTCTGTGTCCTTGAGGACACTAATCTTCTGTAATACTACCAAGGTCTAAGGAGGTCTCTGATCTGCTTTACCACAGGTTGAAGCTGCCTGAGGTTTAGTTTAAAAACTCCAGTTTTTCCAAATTTCGGAAGCATCTTGGAGCTGATAGCTGGCACCACTTGTTTGTCTCTCCCATCTCCTCTTTCTTTTGAACAAGCACAGTTTCTCCTCTACATGCCAAGTCCCTGTGCTGCACACCAGAGTCCATGCAAACACCAATCTTGTAAATGTTGAATGAATGTGTCTTATGATCCCCAAAACTAAAGGGAAATAAGATCTATGTGGGATACAAATCAGGGCATAACTTCTGCTTCTTTTAAATAGGAAAGCAAGTTATATTTACATTACACGATGCGTGCTCTGACTGTAAATATTTTAAAGCTGCTAAAATCTCTACTTGAACATTATAAAATTGTGTATTATCATACTCGATCTTTTGATTGTCAGAAGGGAAGAAAACTATATTTCCATAACAATAGCATTTAATGACCAGAGTGGGCGAAAATTCAAGGTCTGATTTTATATATGGAAATAAAGATACAACTTTTCTGCAGGAATATTTGAAACTTTTTTTTAAGGAAAGATGTTGGTAGTGAACAGATGGCTGCATGCTTCCATACATATTCATGAGTGCATTTATTTCATTATGTGTTCCCCTGGGAAACTCGATGCTTCAGCTTTTATAAGTTTGTATGGCCATCAAATTGAGCAGTCAGAAGCCCTCTGTCAAAAGCTGTGTTGCTGTAGGAATTGAAGGAAAGAATGTGAAAAGCTTTCACACTTTTGTCTTGACTTTCATCACAGAAACACCTGTTATTTTGAAATCTAAGTTAGGAATTTTATCAGGCATAATAAATGTTATGTTTTGATAGACGAAGTGACATGTTCATTTTATCTGAATTACTTTTACCTTAAATTTGAGACATCTCTAAGCATCACTATTTAATAACTTCATAAAAGAATGAGAATACATCTTGCTTGTATTACAAGGTTATGAGCTTTCAAAGTTGCCAAAAATGTATTTGTTTTTTAAAAAAATCATGTGACTTGGATGTCTGTGAGGTACTATAATTCTGAGACTAGCTCTCTGAGAGATTCCTTTCTCAGGATAGCAAGCAACAGTTTTTACAAAGTAACCATCATTAAAAATAGTGTATAAAGAAATAAAGCCTAAAAATACAAAGCAAATCCAACAGAAACAAAGTCTGATGTAATCTTTATCAGATAGGGAGCACATTTTTAAGAAATAGCAATGATGGTAAAAAATGCCATAATCATTATTTGTGAATATACTTTTTTAAAATATCCAAATAGAACTAGTCCAACAATTTCAAATTTTTAAAGTTTTCGCTGAGAGAGGATAAATTTTGCTTGACATTTTCATGAAAAATTGGCCCTTTTTTCATCCAGCTCTAATATCAAGTTTAAGGTTATATGCTGAATTTCTTAAATAGGTCATTGCAGTGCAGATTCACCCACTCCTACAATCTATGACATAGCTATATTGACGACTGAATCTTATTGGATTACAGATCCTGCCTATCAAGGCAAGGTATATCTCTTTTACCCGACCAGTATTTATGTATGTTTTTAAAAATTTCTTAATGTCCATGAAGCCTGATCCTATAGGCATTACTTGAAGTCAGTGGACTTAGGCTAATTTCATCAATATATATTCCAGGCCTTTATTTTGTACTCAACAGGACATAACATAAAAATAGCTACAAATTCTCACTGTTGCCAACCACAATAGACTCGGCTTTTCTTAGCAGGCAGACTCCAGATGAATGCTCACATCCAGCATTCACTGATGGTGGTGGTGCAGGGTAACATCCGAGCTGGAATGTAAATGTGCAGTCCTTTATGAAAACATTGGTTATCATTTAATATCTCTGAAAACATAATGAATCTTATTGCTGCTGCAGAGCAAGACAACATCTCAGAGAGAGTTTTGCTTCAGTAATGAGTACAGGAGCTAGGCCCAATTATTGTGTAGTAATTGCTCAATAACTAAAGGGTTGCACTATTAATTTTTTATGTAGGCTGAGCTGACTGATGTTGAGATGGGACAGACAGAAAGATAAATACCATTAAGTTGACTGTTAGGCCTCTCTTCACTATACTGTTGGTAAGCTATTTTCTGGGCATGAATTATGAATTCAACTCCATGCAGACTGGTTAAATAGCAGTAAGTCAAGGATGATCCTGCAGTGAACCTGTATGAAGTCCTTCTGAAGTCAGTGGTATCGTTTGGGATTTATACCAGGGTAACTGAGAGCAGAAATTGACCCATGTTTGTTGGGGGCCGAAACCTACGAGGGTCTAAGATTTATGGGCTGTTAGTACCTCACACGATGTGAGATCGCGAGATTGAACAAAAGGCTAAAAGTAACTGGTAGAAAGGCCGGTGCATGCCTTGCTTTTTCTTAAGCTGTGCTCGCTACTTGTCTCTCTTTTTAAGAGTTGTTGGGAAAATTCGAGCCCAAGGTTTAGTTCTAGTGGCTTGGCCAAGTCAGAAGAGGCTTTGTAACCTTTATGGCTTCATATTTCTTCTTTCATTCTTCTGGTCATTTTATTTTTTCTTCCTGGCAGTAGGACTCTCTGTGCTTGCCAGAACAGCACAGGTACTGTCAGTGTTACTCTCCATAAGAGGCAGCAGACCCATTACATAAAATATCCCATTTTAAATTAAACCCACTACAAAAGCTGAATGAGGGACACTAGAAAAAACTGTTCAACTTTAAGTTTTTTGCTCAGAGACTCATCTGACATGAACTGAATAAAACATTGAAAAAGTTATTTTTGGAAAACTTCACTTAAACTAGACCTAATCACAACCAACACAACATGACAATTAAAGTTGTCAGCTGTCTGAATGTAGATAAAATTTTGCCCTTGGCAGTAAACACTTGAGGTAAAAAAGGTGCTTTATTATTCTATTCTGTTTACTTTGTTAAAAAATAAAATAAAACAAGGTTAATGTGCCACCACTTAGTTTAACGGATAGAGTGTAGTTTAATTAAACAAAATGTGCACAGCTATGGTATTTTTTTAGCATTATGGAATGTCAACCTAGTGTGCATTTCCCAAAGAGTGCTCAAAGGTTCATATAATTTTAAAATGATTGTAGACTTGGAATAATTTAAAGGGTTGAAATACATTTAATCAAAGGAGGTAACTGTTAATATAAAAATAAAGCATTTGCACATGCAAGTAATAAAGCTTAGATGAGTGTATAAAGCCAGCAGGGAAAATATTTAGGGCTAAATTCTTCCCTTGAATACCTTTATACAAATTTCATTGAGGTTAATGGGAGTTATGCATATAGTCAAGGGCAGAATTTGGCAGCGTGCGTTTGTGTGCGCACGACTTTGCAACCTAAATAACTTTTTTAATGGAGTTTTAAAATGCAACTCCCCTGGTGTTTCTTAAAAGGAAAGCTGTAAAAGCCAGTTCTATTATTTGCAACAGTAAAATTGCCCTAGTTATGTATCAGCACCAGGGCTTGGACCCTGAATCTTCAGATCTGCAGCACAGACGGCTACCACTTGTAGCTAGTACTGTAACTCATTAGCTAGCATCAGGAGAAGGCTTTTATCCCAAACCGAGGGGATGTGCTGTCATGACCATGTACTATGTCTGGATGTATATATACACCTCCAGTCTGATTTCTATTCCTTACATCTGATGAAGTGGGTTACAGCCCACGAAAGCTCTTGTCTGCAGAAATTAAATTTGTTAGTCTTTAAAGTGCTACAGAATTCTCGTTGTTTATGTCTGGATGGTGGTTCTTACTGAAGGATCAGGTCCATGATCAGTATTTTACAGTCTGATATACAAATTGTTTGGTAATATGCTTTATCCCTAATTTAAAGGAAATCCTGGACTCACTTCTATGCTTGAAGTGAAGCTTCCTGGTGCTCTGCCTTTGTTTTGTTTTTTTTTCTTGCTAAAGTCATTATCATTAAGAATGACTGATGGCCTAATCTGGTAACTCCTTAGTTTTGAAGGTATGGATTTTTTCCCATATATACTTCTCAGCTTTCTGTTATTGTTTCTGTCTTTCTGGTTAGCTCTCTCACCTGAAGAGCTGTATTTTGAAATAGAACTACTTGACTCTATTGTAAATTAAAGTTCTCCATAGATGTGAAAGTACTCCAGTAATTTTTCCATTGCTATGTTCTATAGATGGGGTTTATAATTATTGCATGACTTCAAATTCCTATAAGAACTTGAATTTTGAAATGATTGGGGTGACTAGGTTCTGAAACGGTAACACAGAATTCTTGGAAAAGTGTAGGTTTTCTTTCTTTTTTTTTTTTTTCTTTTTTTAATATATAATTGGAAATGATACAGATTTACAGCAGTTTTAGCAAGAACAATTTGGGACTTCTAATGTTGTTCAGCTATTTAGAATCACCTCCAGCTACCTAACTGAAGTGCAATTAAAATGTGAAGCTCTCAAACAATTATAAATCTCTTGACCAAGCAGGTGCCATAAACTTGACTTTTTGCTTTCGGGTATTTATATTTTCATTTCTAATCTGTGAAATCTTATTTGTACCACATCAGTGTGAGAATATAAATTGCTACAAAAAGTCAATGGTGGACAAATACTTCTTAATCCATACAGTGCACTTTCTATAATTGTGATTTTACAGTACAGAAGAAATGGAGAGAATTTATACTATTCATATTATAATTATCCTATGCAAGATGCTGGGTGCCCTCAATTCCTGTAGACTTCAATGGAAATTGAGGGCTCCTATCACTTCGCAGGATCTGGCCTCCAAAAGTAAAAGTGTCTTGCAATGACTTGCAGACATGCTTAACTTTACACATGTGAGTACAGATGTACCTAAATCTTTGCAGGATTGGGCCCTATGATTTCACACACATTCAGAAGGACAGTGTAACTATTCTTTGTATTTAGTATATTTAACATTTTATCTATCATTTTCAATTGCCAAAGTTATATAAATGGCACAATCGTATTTCAATCTTCATACTGTATATAAAGGAAATGACTATGATGTTCTTAAAATATTGCTTCAACTATCTTAAACCTTATGTTTATATTTGAAAGAGACGAGGACTTACAATTACATGTCACAATTTTTTATTCTTATTGTAAAACATAATAATAATCTTCCTTCTGGGTTCTTGAAGCTTCTCGACTGTTTCTTGGTTTTTCAGACAGTTGAAATGATTGATAAATATGTGTTTCTCAACATTTTAATTACTAAACCTAAGTTTCTTATTTTAATTTTTCCCTCTCTTTAGAAAGATAAATTATCTAGGACTGAAGACTTCACCATCATAAATCAAAATATGACTAACTTCCAGTAAGTTAATACACAGCGTTGGCTGTATAAAGTAGAATGTCCAAACCACAGAAGAACATGACAATGTTCCTATCTCTTGCTGACAAAATTACAAACTCAAAAGCACCACGGCAATTAGTTTGAGGTTTATTAAACTAATTACCCTGATTCTGTGGGGTTCTGACTACCTCCTGCAAAAGCACTAAATGGCATCTCTGTTGAGTTCAATGAGAGTTGAGGGTACTTGGGTCCTTGCAGGGTTGTGTATGGCAGTACATAGAATCATAGAAGATTAAGATTGGAAGGGAGCTCAGGAGGTCATTTAGTCCAACCCCCTGCTCAAAGCAGGACCAACCCCAACAAAAGCATCCCAGCCAGGGCTTTATCAAGCCACACCTTAAAAACCTCTCAGGATGGAAATTCCACCACCTCTCTAGGTAACCCGTTCCAGTACTTCACCACCCTCCTAGTGAAAACGTTTTTCCTAATATCCAACCTAGACCTTCCCCACTGCAACTTGAGACAATTGCTCCTTGTTCTGTCATTTGCTATCACTGAGAACAGCCTAGCTTCATCCTCCCTGGAACCCCCTTTCAGGTAGTTAAAGGCTGCTATCAAATCCCCCCTCATTCTTCTCTTTTGCAGACTAAACAAGCCTGGTTCCCTCAGCCTCTCCTTATAGTCATGTGCTCTAGCCCCCTAATCATTTTTGTTGCCTCTGCTGGACTCTCTCCAATTTGTCCACATCCTTTCTATAGTGGGGGGGCCCAAAACTGGAACAGTACTCCAAATGTGACCTCACCAGTGCCGAATAGAGAGGAATAATCACTTCCCTTGATCTGCTGGCAATGCTCTTACTAATGCAAATACATGTCTATATATTTAATGAGTTCATTACTTCAGTCATTTAAAAACCATTTAGTTCTATGGTACATATTGTGTTATTCATGTAGGATTAAATTTATTCTAGTGATCCATGCCACTTACACTCTGTGGTCAGGCTACAAGGTAGGACTGTGAGTGGAGCAGCCATGTAGCAAGGTCTCGGCACTCTTGTGTCACAAAATGTGTGTTTGTGGGAGGGGAGGGGGAATGGAGTGCGTAAAGCCTAAGGTTGCAATACTGACTCCAATGGGCGATGGCACTGAATTCCATTCCGATATCTCAGCTAAGGGATTGATCAAAAGCCCGCTGTAGTCAATGGAAAAGACTCCAGTTGACTTCAGTGGGGTTTAGACTATGGATGAAATCCTAGCCGCTGAAGTCAATGACAATACACCCGTTGATTTAGATTGGATCAGGATTTCGCTCCTGGTCTCTAGTTCCCTTCATAGAGCTCAAGCATTCAAGCTTAGTGTAGGAGCCATGGATTTCATCCATAATCCAAAAACATATCTGTTAGTAAGGAAAAAAATTCCTTCTTGTCTTGCCACTTTCACTGACATACCTTTCTTCCTGACAGCCAGTTTCTGACAGCTTTTTTTTTTTGTTTTTTTTAAACAGACAGTTAGGAAATGTATTGATTGGCAGCTTGGTGAAATCCTGAATTCCTATACTTCCTTTTCAAAATGATCATGTTAAGTATGTGGAAATAGAAATAAAGGAAGTAATTTGATGACAAGTGGTAACGAGACAGGTGTACTAATTTGTCTTTGATTTTTATTCCTCTGGTGGTTGTGTATTTATTAACTGGGGTGTCAATTTGTTAATTGGTCTAACTCCGAGTCAGCCATGTCATAATATTCTTACACCCTGCCCATTATATGCTATCTTCCTTTCTTTGAATTAAATAATTTTGTTAATTAAAAGGTTTGGAGAGTTATTTAATGAAAAATGAATTTCCAGGGAAAAAAGACAGCGGGTCATAAATATGAGAGACTTTCCATCTGTACATGATACATGACTCAGTGATAGATTCATACACCTGCATAAAAGATGGATAACTTAAAAAGCATGATAGAAGGGGCCCTTTCTTTAATTCTGGGAGTGGCCATCATGCAGCCAGGCCAAGGTCATTCGGAATTCCAGTGTAATACTAATGTGCCAGAAAGTGACATTTTAGTAATGAAACTATACCTTTGAATATATTAATGGGGAGGATTAAGAGTGAAGAGAAAACCCCCAAGAGCCTAAAATACATACTCATCAAATAAAATAGAAACTAGAGATTTTGACATTCCACCATGCTGCTGCTGGGAAGTTGGTTTTAATTAATTCTTGCTGTATATGCAGCGCCTTTTCCTCAGAGTTTTGTTCATTAAGGTCACTATGGACAGCAGACTTGGAATGCTGCACCGGAACAAAGATTCTCACTTCTGCAATGTCTAGAATTAGGAAAACTATTCAACCACTTAGTCTTTTTCAAAGAAAATTCAGAGGAGGTTTTGTTTTTTTGTTTATTGGGAGTTATTTGCAGCTCAAAAGTAAGAAAAGCAAGATAAATGGGAGAGTTTCACTTGTAATTTTTCTTCCTGAGCTGCCTTGGAAAAAACATGGTGTCACTCATTGGTTTGAAATACTCCTATAGAAACAAAATGGCTACCTGCCTATATTTATTTCCGTTGCATCTAATGTCAAGTGCACTTTTATTGGCTTGATGTCTGTGTATGGTGGAGTGTTTCAGTTTGGTTCTGTACTTTCAACAAGGCTCCAGCAGTCATTTTGAGTACAGATTAAATTCTGTAAAGTGCAAATTAACTGGTATAAAGTAGGATAACAATAAAACAAATGTATATTCACTACAACTGCTGTATATGGTTCTTTTCTGGTAAACAAATCCTTCGAAGTGTGGCACACGTTACTGCTATTTTGAATCACAGGGTTTGAACTACATTGGTCTCTTTAGAATAGAAATGTTGAATGGTCAAGTTTGGCTTCTAGGCCTGTTCCCCCTCATGCCTGGCAGGCAGGCACCATGAATGTGCTGCTGAACCTGTGCATTATGCCCCAAGGGTAGGAAAAGCTTTGTGTCATTCTCATGAGTTTCCTTCCTGCCCCAGAACCCAGGGAATGGTCTTGTCATGCAGAGAAGGGAGGTAATTTCAGCTCTTCAGCTGCAGAAAAGGTTGTGATGACTTGGGGCCCTTGAGAGTAAATTAAAGGAGGGAGAATGAGGGGTTCACCAAGACTCTGAGGCAGGTTCTAAAGTACACTAGAGGGAAAAAAGTAAGAATTCCTCTCAGGCAGGAAATGTAAACTTTTCCAGCAGAGATGCTGACCTGTAAAGTGATATTGAGAAGAGCTCCGCTCTGAATGTCATTTATGTCACCATAGGGTCTGGACCTGTGTTTTGCATCTTGTCTGAAAGACAGCACCTCTGAGAGTAGAGTCCTTCATGCCAACAAGCTGGGCATTAGTTCAGTATGACTCAGAAGCAAGCAAACTGCTTATGAGTGGCCAGCATTACTATTTGGAGCACCTAGATGGTTCTTAGAGATTCCATTCAAGTATTACCTAGACTCAGCCTGCTTATCCTGTGAGATCAGGGGATGAAAACAGCCCATGGTAATGTATACAACTGGTGAGCTGGTGAATCAATCATCTAGATTAAATATTACTGAGTTTTTTAACCTGTAATTATACAATTACTGTAGCTCTTCTTAGGGTTCCTATTGAATATATTTTCCAATGAAAGATGAATTGTAATGTATCAGTGCATACATGAAAACTTAATATATGTGAATATTTTATACGTGTGTGTGTGTGTGTGTGTGTGTGTGTGTGTGTGTGTAATAGGTATATATTTAAAGACTGTAACGTGCTCAGATACTATGGTTATGAGGGCCATGTAAGTACATAAGATAGAAAATCTGGACCCATTCATACTCTCAATTGAAAGCAATTCAATACATATATATGTTTAAAAATAGAGAGTGATAGAATGCTCTCAGAGGCAAGACACGCTCCTTATTTTTAAGTACACAGCAGTTGGCTTAATCGGAAAGTAATTTCACAGGTAGAAATTGTGTAATTCAGCAGCAGAGCCTAATAAAACTGTCTCCTGTGTATCCATTTAACTTGCAGCAGCATCCTTCTCTCAGATGTTATAAAATATTAAGACAACTCGCTCTACTTCAAATCTGATCTAAGTAATCAGCCCAAAGTGCTGGTTTGGGTGAGCAGTTTCTTTTTATAAGCTTTTGCAATAAGTGAATTTGCAGTAAAAGAAACAAAAACATGTCCCATGAAGAATAGATGAAACAGAATTCAAGACAGCAAGCCTTTTGCTCACTTTTATTATTTCATCTTCAGATTATTAGAAAATGGACATTAAATGGAAGAGAACCATTCTTAAATTTAACCTTAAAAACTTAAAAACTCATTTGTCTCTCCTTAGTGACTGTGGCACTATGGTGTCTCAAACATAGGAAGATATCACATTTAGAGCAGATACCTGACTTGGTTAATGTACAGTTCTCAAATATCATTGATGTATCTCAGCTATATCACTGATTCCATAGTGCATTGGTCCAGAAATTCTTCCTGGAGGTGGCCTATGAAGAGGTTGGCATAATGGGGAACCATTCTAGTACCTGAATAGAGGCATTTTAGCAATCAGCCAGGTGGTCCAACCCACTCCCAATTATTGGGATGGGCTACCAATGATTCTGCTCGCTCCTTTTAGCCATCTATAGGCCTCTGTAGGCATAAACTAGGAAAACTGGGAGGGTGGGGGTTAGACAATAAACACGTGAAGTGAGCCTAGCTCTATTCGTGTTCTCTCTCTCTCTCTCTCTCTCTGAATATGCTGGGGCAGATGTTCGTGAAAAACAAGAAGTCTGGATATAGTTTAGAATTGTCAGTATAGGGAAATTAGCTATCAGACTAACAGCATAAAACTGCTTGATTAATAATATATGTATATATTAGTGATATGTCTCTGTAACTCCTGCTTTTGCCCAGTGATTGATTTGTTTGGTCAGCTATGTAACATTCTTTTGTTTGACATGTCTCTCTAACTTTTGGGGTATAAGAAGGAGGTAGCGAGTCTGAGTCAGGCGGATCACTTTGTGGACACATTGAAAAGATCTCCAGGCACAGATGGAAGGACAGGCTATCCAGAAATCTGTGACTGAATCACCCAAAGACTACCTCAGACTTGTCGGATAATTCTCAGAGTGGGGTACTCTAACCATCTATTATATTTGTATGTGCTTAAGCCTAATAAGTGGAGATTTTGGTAAAAGCATTATGATGGGAATTGGATTTGAAGTTAAGAGCACTTGGTTTTGAATTGTCTATGCCAGCCATATAGCAGGTGGAGTTACTGTGTTTCCTTTGGTTTATTTCCTGATACTGACTTGCAGAAACTAAAAGTTACTGGGTAGAGTAACCCTGAGTAACCTACCCATGCCTGTTCTTATGGTTTGGACAAAGTGTTTGTTATTGAATGAAAAGTTGTTGTGGATAAGGACGAAATGAATGAGTTTGGAGCAGGTATCTGAATGTTGTCCATTGTCCTGTAGATATTTGAGGCATGCAAATGTAAGAGCTAACCATTGCTAAAGATCTCCCACCAGCATTAAAATACTCCCATCAATTAAAGTTTTTCTTACTTAGGGCCTGATCCAATACCACTAGAATCAATTAAAAGACGTTCATTGATTTGAATGGATGTTACAGATGAGACCCCATACGGAACTGGGTCTTGGTGTAGAGATCCACTACATATATTTGAGAAGAGCAGTTTCGTGCTTTGCCTGCCTGTCTTCCATTTTGTTGGTTTTGGTGGCTTTTCTGATACCTAGAAAGTAGGTGTATGCATTTATTGGAAATGTTGGGAGGCTAAACTAACCATTCATGAAGTCCCTTAGAGGCCTCAGAAGAGAGGTACAGAAATGCAAGTATTACAAATTTGAAAACAAGAATCTCCGTGGATAAACTCAGATTCTCTTCATTTCAGGAAGCAATCACAGTAAGTCAGCAAACTGCTGAAGATCATCTTCGGGTCAGTAAAGAGTTTTAAAGCAAAACAATTAATTGATGCTATATAGAGAATGAGACATGGGGAATATGTTAATACTGGCTTCATTGCCACCATCATTGCAATTCTGGTTTAATAAAAGCAAAACTACACTGTCATTGTCAAATCCCCATTTAAAGCATGATACATTTTAAGGAAAGAAGCATGGTTCATAAAGAATATAAAAGTACAAAAAAGCCAAATGCCTTTTTTAGTGTGTGTCCATCAGTTAGGGATTACTGGAATGGCCGTAAACAAAATGCAGAGAGATTTTGTTCTGGCAAATGTAATGAAAATAAATGGACATAAAATGGGTTGATGTAGTTGAAATTTCTCAGTTGTGGCACTTAGCCTTCTGCAGAACATCACCCTGTCAGTAGAAACATTTCTGAAGGAACTTTTAGTTTCACACTAAGGCTTTTTTCCTTCCAGATTGAGTTGAGTTTTGGTAATCCCATTGTTTATTTAACTTGACCCACATTTTTTCATGCTGCAGCTGAAGGGGGATTTTTATAGATCCCTGTCAAACATATATGTTTTTCATAGCAGTTCAGTTTAATTTTTGAACTAGAGCTCTCTGCAGCTTGTGGAGACACTGTTGTTCGTGGAAGATCCTAGTGGTTCTGCTGGGATGGGTAAACAGCTTATGAAAAATGAGGAAATTGCTGCTGGCAGATTTAAATTCCACTTATGCTAATGCTGCTCTTGTACATTGTCTTCATTCATGATAGAAATGAAATAAAACCCCATTGGGCAGACACTTGGTAGATGCTGCTGTTCATCACATCATAACACAAAAGGTGCATCTAGGAGGCATCCGAAGGGTGAAATATAAAGTCTGGGTGCATTCACGTAGTGACATACAGACAAGCTTTACTGATGGAGAAGTTGATGGGCAATCTCATTGTTTTAATGCGCTGGATGGTGCAAACGGCAATTCCTGTTCAGTGACCCTTTGACCATAGAGACAAACCCTGCCCCTTCCTTCATGTGTGTGGAAGGCTCCACATGCAGCAGATCTGGTGCAAAAGGGAAAGACTGGGAGGAACTGCAGGAGTTCTTTATGTGCTACCCTGCATGGAGAGGATGTGGTGAGTCACAAATTTAGGTAGGAAGGAGTCCAGGCCTCAGGGCTCGTGTAGAGGCTATGAAATGGCGATGCTGCTGCTCGAAGGAAAAGAGGTTCCTTGCTCACATGTCCTCATTTTCCAGTTACTTGGTTGGGTGCTGGTAAAAGGGGCCTGAATCTGCTTCTGTCATATTCAATGGGATTTTTGCCAATGATGTTAACTAGAGAAGGCCTAATATTTAACCCAGTCTTAAAGTTCGGTGGAAAAAATGATTTTACTGGAAGAGAATCTGAGTGAAGAGAATCTGATACAGCCATACCTTCGCTCTCAGAATGATAAAAACCTGTTTTCTCAAATTAAACCCATTAATAGTAAGGTTAAATAAAATGATTATTATGATTTATTGTTTTTGTATTGCAGTAGTGCCTCAGAACCCATATCATGGATCAGGACCTCATTGTGCTAGGTGCTGTGTGAATATAGAACAAAAATTGGTGAAATAAGGGCATGCGTGTGTGTGTGGATTAAGTCTGATTAAATGATGATCCAGCACTCAGGACCCTATATTATAATACATTCTAGACAAGTACCAAATAATGGGGCCATCCACATAATTTTTCAAGTATTTTGCTTGAAGTAGGAGTGGGAGAACATGTTAGAAAATAAAATACTGAAATGGAAAGACCACTCTTCTTTTCGTGGGAAAAATGTATTTTAAAAGTTATTGTAGGCACTGGAGAACAAGAATATATAAACAACTTTGAAATCTTTTCTCATTCCCCTTTTCTATATTTTCCATGACCTAGTATCACATCTTGCATAAAATGTGTGCAAGGGGGAGGAGGAAATAGAAAGAACACTTTTATAACCTTTTCAGAGATTTGACTAGAGCTGGCTAGGAATTTTCTGACAAAACATTTTTTCACTGACAAACGTTGATTCATCAAAACTGAAACTGTTTGAGAGAGGGTTGGTTTCAACAAATCTCCCAATTCAACATTTTATTGAAGAAAAAAAAACTTTGAAATTGTCAAAACATCCCTTTGTGATATTTTTTAAAACAAAATATTTATTTTTCCGATGCAAAATGACTTTGTTTCAAATTCTTAGATAATTTAGTCTAAAAAAAAAAAAAAAAAGTGAAACATTTCAAAATTATTGAAATGAAATATTTCTGCAGACTTTATACACTATTTATTTTTTTTTCTTTTTTGGATTATTGACTTGGGAAAATGTTTAAGGTTTTGACTTTGGGACAGGAAACATTTCGAAAATCTTAAACTCTTATGGGCAAACTGTTTCCCGCTCAGATCTGACTTCCAAATTGCAACATCCCATTGTGGGTGGTGTTGTGGTCTAGCTTTGATGTACAAAGCATTACCCAACCGAGAGAGGCAAACAAGCATCATATCAGTGGGTTGGATTGCAGGAGTCAGATGTTTTTCAGGCATTAAAAAAAAAGGGGGGGGAGGGAGAGGAAGCATGAAGGTTAATGTTATGGCATCTTATATAAACAGTATCTTCTAGTTTTGACTTTAATGGCTGGGTTGTAAATTTCAAAATTAGGTATGCACAATTTGCAGCTAATTTGTGCATGCAATTTTTATGATTGCTTGTGTACATTTCAAAGAGCAAATGGTCAGTTACACATCTAATTAGCATTTAAACATGCAAATATCAAATTTGCATACACAGTTGGGGATATACAAGGAAATATAAGGCAGGCAATTGATTTTTGTGAAGAGTTTGCCTGTCAGAATCAGGATACCAGACTAGATGGACACTTGGCCTGTTCTAAAATGATGAATCTTACATTCTTTCCTGTTAAGCTTTTTTGATCTAAGGATCATAGTGATATCAGGCGAAATATTTTGTCGTATTTATAAAATATTTGTGTGATTTTTATTAAGAGGGTTACATTAAAACTGTGGAAAAGCTCTGCTTGCCTGACTCATGCAGAATGATTGTCTGAGCTGACTAATACTGCCTTCATGGAAAAACTCACATTTAATGGGAGAAATAACAGGAAAATGCATGATAAAATCTGGAGCTTTTATGATAAGCTTATTGAAGGATTTATATGAGCACTTACATTTTAAAACTCATTCACTGACACTAGACCATTGACCTACTAAATTTATATTTGTACGTATGAGTGACTTTTACCGTATTTTTTTCTCTTATTTGTACTGTTAAAAAGCAAATCCAAAGTACTTTATGCTTTGTTATATTATGGTTCATTTTTCCTTTATTCCAGTTCTTCTGTTATATTGTATTTTAAATGAAAACTACTTTAAAAAGAAGATGAAAAAATGTTTAGATCAGAAGGCATTTTTCAAGATCCTATGGGCCAAATCTTGGCAGAGCCTGCAAGGAAATGCAAGCTTATATCCATTAGGGACAGGATGGTATGGAAGTTGTCTGCCCCATTTTTGGCTTACCTGCCTGGCTTTCTAGGCCCTGCATATGGGCACTCTAGTCTGGCTCATAGCAGTGAGAAGAATGGGCAGTGGGAATAAAGGACCGTGACTCCACCCACTCTATTCACTGGTCCACTCAATGGGGCTGATGCACTGTAGTGGGAGCATTCTCCTCCATTCTAATGTATGGTGCAAAATATGCATCCCTCTGATCCCATGAGCATTGCTTTCTATATTGGGATTTGTAGAAATTATATAGTCCAGCCACAGACCTTCTGAAGTTTTCCCATTTCCCATAATCATTTCATTTATTAATTTCACTTTGTAACTGGTGATATGTTGCTGAAATTTATCTCTTGGCTACTTGCTGATAAAGACACTAGCAATGTATTGTGCTTCTTTGCTTTCTATCGACCTTCTTGCAATGCACTGACCATTCAAGGACCTCGGTATAAAGTGATCGTTCTTTCATGCATGCTCCCTTAATATTCTGTATTATAATTAACAAAACGTAAGCAATCATGTTCTCTGTGACATTGGAGTCTAATCTTTTTGGAGTACTGAATTCAATCCATTTAACATTAATCAATTCCTCTTTGCTTTCTCCTATTATTTTTATACTGATGTGAACACAGAATGTAATGGTTATCTTGGCCTGGCTTCCTTGTTGTTTTATCCCAGCACTTCAGCAAGCAGATGCAGTGATGTTGCATAGTAGCTGATGTCCCAAGGGTTGCTTTTCAGTTAGTTTGGCACTCTCTTTAGTTGATGAGCAAACAATGGAAACAAGTTAGTTGAGGATAGCTGAGTCCATCAATGTAGGGGAACGGTGTCCTAAGACTTCAGTTATACAATATATTCGCTAATATATGATCTAATAATATAGCTAATATATGATCTCCCTGTGGCTGCAGAAGGAGCTACTGCCTAGGGACCCAGATGGAGCGCACGGGGCTACAGGACACTTGTGGTTTCCCTGCTGCAGCGAGGGGGATGGGAGACCTTCTCGCTGAACTCCTTCCGTCTGGCTGCAGTGGGCGGGGAGGGGAGGAGAGCTGCTGGCGGAGACTGGTGGCTCTTCAGAGTTGTCAAAATTATATCAGTGGCCTTCGAGACAAAAAGGTTAGGAACCACTGATGTATATCATGGCCTTGTTCTTTGAAATTAGTACACCTGGTCAAAACCGCAAAAACCAGCTTCATGGGAAATTTCTAAACTGTTTCAATTTGCAGGATTCACACCTGACCCATTTTCTGTTTTTTGTAAGATTTTCTGAGATTTCTATTGAAGTTTCAATTGAAATCATGTGCAAAATAGTTATTGGTAAATAAAAACGTGTGATAAAAGTTTCAAACGTAATTTTGATTTTAAAGAATATTGCTAATGGCAGGGAAACTTTTGCCAAAAATTGAAAACTTCAAAGATCTTGGTAGTTATTTCACAAAAAGTTCCTCTCTCCAGAGAGAGCCATTTTTGGCCAGAAAAATATTATGTGAAAATGTTTTACCAGCTCTAGCAATTAGTGTTAATATCTCTATCTTTATATGGAAAAATTATAGAAAATTAGAACATTACCTCTAGGCCATTACTCTGTTCACTGCTTATTTCTGATTCACACAATGAGGGCCATGTATAGTAACAGGTTCTTTTTGTTGCATACCTCTGTGCTTTTATTAAGATCATGCTTTCTGTGGCAGTTGCTAGGAGATTATAAGAAGTGTGACATGGATTGAAGGCCTGATTCTGATGTTACTTACGTGGATGTAAATCAGGATTAACTCCATTAAAGTCAATGAAGTTACACCAGTGCAAAACCAGACTGAGATCATAATCTATTTCTGATATTGGGAACTACCTATTAGGAATTAATTACTTAAAGTACTATAAGGTTATAAATGAGCAGAGAAGTGAGTTTTGACAAGGATTTTAGACATGTATGAGGAGAATATACTCTGATTATAATAGGCAGCAAGGACCTGATTTTAGCCAACAGCTCCATGGACAACTGGGTGCTTGTGTAATTGTGTGCCTACTCTGAATACAAACTCCTCACTGTGTGTGCTTGCAAATCAAGTGATGCATTTCCACATGGCTGGATATACCTGTCTTGTCCTCTCCCAAATTGTGCGTGTAAAGTGCTATAGAGCTTTGAAAAGTAACCATGTAGTTGCATGTCTGCTGATACACATGGACTTCACTGGTTTTTCTAAAGCCTGCATGGCGTTAAATTAACCGGGCACTGGTTTACAAACAAACAAAGACACAACAGGAGCTCCTTTGCTATGCATTTGTTCTGGATAGGTTGCAATCTATTGAGCAGCAGTTTTTCAGCAATATTTTGTCTCCATTATGCACGTATCGGATTTGGAGCATGAAATCTGAAGCAAAACCCTCTCACCTCAATTTGGTGCAATTAAGGCAATAAAGAGTTTATGAAATGAGATACTCCATGCAACATTTCTTCAAGTGTATCCTCTCTTCTAAAATGTCGCAAGATGAAATGAAGTGAAATTTTCATTGTCCTCTGTAGTCTTTAGTTAGACCTAGTTCTGCCGTAACCTACTTTAGTGTAATATTTCATATGGGTGACAAATGAATGTCTTTGGGTGATGAGCACAATGTATGTAAAGACCTTGAATTTCCCTGGAGCATCTATCAGACAGAAAGGACTAATGGTGTGATCCTGTTACTGACAAAGCTTGTGTTCCTATGACCTGTTCTTTGGATACCTATCCAACTGAACTTCTCATGCAATATTTCATTAAATTAATTCAAGGGACACAAAGACCATCAGTGTTTCTGCAGTGACTTGGACAGATAATCCTCTATGCAGGTTAATCTATGGCTGCAGGAACTCCACTTTGGACAAAAATTTCCGTGTCCATAGAAGATGACTATAAATTCTGACACTGAATATTTTCTTAATTTGTTGCTCTTCAGGTGTTGCTTCACTTCACTGAGAATCATTCTGGCTACACAGGCCTGATCATAGACCCTGTGTGCACTCAATAAGAACTGTAATGACATGCCTGAGTCAGGGATTCATGCAGCTTTGGTTCTGCTTGGTATATCAGCAGCACTGAATTGTTTCAGCCAACATGCAACCACTTATAACAATCAGTGGGTCTTATACTTTCCTTTCCAACTTAATTTTCTCAACAACTTTTGCGTTTCACTAGAAATATTTTGCCTCCTGATCTGTTGTAACTATACAGATCAATCCTGCATTAAATATATGTTTAATAAATGTTTTTAAGCATTATAATCTAAAGTTCCAGAGGGGTAGCTGTGTTAGTCTGTATACAGCAAAAACAAGGAGAGTCCTGTAGCACTTTAAGGACTAACAAATTTAATTTCTGCAGGCAGAAGCTTTCGTGGACTGCAACCCACTTCATCAGATGCAAGAAATAGAAGTCAGATCCGGGATATATATACACATCCAAGGGTAAGGAACAACAAGGGGGAGGGTAGCTATTAGCAAAGTCCATTCAGTTAGAATAGATGCGGCCTATTCACAACCATTGATTAGAAGGTGAGAATGTGTGAACAGTGACAATTACTTCTTGTAATGAGATAACCATTCCAAGTCCCTATTCAGACCCAGTTTGATTGAACTCTCAATGCTGGATAATCTCATGAACGGACAAACTTCCACAGAAACTTCCACGTGGTTGATCTTTACGAAAACAAGACGGGCCATTTACAACACTCACTTTGCTTCTCTACAGAGGAAAAAAGAACTCTAAACTATCTAAACTCCTACATTCCACAAGAGACCACAACTGTGATACCTTTGGCTCATCCAACAATATTGTAAATCTATCCAGCTATACACTTAACCCAGCAGAAGAGTCTGTCTTAACTCGGGGACTCTCTTTCTGCCCCACCACCCCCACACACATGATACAATTCTGCAGTGACCTGGAATCCTACTTTCTCCATCTCTGACTCAAGGAATATTTCCACCACACCACTGAACAACACACTAACCCATAGATACCTTCCTACCAACTCTACAGGAAGAAGAATTCTGCATGGACTCCTCCTGACGGTTGAAACAACAGACTAGACTTTTACATAGTGTTTCTGCCGACGTGCACAAGCTGAGATTGTAGACAAGCAACATCGCTTGCCCCATAACCTCAGCCATGCAGAACGTAACGCCATCCACAGCCTCAATAACAACTCTGACATTATAACCAAAGAGGCAGACAAAGGAGGTGCCATAGTCATCATGATTAGGTCGGATTACAAACAGGAGACTGCCAGACAACTCTCCAACACCACATTCTACAAGCCACTACCGTCCGATCCCACTGAGGAATATCAAAAGAAACTACAACACCTACTTAAGAAACTCCCTAAAGAAACAAATCTACACAGACACACCCCCTGAGCCCCGACCACGGTTCTATCTGCTACCCAAGATCCACAAACCTGGGAATCCTGGATGCCCCATCATCTCGGGATTGGCACTTTCACTGCAGGACTGTCAGACTATGTGGACTCTTTCCTCAGGCACTATGCCACTAGCACTCCTAGCTATCTTCGTGATACCACTGACTTCCTGAGAAAACTACAGTCCGTTGGTGATCTCCCAGAAAACACCATCCTAGCCCCTATGGATGTAGAAGCTCTCTACACCAACATTCCACACAAAGATGGACTACAAGCCATCAGGAACATTTTCCCTAATGATGATATGGAACACCTGGTAGCTGAACTTTGTGACTTTGTCCTGACCCACAACTACTTCAGATTTGGGGGCAATCTATACCTTCAAGTCAGTGGCACAGCTATGGGCACCCGCCTGGCCCCACAGTATGCCAACATTTTTATGGCTGACCTAGAACAACGCTTCCTTAAAACTCATCCCCAAGCACCTCTCCTTTACCTACGCTACACTGATGACATTTTCATCATCTGGACCCACGGGAAAGAGTCCCTTGAAGAATTCCACCAATATTCCACCCTACCATCAACCTCAGCCTGGACCAGTCCACATAAGAAATCCACTTCCTGGACACTACAATACAAATAAAGGATGGTCATATTAATACCACCCTATACCATAAACCAACTGACCACAGTACATATCTGCATGCCTCCAGCTTCCACCCTGGACACATTACACGATCCATTGTCTACAGCCAAGCCCTAAAATACAACCGGATTTGCTCCGATCCCTCAGACAGAGAGAAATACCTACAGAATCTCCATAAAACATTCTTAAAACTACAATACCCATCTGGAGAGGTGTAGAAACAAATTGACAGAGCCAGACGGGTACCCAGAAGTCACCTACTACAGGACAGACCCAGCAAAGAAAACAGAACACCACTGGCCATCACCTACAGCCCCCAGCTAAAATTTCTCCAACACAACATTAAGGATCTACAACCTAGCAGATGATCCCTCACTCACTCAAGCCGTGGGAGGCAGGCCTATCCTTGCTTACAGACAGCCCCCCAACCTGAAGCAAATACTCACCAGCAACCGTACACCATACAACAAGAACACTAAGCCAGAAACCTATCCCTGCAACAAACCCCATTGCCAGCTCTGCCCACACATCAACTCTAGTGACACCATCACAGGCCCTAATCACATCAGTCACACCATAAGGAGCTCATTCACCTGCACATCTACTAATGTAATATATGCCATCATGTGCCAGCAATGCCCCTCTGCCATGTACGTTGGCCAAACCGGACTGTCACTATGCAAAAGAATAAATGGACACAAATCAGACATAAAAAATGGTAACATCCATAAACCAGTCGGAGAACACTTCAATCTTCCAGGACACTCTGTAGCTGATTTTAAAGTTGCCATACTTCTACAAAAATCTTCAAAAACAGACTTCAACAAGAAACTGCAGAGCTGGAACTCATCTGCAAACTTGACCCAATCAAACTGGGTCTGAATAGGGACTTGGAATGGTTATCTCATTACAAGAAATAATTGTCACTGTTCACACATTCTCACCTTCTAATCAGTGGTTATGAATAGGCCTCATCTACTCTAACTGAATGGACTTTGCTAACACCTACCCTCTCCATTGTTGTTCCTTACCCTTGGATGTGTATATATACCCCCGATCTGATTTCTATTTCTTGAATCTGATGAAGTGGGTTGCATTCCACGAAAGCTTCTGCCTGCAGAAATTAAATTTGTTAGTCTTTAAAGTGCTACGGGACTCTCGCTGTTCTCTAAGTTATTCTGCATATTATGTCCAAATTTTATCTGCCTCTCTCTTCTGCTGAATTTGGTGCAGCCTTAGAGTCAATAAGGGCTATCTATATCTAAAACCCTTATCAGGTTTCTGAGTCTCCAAATGTAGCAATGAATTGTGAAAAGATGCTTTGGCAATAAGATAGGTGCTGAGTCTAGCTCAGAAAGTCCCCAGCACTCAAGAAGAACAGTTGGCTCTGCACTTACTTCTCTGAAATTTATAAAATACTGTACTATGTAAAACTGTGACTATTAACCTCTTGCCTACTCATCATTATATCAGCATGCGCATTGTAAACAGTATATGCCATCAATACAGACCAGTTCATTTCCAGTGTTCTTTCTTTTAAGGCTTGAACTATAATTTATTTATATTTGCTTTCAGTGTTTCTGTGGGGTTTTTTTTTACTTTGTTTATATAGACAATAGCAATGTGTTATACACTTAATGCAAAATGGCAAATTACAAAAATGATATGAAGTAATTTGCTAGAGAATACATGCATTGGATTTGAGTAAAATCCAGCAGAATGATTAACTATCTTAATTTATGTGATTGCAGTATTTCCTTCATGCTTCCAGGCCCTGTATTGTTTCTGTTGCTATGCAGTAATAAATTCTTCCCTGGTAGGGTTGACTATTCCATCACCTATGCTGGCTGTTTGTGTTTTGTTACCTTGTTCACAAACAGTGGATATTTATAGTCCATTTCACTTTCTGGCCTCATGCAGATTTGGTTTGAGTTTCCAGTAGAGTAGAGGGAGATGTTGATTTTTCAAACAAAATAAAACAATCCATGAATATATTCTGTTCTAATAGGGCCAGATTCTACCATCCTTACTCACACTTATTGTTAGTCTTCAGTTTCTCTATTGACTTTAAAAAGACTTCAAGTAGAGTGAGGTGGTACTAAGTGTGAGTAAGGGTAATAAAATCTGGCCAATAAAATGTTGTAGAACCCTTTTTATTCATCACCTGCAGTTAGGTTTTGTTTTTCCTATTATTGCAATGCCATGTTGACTGTGTGTGGAATAATTAATAATGTAAGCAAGGTCTGAGTGTATGAGTGGCTCTCCCCCTGCTCAGCCACCTGGAAGGGGGGGGCACTTTATTTGCATGGGCTCTGTATTTGCTTGAGTACAGTTAGATGCTCAGCATGATCACACTGTATCTGCATAAGCACACCTAGGTGCAGAGCATGGTGGGAAATGGTCAGCTTGGCTGGTATTGGGTTACAAATCACTTTTGTATTAACTGCAAGGGTAATGAAATGTTCTCCGATTGTATGAACAAATGGCAGCATAACTGTGTTTAGCCTGTTCTGATGAAAGACTCACTCTCATCCAATCAGAACTCAAAAAAAGTGGCGTACAGATGCTAGACTACTGTAAAAGCAAGCAGGGAGGAGTGGGGTCATTTCTACTGAGACTGCATTAGCCCTGACTACGGGCTACTCTCAGACATGGATTAACTATCTTGTCCCACTGTTAAAAGGAAGAACTAATTATCCCTTTTGGAGTCTTTTTGTTTTGTTAAAAGAGCAGGGACTCTGTACTCTGATGACAGCTGGATTTGTCTGTCCCTTGGAGCAGAGACAAAGCTCCGTTGTTGGCAGGGGGGGTTCCCATGGACTGAGAGCTGAAACTCACTGGAACTGAAGTTGCTGGGGAAACTGGAAAACCCCGAAGGACCAGCAATGGAAAGGACCCACAGGCAGTGGGAGCCAGCAGCCAAAGAGGCCCACAGATGGCCTGCAGGTGGCAGGAGCCAGCAGGAGAAGGCGACCCGGCCGGCCCGCAGGTGGTGGGAAACGGCAGGAGGATACGTGGCACAATCCAGAGGTGGTGGGAGCCAGCAGAGGAGTCTGGTCGAACCTGTGACGGAGATGTGGCCAGTGCAGCAATGACGCTCGGTAGGGCAAGGGACGGCGAGAAGGGAGAAGCAAAGGACACGCCCAATGTACTCTGGGGTGGGGTGGGTTCTGCTCATTGTGTTTATGAATTCTGCTTGCACTGTTTTCCCAAACCACTTCTGTGTTATTTCCATCCTTTTATTAAAAGGTTTACTTTTCTACACGCAAACTCTGTGCTTGTGAGAGGGGAAATATTGCCTTTTGGGGGTGCCTAGGAGATAGTGTGGGATTTTTCCCAGGTGACTGGGTGCGGGCTTGAGCCAGACTGGTGGTGTATCATTGACAGGAACCCCTAGATATAGAACCCAGCCCTTGCTGCTGCCAACTCTATCTGGCAGAAGGGTTACAATAACCAAAAAGTAAAATATTAGTCCTAAACTTGGCAATATTCTTTTGGACTGTGTTGCCAATTCCCTTGATTTTATCTTAAGTCTGATTTAGTGATAATGGTTTTTTTCTTAAAGTCCCAGGTGCTGAAATCAATTTATTTCATGAGAATTTCAACTTAAAAAACCTAAACCAGGTTGTTTCTGGCTTTCATGATTGCAGAGAAATGTGAGTGCACCCTACAGGCTCAGAAGGCAAATACCCTCTTCCCCACTCCCTTTAAAAAAAAAAAAATCTTATGATCATCAAAGAATCATAGAAGATGAGGTTGGAAGGGACCTCAGGAGGTCATTTAGTCCAACCCCCTGCCGAAAGCAGGATGATTCCAATACTATGATGATTAAAGAAATCTCATGATTTTGAGAGGGTCTGACTCCTGATTTTTTGAATACTTGGGGTTGGCAATGCTGCTTTTGGGACTTATTTTTAAAACAGGGGTCTGTGCACTATATATATTTTTCAGCATGCATTGCAGGTGCAATTGTATGTAACTAGTTGGTCTCTGTTCTGTGGAAATCATATTTACCATTGTGTAAAGGGGGGTTGGCATACCAGTATCCATTTCTTTATATTTTATATATTTATCTTTCTTTACAAAAAGAAGTTTAACTCCACTTTTTGAAGCACTGAAATGCCTTTCAAATGGAACATACACTGGTCACTACAAAAAAAGTCATCACTTACCATGTGTTTTCCACACAGTAGTATTTGAGCTTTTCATATTTCCCTGATATATTTTGATTAATGAGGTATCTGGTGTACCTGCTTGCAAATGTTGAACCTTGAAAAGTTTTCCACTGTCCTTCCAACCTGAAGGATTTTTCATGGAAAATGTAAGGTACAGATGAGAATACGTAGTATGTCTTCTGCGTTTGAACCATGTCTTTGAATATACCTTTCCTTAGAAAACACAGGTTGATGAACTGTTAATTTCAGTGACAAGAAAATGCATCAAACTCCCTCCAAGGTTGTACTGAAGAACACACTTCCCATGCAAAAATGTTGAATGTATTCTTGGGGCTGAAACAAAGCCTTCTAAAACATTACAGGTTACCTAGTGGCACCTAGGGCTTTAGATACTGAAAAACTGAAACAGAAAGAGAACTAGCCTGCCTCTGTTAATCATCAGGACACGATGCAAGGCCTATGTATTTTTCCTGTTTAGAGTGAGGGTGCGTCAATGTTGATATGGTCTTTGTTGAAGGTTGAGTAGGGCTGTGAGTTGCATAAAGAATATATTTGTGTATTTATAAGTTGTCAAAGGCATCTACATCAATGGGTGTGACAATCTTTTATTTCTTTTATCTGTGAATAGAAATATATACATCTCATTCTTTCTATATATGGGACCAAATTCTGTCCTTAAGCCTCACTGGCATAAATCAGTGAAGTCCAGTGAATTACTCAGGAAATACAGTGTTGATACCGAGCCACGAATCTGGGCCAGAACCTATTATGTAATAGGAATATTTGCATATCATGAACGCACACAAGGGTGGTGCTTGCCATGTATTTGATAGGGCTGCAGGAGAAAGTTTGGGTGGAGTGGAATGGGATATATTTGGTTGCAGAATTTGCCAGCTGATATATAAAGTTTTCTCATTGTGTTATGCTACTGAGTTTGAGTGTAAGTTTACTTGTTGCTAGGATGCCTGGAGTTCATATATAGGCTTTTCAATATGTGTTATATCTAATTATTATTTTTAAAAAATAAGCATTTGTATGGCACTTTAGGTCTTTGATTAAATCTTTTCAAATGCTACAATCATCCCCTATGAGCTAGGTCAGCAATTACCTCCATTTTACGGATCGGGAAAATGATATACAAAGAGACTGAATGACTTGCAAAGGTCAACACGGTAAATCAGAATAGCTATTATTAGAAAATAGGAGTTTCCAGTCCCACTGTCACACCCCTAGGCTCACTTCACTTGTGGTTACAGCTTTGTGGTAAACTTTCTAGCACGTTTGTCATTATCCTTCTCCAGTAGATAATCTTCCTTTTTCACAACAATCCTTCTTACTGGCCTGATCCAGATCCCACTAAGTCAATGAAAAGTGTCCCATTGCTTTCAGTGGGCTTTGGATCAGTCTGTAACTCCATAACAAGGATGTTAACAAACGTGGCTTGGTTTGCTTGGTTGGGGGGACATAAAAACCCGCCTTCTCTGTTAAGGTCTGTTCCTGACATGTCCAAAGAATGATACATTTATTCAAAGTCCACCTAGTTGTGTTTGTTATAGCATGCAAAGGTTAATTCCTACACTCTGGGTATTGGAAATATTTTTTCAATGCTCACTTTTACCATATACTTTCACATCATGGAAGACTCAGACTGTATCTTTAAATCTGGTGCCAAAATAATGTCCATCATTTTAGTGACATTGTTTTTAATCATACTTTGAGCCAGATCAAATAGGCTTTGCTCCTTTGAAGTGAAAGTTCTATAGTGATTTACCCCAGCTGAGGAGCTGGCTCAGAGTTTTTAATACGTAGCTTTGTTTGAATGTAACTAGAAGGTTTACACAGCATGGGAAATAGTCATAATCTCATCAGTCGTACTGAGTTACAGGTGCAACTCAATTAATGCACTACTAATTTATCATCCAATCAGGGATTGCTGGAAAGGCTTGATAACCCAGTTCTCATCATGCTTATTTTCTGTGTGGTTCACCCAAAAATACTTACAAAACTTGCGTCAAATAATATATTTGCCTGCACATGAGTATTTAATTACCTAGTAAAAAAAAAATTGGAACAGGATACTTAATGAATCAAAACACATTCAGATTGAATGATTAAAAGTTCTAAATTAATCACCAGAAAGGAAACTAATTAAATTGCAATTCAGGTTTTATGGGGGCTGTGGGATAATATGCTAAAATAGATTCCTTCAATCACTTTTCCATTATATGGGACAGGCATATTCAAGGTTAGCAATGATAAATGCAATTTTCTTTGCTCCCTTTTCAAATTACATTTAACTGATATCTTATGCTTTGTCACCTTACACCAACATCAATGGATATTGGTAACAGGAAGCCATGCTGAAGAAATCTCAGTAAACAGATACACAAAGAAAAAGGCAAAAATTAGGAAATAAATCAAGTTTTATAAGGAACCTCATTTCATTGTTTAAATTTCTAACTGGATTTCCCCTTCACAAACAAGGTACATCTTGGATACAGGGAGGTATGTAGGGAATTTAATTTAATACTGTTTTTATACCTTCAGATATATGGCAGAATGACTCTGCTCCAGAAAATCACATAAACATGTATTAAAGTTTAAACATGTGAGTAAATCCTACTGATTCCGGTGGAGCTACTTTCAAATTTAAAAGATAAGCACTTGCTTAAATTCTTGGCTGGATCAGGGTCTGTATTATTTAAACATAGTAGCCAGACATAAAAATTTGTGTGTAAACAGAAAAGGTGGAATAAACCTGACATTTTTTTCCTACTACGGTACAGAATCTCTGTAAGGAGACGGCAAAGCCCGTCTTTCAAGCTTCTAGCCTGTGCTTTGTCTTTATAAATCTGTGGTTTTTAAGTGGATATTTGTTTTGTTTTATAGAGCTAGAGAGCCTCATTTAGATAGGCCAGGTCAATGTGCAAAAAGAATTGACTCTTCCACCTCAAATAAATCTGTCTGGTTTTAGATTATTAGCACACAGAACTTGTCCATCTTTGACTTTTTCCATCCCTTCAGGTATTTTGATTTTGAAGGAAATGTTACCTAGGACATAGTTAACATTGGTGTTAAAAGATCTGTCCTATTTATCCAAGTGAATATTAATGGAGTAATAAAGTTTTTAAATATGCAATATGATTGGATCATCCCAACTAGTATATCCCAATGGAAGCAGAAATGTGCTAATTGAGCAACCATCCTGACTATCGGTAGGTCTTGAGAATGTGTTGTTGTATGTTCCTTTTTATTTGAATGAATAGCATTAAAACTAAGATGTATACAAAGCATCAAAACCTTTCATTTTCATATTTTAGTTCTTTTTATATATTTTAGTTTTAATGGTATTCATTACATTAAGGAACATACACCAACATTACTATTCTCGTGAATTACAGATAATCTCTTTAGCCATCATAATAACATTAAGCATATACTGTACAGTACGCAAAAGTTTGGAAGGGATGTAAACATTTATGGTTCATGGCATAAACCATCCTCTAGCTACTGGGGGTTAAGAAGAAACTTTCCCTCTGGTTATTCAATAATTGCTCATATCTTCCTCTGAATTTCTGGCATTGTCTGCTCTTGGAGACTAGATGGGTGTCTGGTCAGTTTGGTAATTCCTGGGTTGCTAGTGTACAGAGTTTTATGTCATTTAAACTCAATAAAAGCATTAATTACTCCTCACAATGTCTCTCTGCAAAAGGGTATTCTTTCCATTTTACAAACAGAGAAAGTCAGACTGTGACAACAAGAGAATATGCCCCCCAAACATGAAAAGGAAATTCTGTAGTGCTTTAACAGCCAAAATTAAGGAAAGCATTTTTCTGGTGCCCTTGTTTGAAGTGTTGAGTTTTCTATTTCAAGCTGACTTGACTAGAAAGAAATGAAAAATGTGGCATTTTAGAAGTATGAAAATCCCTATGATGTTTTGAAGACACAGGTGGGGAAAGATTTATAGATTTGTTCTCCCAGGGGGTCAGAGACAATACAGAGGTCATATAATTCTACATTAGATGGCATCCTATAGATTGAGAAGAGAGTTATAAATCTTAGCTTATTTAGGAAAGATGGTGCTTAATATTTCTGTGTTCTGAAAAAAAATCTATTATGTGCTCACAAGTGTAACAAAAGATCCTGGCGATATGTCTTTTGTTCAGCAAAAAGAGTTTTTTTCAGAAGAAAGTAAAATCAATCAAATCCTTTTGCTTTCTTTCCTGGTTTTTTAATGTCTGTATCCAAGGTCTCTGACATCTAGAACTTCCTTGAAAAGTTAAGAAAAGAAAATGCAGCTGCAAGATTTCAAAGCAAGTCTACAATCAATTCAAAATAATCTGACTTCAGAATCTCAGGCCTTTTTTCTTTTACTCTGTTTGCCATGTATATCCAGATAGATGAGGAAAATATGTTTTAAAGAGACATAAAGAAATTCTGTCATCTTGTTACACTTGTGCAACCCTCACCTAGAAGAAGAATTGGCACTTAAATGGGTCTTTTTATATGATCAATACACTGTACATATATTTGGTAATTATCCTCACGACAACCTTGCATGTGATTTGGTCATCTAAATATTATCCCTATTTTCTTTAAATGGGCAGAGAGATTACCTGACTTTCCCAAAGACCGCATGCAGCAAATCAGTGGTAAAACTGGGATTAGAATTTAGGATTTCCTCATGCCTTGCACCTTGTCTAGTCATCTCACTTGTGCAAAGCGAGTGTCAAATTGCTGCCGTTTTGATTTGCTACCATTTAACACTCTCTTTGTATAGATATAATCAATGACATAAAACAGTGGAGAACCAGACCCGCTGTGCTTGTTTCTCCAGGCTTTGGTGTCACTTTGTTCCTTGGACCTTGGTGTAAGAAGGGCACAATGTCCAACAGCATCTGTGTCTGGTTTCTGTCTCAGAAGAGTAGGTTAAGGAAATTATGTTGTGACGATCAGAAATGCCATTTTAAACATCTCCAGTGTCTCCTCTAACAGGGCCATAGAATCTATTCAGTATGCTTCTCTGTTTTGTTATCAAAACAAAGCTGATTGCCACGCTCTGCCCTCAGACCCTTTGCAATCTCATTGGCCGCAGTGGGGTTTCATGGGGTATGAGATTACAATATATTTCACAGTTGTTCCTTTCTCATTATAGTCTAATAACGGGAAGGGGGGAAAATCAATTCAGTAGCAATCCAATTCTGACTTTGATCGGTGCTTTTGGGCTGCCTGTAGTTAGGTAAGTACATCTCTGGTTGGAGCTGCAGTCATGTATCTCACGTCTGAATTAGAGTTGCATAAATAGCCACACTTGAGCGGTTACTTACTTTGCTAAGAATTTGAGGCCAGCTTCTGTTGTGCTGCTGCTGTTTTCTTCAAATATCCTCACTCATAAAGAGCATCTGGCATTCCTTATCCCAAGCTGCCATTACCCGCATTTATCTGCAATTTGATCATAGAATGATCCCGCACACAGAAATACCTCCGAGAAGGAAGGTCCCTCCGAGATTTCCCCTAAATTCTTCTATGGAGCAGCTGTTGCTTCTCTCAGAGAAGCAGGAAGATTCAGTCTTCAAAGCTCCCAAGTGCTATGTGGATCTCAGGAGTCATGGAAAGGACAGAATCATCATAATGCAGATCTTATGCCTCTGTATTAGGTCATGGTGCTTTCCTTGGTTCTCTGTGTGGTTTCCGTAGACAGTAGCTGCCCCCAGAGTCCCACTTAAAAATGAAGTTTATGCAATAGTTAGGGGCTCAAATCAAAACTGCCTGTAGTGTAAGGCTGATGAATCTCTTAGCAGACTTGCTACAGGGCACTGGGTAATGATGTATATCTGTCTCAGCCCCCTGCCCGTCTCTTCCTTTTCCTATTGTGTGGATTTTGAGACTGTACCCAGGAGTCAGCTCCATGGGGAGTAGGTGCAGGGGACACAAGACCTTGGCACAACCTATGAGATCAGCAGGAATACCGTTGCTGGTGGTCCTTAGAGCTGAACGCTTTGGGACTGATGGGAAAGCCTCTTCATTTGAAGGCCCTTGTCTCTGAAGCTCACTGGCCTCGGTGGTCCACTGCAGGCTGACTTTGCAGAGTTTTGAAGCCTGATGCTAGTTAGTATTTGGGTGATTTTACCCCATACCTCTGAGATTCATTTTTATTTTTCTCGTCACCACTTTTATTTTATAGTTCATCTGGTAGCAGGGTGACTGTTTATGGGTATGGTAGCTTTCTAGGTGACGTGTTGGAGGAAGTTCATTACTATGGTTATAAGGCCTTCAAATGACTATTATTTATTGATTATTTCTATTTGTGTTGTGGTATCGATGAGGAGCCCCAATCCTAAGCCAGGGCTCCATTGTACAGACACAGAACAAAAAGGCAGTCCCTGCCCCTGAGCCGTTTAAATCAATAGCTCTTGGATTTAGTCATTTTTCACATCTGCTGGTGGGGGAGGGGGGGAACCCAAAAGTATTTCAATGGATAAAGGTCAATAATTCTTAAGGGTCCCTAAAACAGACTCTCTCAAATTAGCCTCATATTCTATTTCAGTGTTCCGACTTTCGCGTGTAATATTGGTCACTGCTATGGGTACCAGACAAATTCTCTTGTGCAAAATAATTTGCTTGGTGTTCATTTGTGTTCTTATTTCCTGATACCAACTTCAGAGCCAAATCTGAATAGCTGAATTGCAGGATGACTAAGCATCTGCTGATTGTATAGTTGCCTGCCATTGTAACTGTGTAGATGGCATCTTGCATTTTGGGGTTTTGGTCACATACTTATTTGTTGTAGTTTTTCAGAATCTGTTAGTATAATTTCAGTCATGTCTGATTGGAATAATGAAAGATATGTAGTAATTGGAGCTAGCTGTTATACAAACAGAATTATACTGCAGTCTAGTGAATGAGCACTGTTAGTAAAGATTGTACTGTTCATTATTTTCATTATAAGACATGGAGCCAAAGTGCACATGTAAGCTCAGTGTTTATGTAAACCCTGACTTCTGTGAGTGCATTGGAGCATTTGTGTGGGCACAAGCAGCTGTGCGCACAAAACTCTGAATGCACAGATGGGAAAATTTGGTCTTCAGTTAAATTTAATAACTTAATTCAAGGTTTAAGATATTTAACAATCTGTATGCAAGACCGAGAAAAGATTCAGTCAATGAAAGCCATGACTGGCAAAACGCTTTTCCATTTTCACCTGATTAGATCAGTTAGCACAGATTATACATTTTAGAAGGGGCAATTCTCTGGACTACTATTAATTATAGGGTTGCTGTTTCCTGGATTCTGCAGCCATGTGGGACGCTGAATGAAACTGCATTATAACACCTGAAAGCTGCAAAGGATTTGTAAATGTACTTTCCAAGTTTTGGTGCTTTATTAAATGGTTAGTGTTTATTATATAAGATATAGGTGATGACATTCATATGTGTTCTATAAATATATATTTTTAAAATGGCAACTCATCAGTCTTATTTTTTATAAAATAAATTAAAATCAATTAATGAAAAAACAATTCAAGGTTTGAGAGCAAAGAAGATTTTTATTTTTTCTGCTCAAAATTTGCTTTATTTTCATGTGATCGCTGGCATTTTTCTGTTAGTTAGCATCTTTTTGCCAGCTTTGACGGGCCCCGCTTCTGCAAGTGGCTGCATGGACAAGTTCCCTCCACCAACACAGAAACCCATTAAAGGCAATGGGGTACCTGATGGTTAGAGGTGCTTCTGCACATACTCATCTGCAGGACTGCGGGTTATGTGTACAGGAAATATGTCTGACCAGTAAAACTTTCAGACTAGTAAAAGTGTTGGACTCGAGGTAGTACTGGCATTGACATTTTAAGAAGATCAGAACAAAACTACTGCTGTCCCTTAAGAGATGGGAATAGGGTAGAACTGAAGTGAAGCAAAATGCAGAGGCAAAACGTGCTGGAAAGTGCAACTGATGGAAGAACTTGATTTGGTTCTGAAGAAAAAGTTTTGAGTGGAAAGAAATAGAGAATTGGTGTAGTGAGGAAAGAACAGTGTGTAGCAGATGGAAGTAGTGGTTGCGTAAAGTAGCTGAAGTTTGGCTATAGAGACCTCCATCTTGGAAGGTGAGGTCTCTGGACTGCAGTGACAGAGAATTGCGGACTGCTGCAGCCAGCAGTCTGCTGGTTCCTGAGTTCTACCCTGATTAAATTACAATAATTTTGTTGTTAAAGACAAGCTCTCCACATCTTACTAGGAACAATCTGTGGTACCAAGAGTGGACGAAGAGAGCCCCCAGGTAGCATTTTCGCAGCAGTTCCATAGCATGTTTGGGCCCTGGAGCAAGCAAGCTCTGTGAGAAGGAAAATAAATTGGAAAGAAACCCTGGAAGAAAGTGAGAAGGAATGTTTGATGCCTCAAGGCTGCCAGCTTTCCAGGAATGTCCTGAGAGGCTCTCAGATTACCACGCGCTGTTACAAGAAATTCCTGTAAGCTAGAGTGAGCCATTAATGGAAGCACAGTGCCTCTGCAAGCTACCTGGCTCATTAAGGTGTCTGGGGTGCCCAGATTGGTTCACACAACTGTCCCTGGCCTGCTCTGTAGCCTGGTGCAGCCTAGGCCATGACACTGACTCCTCCCTGACCCCTTTGGTGTGATTTGTGCCCCTGAGGGAGCAAACAGTTAGTGTTGGCCCTTACCTGGGGTTTGTAAGAGTGGGGAAGGCTCCTTCCACCCCACCACTCCACTACCAAGTGACAGATAGGACATGACAACACTTCAAGCACTGCAGGCAATACAGCTGCTGCATCGACGTTATATCGCTCTAGCATTATAGTCTGCACTGTCGGGACTATCACTCTGGGAAGTCCACACCCTCGAGAGGCAACACAAGAATTGTTTCACTGACCTAGCTGCATCGACAGTGGGGGTTAGGTGCAAAATTTTTCTCAGTCCCGAGTGATGTACCTTGGCAGATCTTACTTTTAGGTGTAGACAAGGTCTGAGTCCCAACCCAGCCCAGCTAATGTATTTTAACTGAAAGAGCCAAATGTAAAACCAAAAGATACCAAAGCAATGGGGAGAGGGAAGTTCCAAGGGCTGCTGTGATGCAAGGCTTGACGGAAGGAAAGTGGGTGGGACAGTGAATGCTACTGTCAGGGGCCACTCGCAGACAGGAGGTACCAGCTCAGACCCAACTGAGACAGTAGAATTCTGATTTTTTTCAGGTGTCCACCAAACACAAGATCTTTGATCATTGGTCTGACCCAGTATGGGTCTTAGTTCTTAGTGATTTACATCAAGATCACACAGTGAATTTGACAGGCCATGGAACCGAATGCAGATTGTCTGAGTCTCATTCCAGTGCCTTAATCAAAAAAGCATACTTCCTCCCTAAGGTAATGTCCATAATTATCCTGCTAATTTACCAAGCATTTAAATTGACAATCAGCCTGTAGGTGACTGTTACAGGTGGTTATGTCAGAAATATCTGTCCATAAGGGATGTTTTAATGAAAACATGCTTCTACTGAACTTGCCATCACAGACTAGGTGATCGTTATCATCTAGATTTTGATCTAAACTTACGATTCTATACTGAATTTGTGCATGCGCTGTAGAGCTAAATTTAGTACAGTATAAGTAGCTTACACCAGCAGCCTAAGACGGGGGTTGTCTCGTCATTAAAAATAATTCCCAGACGTGTTATATAAAGAACAAGGATTTTCAATATCTTTACCCAAATGAACAATTATAAAATATTTTATTTTAAACAAAGGTACTGGAATCTGCCAAAGGAATTGTAATTCCTCATGTGCCTGAATCTTCACTATTCTTTGTGAATTTGTTCCTTGCCATTACAGGGAAGTGATGCTGATACCCAGTGGCTGTATCATGCTGCAGGGGGTTGTTATAATAAGCAGATATTTCTTCATCTTCTTTTGCCTCTTTCCAGTAAAAATAAGACATGAAGCTCTGAATGCAGCTATACAGTCTAATGATTTGGCTCCTGCTGCCTAGCAAATGTAGTTCTGGAGCAAGAGAACGGGAAATAAAAGGCCCTTGAGGAGTCATAAAATCCAAAAAGGCTAAGATCTAAAGTCTATAAAAATGGTTCTTGATGGGCACTATTATAAAACCAGATACTGTTCTCTGAAAGATCAATATGATCAATTGATGAAAGAAGACAAAAACATTATGAAAAGAGCTTTTATGCCATTGAATCGAATTAGAAATTCCAGAAAGAAAAACCAAACCAGAAGTTTTAAAAATATGAATATTCTCAGAAATGTTTTACATGTCTAGTCAATAGTGCATGAGCAATATGAGTTTTCCAAAGAAAGAGCTATTTCAGACTTACATCGGAGACTTTCCTAGATCTTTGAAGAAGCAACTGAGGACAATATTAACTAAAATACTGAAAAGCAGCAGCAAAGTAATGTATTTTTGGTTTTATCATCTGGTCTTCTGAGCTTTCTTGGCTTTCCTGGCTGCATATATCATTGAGCTGAACGTCGTGTGTGTACATGGCATAGAAAATATCACTGTGCAGCAGTCCCAGTCCTGCAGCCAAATGCCACAGACTATTAAACAAACAGCTTCAATCTAAAATTGTATCTCAAACTAAAGGAAAGAGGAAATATTACAAAAGAGCCTGCTGGCCATAGTCACTCCTGTGGGGCCTTTGGTTCATCAATCCAATCTGAAAGTTTCCATGGAAGAGTGTACCAAGCCTGATAACAAACATCTGCAGGACAACAGGAGTCTGGGAGTACCAGCTGCCAACCTGAGGAAATGAGTTGTACTGCTGAACACCAGTGAATGTGGTGGACTGGAGCCCCTCTTCTCCCACTGAATAAGCTGTTAAAAGATAAGATGAGTCGCTGTAGAGATAAGAGTTTGGGAATAAAAAACAAGCACGCAAAGAATGCACTCACAGGGAAGAGCTTCATTGCCAGCCTATGGAATATTAAAGATATTAAAAACTGCCACTGTTCTGAGCTGTGGAGTGAGCTGGCCTAAGATATTTGAACAAAATTTTGTTCTAGAAAAATGGCCTCTTCAAAATATGGAAAAAATGAAAATTTTGATTTTTTTTTCAACTTTGTGGGTTTTTTTAACCAAAACGGAAATTATCTGTTTCCAGTTTTTCCTTTTCCCTTGGTTTCAGTGACATTTTTTTTAAAGAGTGAAAACAAGGGGAAGAAAAAAACCCCCAAAACTCACATGTTCTCTAAGCAATATTTTTCTTGTATATTTTGAATAAATGAAGAGTCATTTTTCCCTAAAACTGCCCAGTGAAAATTTAGAAACTTTCAGTTTTTCACAAACATGCCTTACCATTTTGTCACCTGCTCTGCTGAGGAAACACTTGAAAGAAGGCCACGGATAGAGACCGAGAAGGCGCCTCGATAGGTCTAGGAACAAATAATGTAACTGGGAACAGAGAGAAGATTTTCACCACCTGGACATCGTTTCACATTTAAAGCAGATGGTCAGTGACAAAATATTGTTACTGTCTGGTGGCTGTTCAGTACCTTATGTGCTAATGACATGGTGGTGATCTAAGTCTAGTTCTTAGTACACAGATGTTGGGGTCCACCTGATTATCACAACTGATGAAATTGGTGCACCGATTGACTGTATCTAGAGAGGCCAAGGACTGAGATTTCACAAAGAGCACCCAGCGAGAGGTTGCCCTTCTAACTCAGGATCAAGGCTATGTGCAGAAAGTTGAATTGTTCTGCTGGTGCTGCCTGTGCCATCTGTGCCCTGTGAATACATCAAGGGCTTCACTTTCACCTGCCGTTAATCCCATGCCTTTCGTGAACAGTAAATTGAAGTATAAAACATAAAAAGAGAGCATGGAGGTTGGGAAAGAAGAAAGAATATTGGCTCTGGTACAAGCAGTAATCCTGTTAAGGAAAAAGATTATAGCTAAATCTAGTGCCAATGTTCAACTTTCTTTGTACTCAACAGCTTTGGGTGCTGGCTGTCTTGCTATACAGGCTAAGACACCTACATGCCATTTTATCACTGCCGTAGTTACCCTACCATGTGCTCATCTGTACAACACGCTACATAGTATGGCTGCTTTCAGTCACTCAGTGGTATGGAATGCTGATGGCAGCTATCTCTGCTTAATTTGTCTGGTGTGCTATTCCATTGACACACAGCTGTGTGAAATTCCTCAAGTTTTTCTTCAAGAAATTGTGACAAAATTGTATAGACAAATTGGACAATTCAATTACTTTGCTGTGCCAGTGATGTATTTGCTCCTGGTTTTAAAGTAGGGTTAGTATTGTTTTAAATGTCAAACAAAGTGATGGTCACACAGCAAGAGCTGGCAGTATCAGCAGCTTTTTTTGTTCTGATTAGCAGTCTCAGAATAGCTCTGCTTTCTTGTATAACCTTGGATTAATACTTTAAGAGCTCTGTGCCTCAGTTTCCCATTTGTAAAATGGGGATAATAATGCTCCCTTTGTCTGTCTTGTCTATTAGTTTCTCATCCAGCAAACTTTTACTCGCTTGCTTCTCTTTATGCATGTGAGTAGTCCCATTGACTAGAACGGGATTACTCTCAGACATAATATTAAACAGATTGTTTGCGGGATTGGGATTTTAGACTGTAAACTCTTTGGGATAAGGAACTGTTTCTTGCTATGTGATGCTACAGTGGTAGCATGATGACACTCGGATGTCAACTGGGGCTTCATAGAGCTACAGAATTACATATAATTAAAGAATTCTTTGAAAACATAACATGTTAATCCTGAAGATTTGGGGAGGTAGGTGTGAACAGACGAAGTATTGATCTTGAAATGGCTGGAAAAAATGCAACTAATCCAAACTTTAGACCTCTAGTTTTGCCTGGTCTTTTGGAAGACCCCAAATCCACCAGTGCCCTAGTGGAATGTGCCAGGGTATTTTTTCAGATGATAGACAGTCCAAGACAGCATTATAATGCATGGCATAAACCAGTGTTTACTGCATCCTTAATAAGACTTTTGAAAATCATGTTCAAATAAAGATACAATATTCGTCTTTTTTTAAAAACTGGGTTTTGTGACTCTTGCACAACACAGATGAGCTATAGTCAAGGTTCATCCATTTTATGGCATAAATTATGTGTTCGATTACACATTTATTTTGAAATGCTCAAAAATAATCTTTCCAATATGAAAGTTAAACAGTGCCTCATAAATCTTTATTTCTGTTAGGTCTAAAAAAGTTTATCATACTTGCTAACAGCCCACTGGGAAATATTCTTTTCCTGAGGTTAAAAATCAGATGTGATAAGAAACCATCTATAGTGTATGAACAATACACTGCTTGCCACTTGTATTTTTCCACACTGTATTGATGATTGTACTAATGCACACCTCTGATGTACAAATATGACTATTTCAACAAATATTGTCAATATTAGAGCGTGGGTTATGAATTTACCAATATATTTCATTATTGTTTGTTTACGCAGTTGCAGAGAAATGTACATAGTTTAACAGATGAATGAAAGACTGGGTCCTGCTTCAAGGGTCTTACAGTCTAAATTGAACATAAGCACATAAAGGATGATATACAATACGTGAGGCTAAGGGTGACACATAAAAGCTCCATATAAAAAAACTGCATGAGGAAGCTATTTGTTGTGCGCAACAACAAGAAGTTTTAGTGGTCCTACAAAACCCAGTGACTGTGCTATGTATTCTTCAGTGTCATCTGCTGGCACCTTATCTATCAACTCAGGGGCTCTTAAACTTTTTTTGCTGGGATCCCTTTTGAAAATATTTCAGACTGTGATGACCAACGTGCACCCCCCCGCCCTCCCTCCCCCCAAGACGTGCCATCCTTACCAGCATGCACGGGCGCTAACAGCTCGTGATCCCCTCATAATCACCTCACAACCCCCTGAGGGGTCATGACCCCCCAGTTTGAGAACCCCTGTATTAGCTATTTACATATGTATGGATCTCTCTCATAATGATAATGGCAGTTTGAGGGTTTAATGAAAGATGCTTTTGGTATTTATGATACACATCTTTTGTTGTTGTTCTTTTCTGGGTGTGGGTGCTTGTGTGTGTGCATACAGGTCCTGATTCTGACCTCTTGTGCAACTTCAGTGATGTAATTTACCACTGTCAATGTAATCAGAAGCTGGAGCCTAGCTTTTAAACAAAGTAGTTTTTTAAATTAATTTCCTTAATCTGGAGTAGTAATTGTCCGTTAAGAGGGTAGGAGTAGTGAGGTGGAGACGAGTGCTGAAAGCTAATTGACAACTGACTTGAGGAAGAATTTGAAGGAGGGTGGTTGAATGGAGCACAGGATCTGGAAAGACATTGCAGGCAGCGGGCTGCATGAGAAGAGGCATGTAGTTAGTCATGGAAGAAGGATACTAGGGGAACAATGCTGAGTTGGCAGTGTGTGGGACACAAGCAGAGGGATGATGAAGAAAAGAGATTTTAGAAGAGCTGCGAAGAACCTTGGGATGAAGATGAGGAGCTGTCATTTGATATACAAAAACATCAGAAGCTGATGCAAGGAATGAGAGTGATGCTATCGGAAGAAAGGAGCCAGCTATAGTATATTGGGAGTATATTGAGAAGCAGGGAGAATCAGAGAACCTAAAGGAGAGAACGGTGGTGTATTTGAGATGACCTAAGTCCATATTAGCTGTAGTTATGGAGAAAGTGTACAATTCATACTGTATTCCGTTCAGTATTTTTTATTTATATTATGGTAGAACCTGTAGAGCCCAGTTGAGTTTAGCACCTATTAAACAAGGCCCGGTACAAATAGTGTGTGACAGTCTCTGCCCCAAAGAACTTGCAGTCCATATGCAGTTATTGCAATCTACTTTTAGAGTCCAACTATATGTAAAAAAATAAATGAACAAATATTGATGATCCTTTTTCACTCTTTGCAGATTGTAACTAGACTGACACATTCTAATTTTCAGCCTGTTATTTAAAAATGATGAGTTGACAACCCCCTGAACAGTGGTTGTTAAGGAAAAAAACAGACAAACCTTAAACCATGATATTGTGGGAACCACTTTAATTGTTTCTTGTTCAGAGAACCGTATTTGTGAAGGACTAAAACTATTGAAGAGTCAACTTCTACTTCACAAAAGCCAGTTCAAATCCCTCAAACCATGTATTTTAAAACCTAGCCTGTTTTACTCAGGGTAATGTAAATGCATTGAAACAGTAAACAGGAAGTCTGCTTCACTACTTTTCTGGACTATTAGATTTGTCATGTTTGCAATGAAAAATATTAGCAAGCTGTGAAATTGGAATTTAATTGTGCTAAGTCTTTCTCAACAAATGACTTGTTTAAATGTGGATAACCTGAAAATTATTCCTCTTGCAACTGGGACCGTGTGTAATGGCTTTTAATTAAATAAAACCAAAGTGCTGTACAGTAAGAGCAGCTGAATTTGTTTAAGAGATGCTTCTTTTTTTGTGCTCACCTGGATGAGAGAAAAAGTCTTTCCTATTGTCTCTGCCAACTAGTGGCTAGATACCATTGTAGATTTAATCAATAAGCAGCATTTCCTGCCCAGTGGCAGAACTAAAACAGTTTAGTTGAACATTATTTCTAATATGGTGTCCTGGTACATTTTCCCAAACGTACTACATTAGACTCCCTTAGCTCTTATGGAAATCAGTTAAGAGCTTCCCATTGACTTTAATGGGCTTTGAATCAGGCTCTTGGCATTTTGTCACTGGCATTAGAGCAAAGAAGATTGGGCTCTAATTTGATTCATTACACATCTTCCAAATGCACAGAAAAAATGTTATGTATTTCAATGATTTCCCCCCCTCCACCCGAGTAATATGTTTTAGATAGGGCTATCAATTAATCTCAGTTAACACATGCAATTAACACAAAACAAATGGACTAGATTTAAAAAAAAATAGTCGTCAATAATCGCAGTTTTAATCGCACTGATAAACAATAATAGAATACCAATTTAAATGTATTATAAATATTTTGAATGTTTTTCTACATTGTCAAATATATTGATTTCAATTATAACGCAGAATACAAAGTGTACAGTGCTCACTTTATATTATTTGTATTACAAATATTTGCACTGTAAAAAAATAAACAAATATTTTTCAATTTACCTCATACAAATACTGTAGTGCAATCTCTTTATCGTGAAAGTGCAATTTATAAGTGCAGAATTTTTCTTTTTTATGTAACTCCACTCAAAAACAAAACAATGTAAAATTTTAGCGCCTACAAGTCCACTCAGTTCTACTTCTTGTTCAGCCAATCACTAAGACAAACCATTTTGTTCACTTTTACAGGAGATAATACAGCCCGCTTCTTATTTGCAATTTCACCTGAAGGTGAAAACAGGCATTCACATGGCACTGTTGTACCCCGTGTTACAAGGTGTTTACATGCCAGATATGCCACTTTACATGTTCATATGCCACTTCATACTTCAATTTGTAGGCTCTAAAGTTTTACATTGTTCTGTTTTTGAGGGCAGTTATGTTTAAAAAAAATTCTACATTGGTAAATTGCACTTTCATGACAAAAGAGATTGCACTACGGTATTTGTATGAGGTGAATTGAAAAATACTATTTATTTTGTTTCTTTTTTACAGTGCAAATATTTGCGATAAAAATAATATGAAATGAGCACTGTACTCTTTGTATTCTGTGTTGTTATTGAAATCAATATATTTTAAAACCTAGAAAAATATTCAAAATATTTATAATAAATGTAAATTGGTATTCTATTATTGTTTAACAGTGTGATTAAAAACTTTAATTAATCGTGACTATTTTTTTAAATCTCACTATTGTGATTATTTTTTAATCGTTTGACAGCCCTAGTTCTAGATACATAAACTGAACAAACAAACAGAAACCACAAAACCAAAGACTTTAAAATAGTCACCTCTGTGTATTATTACAGAAAATGTAAGGAGTTGAGGTCAACAGAGGGGGAGGGTAAAATATAAAAGAATAGCGAAAGTGGTATCAGTGCTTGAGTTAGGATTTTTGGAAGAGCTGCTGAGGTCATTCTGTGTCTCTCCTCTCTCACCTGCTACAAATATAACTGAATTGTTCATTTAAATTGGTGGATTTATCTCTTTATCATACTGGAATTCCCCACCCAGAATCCCTTTCTCATCTAGCAGGGATCTACCTAGAACTCCTCTCCTGTTTAGCAGTATGGGAAGGGCAGGGTAATTGTCCCCCCATGTTCATAATCCCCAGATTGAGAACCTGTGTGTAATCCAATTGTCTCCCCTTGTGAGGAAAGCTAGAGAGCAAAAGGGAGGTAGGTGCCAGTAGGAAAGGAAAATGGACAACTAAATGCTGGGCATCCATCTTCAGCAAACTGGTGAATTCCATGGTATAATTGCTGTGTTCAGTGTAGGGTGATCATCATCCCTTATTTTAAAGGACCATCCCTTATGTCATTGATTTGTCCCTTAGGGTGACCAACTGTCCTTTTATTTTAAGATTATTGAAATGTGTTAAAACTGATAAGTACCATTTTAACATCACATTGAAGCTTATGATAATTGCATTGTATACTTGAGGGCAGTAGAAATGTACACTTGAGAGAAAAATACATGACATGCTAAAGGAAATCATGTTTCCCTAAAATGTTCCTTAAAATAAAGCATTGTCCCTTATTTTTCATGTGGTTTTCCCTTATTTCTATTCAACAAAGGTGGTCACCGTAGTTCATCAGTATATTAGAAAAATACCAAATTTAATCAGAGGCCACAGGGCCCTGATTGAAATGAAGGCAGAGCTTTTCAAAGGCACAAATAGAAGTACATATAATATGTCTGCCGATCTATCACTAGTAATATAAATTATCAGGGTGTGAGGAGATATATAACTAGTGCCCTTGCTCAGCTAAGCCAATGAGTACTGAACGTATGGTGTGTTTATAGGCCAGCCACTTGGCAGATAAAAATTAACATAGCTCCACTGATAGTCAGTGGAATCATGCCAATTTACATCAGCTGAGGATTTGGCCTTGCGCACTTTTCTTATTCTAAACAACTTAATTGAAATAGAAAAACAAGTGCATGGTATAAATATGTAAATCATGAGTGAATTCAAGGACATAACTAAAAAAGTATCAATCTTGGAATCCATAATAATTCTAATTTAAATTCAGAAAGCCAGTTTGAAAGAAGACTTTCAACAAATTGCACATTTTGAATCTGTATACTCTACTTAAGAAAATTAACTTAGCTGTGATGGACATGGATGGTTTAATGTAAAACTGTGCTTCTTCTGACCAGTGCAACTATTTGAAAGTAAGAAGCCCCACTAATATATAAACTATAGAATATATTTGAAAGTCACATTTGGTATTTTTGAGCATCCAGCTGGAAGCAATCATCTTGCTGAAAAGTGGGGTCATTTGCAACAGTGATAGTGTGGGCGAGCCCAGTGTAAAGTGATGCTATAAAAGCCTCCATCCTGTTGTAATATTATATGAGAGTCTCCACATGATCATAAAAATGGTGGTTTAGATTCAGGAATTATGTAAATGGCTGCTAAAAACTGAAGCAGAAAGGAACATTAGGGTGTGGCTGTGCTCTTTCTAACTACAGCCCCATCCACCAAGCTTCTGTTCAGATTACTCCATCCACAATCAGAAATAATTTGTTGTAGGACTATGAATGGAGGCCATTGCTAATCTCAAAGCAGGAAGTGGGACCAAATACATGCCCCATGAATACTTAGATGGTCTCCAAAATAGATCTCTTCAACTCTCAGAACAGTTTCACCACAGCCTTTATGAGTGAGCCAATATAATGGCAACCAATCTGCACCCCCTAATTCCTACCACAGGCATGGCTTTTCTGCTGGGAATCTGTATAGAATGCCCGCTAAAACTAAGCCCTGGAGCTTTTATTTACATATTCCGTAGAAAATCACTGTTTAAAGGATGTTAAGATGGCAAAGTCCAGTACTCCACATTTAGGAAATGCCAGACTTAATATTTCATTTTCAACTGTATTTTGGCCCCCTTCTGTGATACTTTCTTTCATTGCATTTGCATTTGCATCAGGTTGCTTCTTCCTTCTCCCCCTCACGACACTGGCACTAGCAGCAGGAACACAGTGCCCCTGCTCTCAGTTCTGGTGCTTAGCACCCTGGCTGCTGGGAGGAACAACTGAAGGTAAAGTACGGCTCCGCCCCGGCAGCCCTACAATGGAGCATGCTCAGTCACTTGGTGGGTATGAAACACGTGAATTCCGGCTGCTACGCAGGAGCTTTGTGGGATGGCACGTGCTTGGTCTGGTTGGCACATCGGAGCACTGTGAGCTCAATGCAGACCGTATCTTTGGGGATCTTAGGTACCAGCATCTAACAAACCACTACTGAGCATGTGCAAACTGAGTGTCATTTGCCTCTCCCTATCTACTCCAGACTTTGGTTTGACCCTCCCAGGCCTTTTCATAGGTCTATAGGCTCCATTATGTCTTCCAGTTTTTGTCCCCACCAGACTTTGCAGGATATAATATACATCTATAATGTTCTGTTTGCTGAAACAATGTCCTCCTATTCCCCAGTTTTTTCTGAAATGATGTCCATGTTCAAAGGCCTATATCATGGCTAAATTTTGGCAGACTTTCACAAGGATGGCAAAAGGTACATTTAGGCCGGTGGTGCTACCCTACCAAATTTTAAGTCACTGTTCCAGAGCATGGATTCTTTTACTTCCCAAATTTCATCTTTAAAATAGAGGCAGAGAAATGAACAGACAGAATAAATTACACAGGGTAAATCACTCCCTTTGCCAGGAGGAGAGACTCTGTCCTACTATCAAATAGCACTGAGCTGTGAAGTTTGGATACAGATTCAACGTCCCCAAAGTTCAGGGTGTTTGGATCCAGAGTTTTGGTTTGGGCTCATTCCTCTTATCAATGACAACAAAGGTGGAAGGAAGCAAAGGAAGATGATTAAAACCTATTGTCTTGGGGAGAGGCTTAACCACCTCCATCCTGTGTTTTATTATAAGGGAGAATAACAAGAAAAGCAAATTAAATTAACAGGAAGAAGTTACAGATTTCTTTCCCTTCTCAGGCCCTTGAGAGCAAACCCTTTTGTCCACATGACTTTCTTTTTCTATTTCACTCCTTCCTGCTTTTCTCAATTTCTTCTATTACCAAACTCTAGTTCTAATCTCTCCAGACACCCAATGTTCTTAATATTGATGAGTAACATCCATTTAGTTCCCCTTAAACCTGCCTCAGATGCAGACAAAAAAATCTCTCCCTTACTACATGTCCTGTCCATATGTCTATGCATTGATACTCCATCTGTTTTTCCACTGTGGATTTCCTAAGCTAATTTCACAAGGATAAAGGCTTACTGCCCAGATCTATGGAGAGCATCACTTTTCAAAGCATCACTTAGCCTTAACTCCGCTCTGCTTCTGCAGCTTCTTTCTCCCTGTGCTACTCAATAGACTTCAGCTTCAGAGCCCTCATCAACTTGACATTACAGAGGGTGTGTGGATTTCCCAGGCAAGCAAGTAAATAGACAATGGGGCAATCTCGTCAGGGACTGGCTGCAGAGTAGATGGCCTGAGCCATGGCAGGCTGGCAGCCTTCCTTTGGTAGAGCATTCACCTTGAATCCTACTGATTTTCTTTTCCTGCTTAGGTTTCCTGAACTGAAGGGTCTTTTGCTGAGCATATAAGAACCTCAAACCAAGGCCTACATTCAAAAGTGGGGGAACGATTTCCTTCTGCCTTGAAATGAACATGCCATCTTCTGGAGGGTGACCTGAATTGTCCCCTCCAGATGCAAAAAAGGGCTTGAACCAAAGTCCACTGTAGTCAGTGGAAGTCTTTAATCTGTTTCAGAGGGCTTTGGATCAGTCCTAGTTTAACCACAAGTGATCATGCCCAAAGTCTGCACATCCATAATGCTCAGTCCAGCTCAGGGTTTATTTAGGAACACACAGACTGATGACTTAGGGCCTGATCCGAGCCCATTTTAGTTGACAGAAAGCCTCCTATAAGCCTTTTGTTGATACTCCTAGGATTGGGAATCAGACCCTTGGCTGCAGGCAGTGGGGTTGATTTTAAGATATTGGCTTTTGTCTGTAAAGACAAGTGACCTGGGAGCCACTTATCTCCAAAACCATCTCTCTCTCCCCACGCTATTGGCTACAGCTATTGTCAGAAGAGGTGCCGAAGCTGGTGTCCTGTTAGTATAAGAAAGAAGGGGTAGTCGTCATTAGGACCCTAGGCTTTGGAATTCACTTTCCCAGCATGGTGCATATGAGGGTGCCTTTGAGGCGTGTGAGACGGCCCATCATGTCTCACTTGTCCGTGAGGATATGGGTGTTGGAGAGGGCTGGGTAGTGGCAGGGTGGGACTCTGGTGACAATTGTCTGGGGAAATTTATTTTTTGTTGCATTTATGTTGTTGCAAGCTTATTGGGTTTGATCTTGAATAATTGATGTGGGTTTTTAACAAAGGCATGCCTGAGCATGCGCTGTGCGGATAGAATAGTCAGACAGTTTAGCTTCTGGCCTCTAACAAACCTTTACAGAGCATGTGCAAAATGAGATTTTTCAGAGCGTAGTATGTTGGCCAAATTTGGGCAGATTTCCACAGGGCTAGGAAAAGGCAGATCCAGTACAACGTGGTGACCCCCTTGCCAAATTTCAAGTCTTCACTTCAAAACAGTCGCTAGAGCTTTTCACCAAAATGGCTGTACAATTTTTTTAACGTGGGCAAAAGAACATTTCTCAAGAGGGGGATTTTAACTTGTGCGCTTTGAGACTGATGCACTGAAGAATTGGCTGCAGTTTTCCTGAATTTGAAGTTATCTGTAAGCGGATTGCCATTCATAGCAAGTCAGATTTCTGTCTTCATCATGATTATTGTTTTGGAAATGTACTATCCATGCATAATTAGTTAGTACACTTAAAAGGTTGTTTGGGTAGGAGACATAGGACCATTCTCCTTGAAAGCACTTAGCACATGCATAACTTTACTCACATGAACAGTCCCACTGGCTTCAGTGAAAGTACTCATGTGAGCAAAGCTGTGGATATGCCTAAAATCTTTGCACTGGAAACCCCACTGAAATCAATAGGACTTACTTGTGCAAGTGGGGAAAACTGAATTTGGCCACAGTTGCTGTTCCTTTTTTTCTGAAGTGATGCTATTAATGATCCCAGCTTTGAAACTGTACGTAAGGTAGCATATTCAATTTGCTCATTTGTACTTTTGGATTTTAGGTGATAGTAAATATACTAGTAACTTCCCACTCATACTGACCTTTCCTTGGCCCCATTTTCCTTGCTTTAGAATGTAATAATGCAATACCCCACACTATAGCCTCAGAACATGTCACTGCAAAGCACTTTTGTCAGGTAAAGGATGTGTTTAGGAAGCGGTGACAGATCTGCAAGAAGCCTTCAAATGAACAGAAAAGTACAGTATGGTGTGTGCGTGTGATATATATATATATAACTTTCAAGGTGTGCCATTTGCTATCTATCCCCTGGCTTCTCTGGGTTTCATTTTTATATTCACTTTATCTTAAATGTAATCTGCAGTATGTAAATAAGTTTAGATAAATGTGTGTGGTTTCTTGGCCAATATTTAATTATAATAAGACATAAATTTGTACATTAGGTTATCCAGATATATTTTTAAAAGCTGCAGAAGCATGGAAATACATTCTTTGAGACAGGTACAGGGAACAGCTTGTGGTTTTGTAGGTAACAAATGCATATTACATCCTCTGTGTTGTCAGAATTTTCCCCCTCAGTGTTCTAACTTTAGATGATCTTTTGCCAGCACAAATGACTGACGGGGCATTTTGAGAGCTCGTGTGGTAGCAGGTAACCTGTAAAGAACTGCAGCAACATCATCAGAAGCAGAGAGAGAAGGCTGCGGCTATTGTCTGCAGACACTAGGCACAACAATTGCTGTCTTTGTCAGTGTAGTTGCAATAAAAAGCCTCTGCTGTAGAATTTACCATGTGCAATGTTGTCCTTCTCTGAGTACAATGCTGTGTGTTTAAGAGTGTGGTTCCACTCATGTTCTGTAAAGAAAAATGCTAATTGGATTTTTGCCACCCTTATAAAACAGAAGGAACAGGGTGTGACTATGTGAAATAGTGTTTGATAGATCACAAGGTCAACACTGAATGCCGTTGTTGTTGTTGTTGTTATTATTAAATGATAAATAATACCAAGGATCTCTCAGTGGACCAGAAAGCCACAAACACACTGTGATGTTGTTTGTGCTCTGAAACATCATTAGAAGAGTATGAACATGTTTGCACCCTAAGGTGAATCTGGCAAAGATCCGTGACATTTCACCTAAGATTTTCACAGTATTGAAGGCAGTTTCAGAAAAATTATTTTTGTCCCTTACCCTTATAAGGTTGCACACACATGTCTTTAAAAGCACTACAGTGTATGAACCTGGTCCAAGTCTGAAAATAAGCTTAAAATAAAACTTCTCTGGAGACCTCATGCACCTCAAAGGGTGTTATGTCAGCCTACCTAACCCAACTGATAACCATACCTGACCCAGGAGTAGACTGATGTCTTGTAAGCCATCAGCTGGTGGGATTGTCACATGTCAAACCCAGTATCCCACCACAGGATTAATCTTGCCAAATAGGTAAGATTGAAACAGGGGTTAGAAGACTGCCCAGAGGAAGGACTTTTTTTTTTTTTTTTTTTTTAAAAGGTTCTTTAGGCCCAGAACTCTCACTTTTTTATTGGTCATAGAGAGGTGAGTGGGAGGTATGATGCTTTTCATAGTGAAACTGTACAATGTTGCTGAACTCTGATAGATTAGCACAATATGCATATGTGCTATGAATAATGATACATAGCTTTAATAAAATAAGCAAAAATTATGTGATGACTGAGCTCTTAAGAAAATAATAGCTTGCCTCTTGTACACCTGAGACCACAGGAGGAAAACTAATTTTAGTTTTGCTAGTGTTTAATGATATTTAAATGACTGAAATAGTTTCTGTAAATGAATACATTACAAGGTTCACATTGAAGAAAGTGCAATAAACCATAATGGACTTCACAGTTTATTAGTTTCATAAATGTCACCTTGTTATTAACCACACTTAGAAAGGTAATTTTACAAGAGATTCCATTATTATCTGGGCAGCGAAATACTGCATTGGCTGAATAGTGTTCTTTTTAATCTGATGCATTTTAAAATTACTTCTACAGTATGAAGACATGAGTCAATATATTATTACTGTAGTTCTCAAATAGTGGTCAGTGGAGTGCTTGCTGGTGGTACATGGATAGCTGGTTGATCACATGATGCTGGTTTCTCCATATTTCCAGGTGCTGCATGGCATTAAAGTACAGCTGAAAACACATTACATATTCTTCTTCATGAATCATAAAGGATTTCTTTAGTTGACACAGGGATGTTGGATGGTTAGAAGTTGGCGGACAGATGGTGTAATTTCTGTATTCAAATGTTGTCCACACTATAGAAAAGTTTGAGGATTTTTGTACTGCTATGTTTTATATGTAACTGGAATTTGACTGTAGTGGATTGAAATACAGCTGTATTTTAAGGCAGACGTGGGCCTGGAAAATTAAATAGATTATTTAGAACTTTGTGATGTTAGCAATAAAATATCAATGATGTCAGAGGTTGAGGAAGTAGTCTTGAAGGTTAGTCTCTGCATCCAGGGCTTGCTCTGGCTTCCATTAAAGTCAATGGCAAAACTCACCTTGAATACATTGGGAGGAGAATTGAGCCCTTGAGGCCCAGTTCATAGTACAGGCCTAAAGCAAAACTCAGGGAAGTCAATGGAAAGGCATACACACTGACTTCACCAGGGTTTGGATCTGGCTGTAGATGCGAGTCTGAGGCACGTCTCGGTAGTGGGAGCTCTTGGCATCATTGTGTCCCAAGGACCACAGCAGCTGCACCATCCTTTGAAAGGGTGCAAGAGCTACCCCTCCCTGCCCCACTGAGACAGAGGAAGGGCTAAAGACATGACCCCTGTATTTCCCCGCCCCGTTGAGGAGGCTCAGGCTACTACTATTGTAGGTGCTTGCCTGAAGCAGTCCTAGTGTTCCAGGGACTGCAGGTAAGCCTGTCGTTTCTGCCTAGCACTCATACCTTCTCTCCGCCTTGTTTTCCTCACACTGGTAAAGCTTTAGTTGGACTATTGCTCAGGAGACACTTGAAATATCAGGAATGGTTAAATGAATTAGTTAATGTCTGCAAAGTGCTCCAAAGAGGAAAACCACTAAACAAATACTAAGTAGTATTAATATAATTTTTCAAAAATGTGAAAAGCATGATCCATAATTAAAAAAAACCACAACACAATTTGTTTCATTGTGGATTATTTCCTAAGCCTCCTAAACAAAAGACAGATACAATGATCTTTGATTTGATTTCCAGATTAATCTTTGGGTGTTGTCAGTAGTCCAGATCTTTATTTCCCTGAAAAATTAGGTTAAAAAAAATCTTATTCAGGCATTTTTAAACCTTATTTTTCAAGGAGATGAGGACGGTCAAGATGTCAATAATCATTCATCATACACCTTTGTCTCAGATATATGATGGGACTGGAAGCATGTTCAAAGAATTGCTTTGTCACTTTATTGAAATTCTGTCAAACTCGGAATAAAATACAAAGTTGGATAAAGAAATCTGGATTATAGAGATAAACCTGTGACTAAGAATGGTTACAAGAGAGTGAAAGTAGGTTAAACGTTCAAATAATTCCAGCATGTTGTTTTAATTGAAAACTAAAATGTAGTTACATTTCTTAGTTCTAGATTGTGACCTGGACTACATACCTTTGAGGGGAATAGGAGAGTGGCAGGAGTTCCCTTTCCCATTATGTCCATATGCAAACTGTCTGGTACTTGGGAGAAATCTGGGCCCCATTGAAATCAGTGGGAATTCAGTAAAGCCAACATTTCATCCCTTGGGTCTGGACATGTTGGAGTAATTGGGGACTACATATCCACTTACTCACTCCCGCACTGAAGCAAGTGGATGGGGAGTGGCTCCATTCTCCACAACTGAGCCAAATGAGGGGTGAGGATAATAATTGCCTGTAGCCGTTTATTTCTCTCTTGGAGCAAGTGTAGTTCACACCAGGAAAGGGACTTGTGAGTCGGAGTGACAATGCCTCTCATGGCTACTCCTGGGTGATGCAGCAGCATACTTCTTGCCCAAGGCACTGAGTGAAATCACACTGTAATCATTAGACTAAAAAAATTATATACTGTATGTATCTGCTGATATGCAGCATCTCTCTGATAGTGAATGCTGTAGTTACAGATTGCAATCTGATGATACAGGTGATTCTTAGACATGATGAAGAATAAAGAGATGGTGTGCAAGTGTGTTTTAGTTAGAGCTGGCTTTCAAATGGGAAAGAGCTTCTGAGAAAAAGTTTGAAATACCTTTTGTTCTACAGATTTCAAAAAGGATCTCTCTAGTTTTCAGACACTTTTTGCAGAACCGTTTATCAGAATCTTTTTGTTGCTTTCATTTTGCTTTTCTCTCTCCTCTTGCCCCTCCTTTATTGTATTTTAATTGTATTTATTAATCCTTTATGCCACAAAAAGTCAGATAGGGGAGAGAAAAAAATGAGAAAAAAAAATCTAAACTTTTTGCTTTCGGGGTTCATTTTTAAAAAAATGACTTTTTTGGAAAACATATCGCCCCCCAAATAATTCAGTTTAAAAAAAATTTGTAAACGAAATATCGTTTGAAAAACTCTGAGAAGCTCTAGTGTACATGTGGTTTGATATTGTTCTGTTTTGTGGTATCAGCAACTTGAAGTGGCTCTGGTGGCTGGCTCAAGATATGTTCTATTATATACAATTTCATTGCTTTAACTGTCTTCGCTTTTTGTCTTCTTGAAACATTTTCTTACACTGGTCTATTGCTTCTGGGACTGTCCAGATAGCTGAAAAATAAGCCTATTTAAACAACTGGTGAGGGTAAATAAGGCCACCAGTAATTTTGTAAGTAGATGCTGTAGTGTTCTTGTGGGATTGGGGGATGGCAGTTTCCCTTTGATCTTGCCTGGTAATTGTGCCTATGTGCTCTGGGACTATGTACAGTACCAACAGTACTCAATTATTGCTGAATATAGTTCCCCAAGACAGGAACTAACTTCTGCTTCATGATTCATTTGACATCCATTGTGAACAGTTGAATAACCTTGCACACTGCTAATCCAAGAGTCATAGTTAAATCAGAGGTCATCCTTCTGAAAGTTGTGCTCTTTAAGTCTCAGCAGATATGGCTTGAAAGACCAAATGAATGGCTATTCCTATTACATATAGAACCCAAAGTTATAGTTGTTTAATATAATGTTGTATTATGCTCCGTAAATTCAGTAAGGTGACCCAGGAGTGTTCATTAGAATTTATTTTAGCCTCACTTATTATCACTTAACAGACTAAACAAGAACCGATGGCTCTTCAAGCAGTAATAGTAAATTATAGTTATGGTGAACACAAATGCCTCATTACATCTAGTCAAGGTCTATTTGCCTTTTATAGAGATAACTGTAGAAAAGCATTGTTTTTAATTTATGAATGGGGATGCGCAGGAATCTTAGCTCCCCTATTTACATAAACATGATAGACAGTTAATCTTCTGTAAAGTAACTAGTGCAGTGTTTGGCAAAACACTGACTTCTTCTCAAGCACGTTCCATAGGGTTTTTATATGACAGTGTGTTTTTAATAGTTATCTATTAAACAGGTTCAAGTATAACAGAAGGGAAATAGACAAAATTCTTTTTTACCGAATTGTACGCTTTGTGATCTCTTCAACTAAAATTGAAGTGTGGAATTCTATAATCTCAAGTATTACTAAGAACTGGGGTGATGGTTTGTACCAGATTAATAGAAATAGCCAAGGTAGAATAATACATGTTGAATTTTTGTTATGATAGTGCTTGGTTTTGCCCCTAATGACTCTCTTCTCTCCTAATCCTCTTTCTTCCATAAAATGTATTTTTTAAAATTTTTCAAGAAAACCTTCTAGGCTAGTATGGTATGATAAATTTAGAATAATGGAGAAATTTTAAATGCGAAAGTGTTTTGGATTACGAATCTTTAGCAAATTTCTTCTGATTTTCAAGGTTTGATTACTGTCTTGGTAAGTTTTACTGGGTACACATTGTTATAGTCACATGTGGAAAAGAACAGAGTACCTTAAAATCATATACATTCTATGAATATGTAACCACACAAATCAGAAATTATTATTAATAACTGCAGTTTATCACCCTATTGATTCTGAGTTTGCTTTATAAATATTAAGTCTCACAACACCCTCTTCTGTACTGCAGGTAAGGCTTGTTTATTTTATAGATAGGCAAACTGAAAAACAAAGGTTAGTAACTTGCCTGAGATTGCATAGAATGGTAGTGGTAGAACTGGGAATAGAATCCAACAGTTTTGCCATTCTTCTTTTGCTCTAATTACTTAACATCACTGCCTCCCTTATTTGGCTAATTAGCATTTTTGCTCAATTCAAATCACAAAATTCTTCTTTCTACACAGTCTGTTGCACATTCTTCAAACCGAACTCCCATTGATATTCTTGTTTATATTCCACACACCTGGAATGAGTTTTATGAGACTATGTAAAAGAGATTCACAGAGTAGCTACTTAGTTGGAGAAGAAAATGTTTCCTTTGTAAAGAAATGTCATCATGCCCATCCTATGCATAGCATATATTTATTTCTATGACAATTAATTCCACAGTGCCCAATGGCCAGATTATTAAGGGTATGTAGGCACCTAAAAATGCAGGTAAGTGCATATGTGGTTTTGAAAATCCCACTAGGCCCCTAACTCCTATGGCCCTGAATGCTTTTAATTAGGTACATTTTTACATGCTTCATTATACCTGTATGTGCGTGTGTTTGTAACACACAGAAAGAGAAAGTGGAGTGGCATTTCCTTTCATGCTTAAATTAGGTTTCAGAATGAGTATGTCGCATATTACAGGCTTTTATTTCCAATGGAAATAAAATATCACCTTAACCAGTGTCACCACTGTTCATTTTCCTTAAGGATTTAACACACAGGAATAGCAAAAAGCAAACAGTACTTTCACTGTATAGTGAAAACTCATAGAAGCAATGTAGCCATACTGTACGCATCAGTCAAAGCAGCTGGTTTTTAACATCAGTTGTAATATAGCTTTATACTTTAATTGAAAGGTACCAGTAGCAAATTCATCAGTAAGATTTCCTGTTGTTTGGAACTTGGCTATTAAACTAAAAATTCCACACCCAAAAGACATGATTATAATTACCAGTTCTAAATTTTCTACACTAGATTCCTGTCAAATACAAATCTTATTGCTCATGTTGAAAGTGCTAAAAAATAGAGATGGAAAAAAATCTCAAAAGGTTTCCAATCAAACTAGAGAAGTCCTCCAAGTCTGATCTGAAGTTTATCTGATTTTTTCCTAATTGTTTAAGATTTTTCTCTCTCTCCTCTTCTCTCTGCACCCTTTGTCCCTTTTCTTGCCTCTTTCCACATCAATCCCCAGATCCCTCTCCTTTCCCTTTTCCTCATGAATGATTTCCTCCCATCTAGCCAAAATCAGCTGCCTGGCTTACGCCTTGTCGTGTAATATGCAGTTAATAAAGAACTTAGCTGGAATTACTTCACTCCAAATGAAAGAAATACATGGAATAACTTACTGAGGAAAGAAATTGATGCAAAGAAAACCAACAAACAACTAGAAATGTTTAGAGAAGAAAGTAGACGTTTGTTTTAAAGTTAAAACAAAACAGGAATGTAGGATGACTAAAGCTGGGAGTAGTATTCGTTTTGGGTTTGCAAACCTCATTTGTCCTTTTTTGTTCTGCAAAACGAAACCTAGCAGGTGTTTTGATCTGGATCCTTTTTTAGCCGAATCAGCAAAAGTTTGTAGGATTTCAGAAAAATCACTCCAGTTTTTGCACATGCCTAGCTTAAAATGCAGCAGGAAAGGCCTTTTTCCTAATTCCTAAATGTCTTAATTCTTAAACTCATCAAACCGCATATTTTTGCTAATGTTAATTGTAGTTCCATGCCAGTTTTGCATATATTTTGATCAGATTATACATAATGTGCCAACCTCCTATGAAAAAAAAATCAAGTAAGTGGTGTAGGCCTAAGATCTTTTTAATGCCCTATGTCCTTTGGTTACCATCAAGTAATGCAAGGAACACTCATTGTGATAACTTCTGCTGAGATACAACAATATTGTCTCCATTCTCAGAGTACTTCTGTCTGTTTATAATTATCATAATCATCATGGCAGATCCCAAAGGGACACAGCCTCCTTGCAACAGATTGAGCCTAGATCAGCCTCTAGATGGGACCTTAAGATAAACTAAATATCCAGACTATGTCCATTACTGGCTATCTTATTACACCGCTAAAGCTTTTGGTGACTACATGATTGACAATGTGTAGCAGCATCCCTTGGTAAATACACTTTGCAATTATTCAGTTTTCTAGCCTAATATGTCTGAACCAAACCTGCTTAAGTCCCATTGAAAAATAGCACTTAAAGTTAGGCATGTGCTTATGTACTTTGCTTAACTGTAACCTGTATGAATATGAACCTGCTTTGCTAAACTTGTTTGGTACAGTTTATGGATTCCTGACTTCCAGTTCAGAATTAGTTGGCCAGCTATTCTTGTTTACTTGGCAAGAATATGTGGAGTTACTAATTGACTGGAAAAAGAGTTCTGGGAAATGAGGGATCCTTGCTCCCAGACTAATGGAAACCAAACACACAAGGCAGAGTAGTCTTTAACTGAGAATGGTTTTGTAAAACTTTCTCAGAAATGCGCTGCAGTAAAAATCATCCTTGTGCTCCATCAGTGGTGGCCATTTGACACTGTCTTAGTTTCTAAACTCTTCTTAAAGAGTTGCCTGAGGTCACTGAAGTTGGTTGGGGAGGTTACCTTTCTGCATTTACTTCCCATTCACAGGCTAATAAGGATAACCTTTTCCTAGATGGTATTTTTCATTTTAGGATGTCTTTTATAAAACTGGATTTTTCTAATTAAAGGAAATGGTAATGCATTTCCTTGGGCATGCAAACATCTCCTCTGGGTATGCATTGCAGTTGCTGCACAGACCTGGTTCTCTGATCCTTCAGTGTTGACATGAAGTACACACAGTATTTATCATCATGGGAAAAGTGATTTTTCTCCCAACAATAAAGCTGTGAAAAACTTTACTTGGATTTGAACAAATTCTATGGGTTTGATCCCAATAAGTTTGCACCCTTGAGTTTTATTTTGACATTAGGTGGTCAAATTCTGAGAAGAAGAGAAAATTCTTCCCTTTTCTTGACCCTTCATGAACATAACAGTACCTTACTCCAAAATTAGTCCCATAAAAATTAGTGTGACTGTTCATAGAATAAGGAACTCCATAATACAAATAGGTGTATCACAATCTGGCCTTAAATTCCAATTTCTGGGCCAAATCCTGCCCTCACTGATACCTCAACAACCATAATGAAGAAACTGAGAATTTGGCCTGCAGAATATTTGTTATTTACACTAATGCATAAATGAGAGAGAACCTGGCATGATTTTTCAGATTCTAAAGTAAGATTTGAAGGCTGCCAGAAAAAAAATGGATATATCCTTGTAAATTTGGCCTGGAAGTCATTGAGAAATAATAAACACAGAACCAACTCCATTATTACAGAATCACATTTAAGTGTATGACTGCACTTTAAGAGGAAAACATTTTTTCCAGAGATTTCATCTTCTAGGAGCCTACTTTCTTCTCTATTTTTGAGTATTCTTTTCAGGGCTTTCACTTGATCCTTCCCTGGACACATTTCAAGTCATTTTATTGTTCTGAAGAAAGTCAAAGTCTGAGTACTTCCTTTATGAAAAAATCTGATTTTTTTTAACTACTTTTGCTATGGCGTACTTGATCTTTGCCCTTTCCAGCACTTCCAAGAGCAGTAACGTAGTATTTCTGTCAGTACAAAGACATTTATGTAGGATGTATTGACTTCCAAACATGTCACTGAGCTGCTTTTTCACTGACAGAATTCTACCTACTTGCCTTGATCTCATCCAGAAAAGTAGTGGCTTATTGGCTTTATGGATGCATTGTTTGTAGGTTGGCTCATACCAATGTATGAGACACTACCTCAAGAGATGCTTCTGTATGTTGACATGAACATGCCAGTGGCTTGACATAGTGATCGTCAATATATGTAAATATTTTACAGCAGTAACAGAAATATTAAAGTTCAGTCAAAATGTAGGATACCATAGTGTGATAGTTGCTGATAAATACTGAGCTTTTTCATAGTAACCAATGTACACATGCCTTCCAGAAATGTAAATGCCTATAACTTTACATGAGTAAGTTAATTATTGAAGGACACATCCAGTAATCCTAAAATTATGGTCAGTTTTCAAATGTGGGATCAATAACAAGAAGTACAAAACTTGCTTTGAGCTGCTTAAACTGTCCATTTCAAACCTATTCTCTGTTAGAGCTGAAATACTAATTAATTGGTAAAATTTTCAAAAATGCCTAATTCCTGTTTTCAAAGTGATATAGGCACTTTGGAGCCTACATCTCATTGGAGTCAATAAGTCATTTGTGCACTTTTGAAAATGGTACTTGGGCACTTTAGAAAATTTTACTCAACAGCTTTACAGCTTGATGCAATTATCGTTGAACTCAATAAGAGTTAATGATTGAAATATAAGAGTTGTGATGACTGGCTCTGTGGATGTGGGGAAAACTAAGGACGTGATATACCTTGACTTCAGCAAAGCTTTTGACATGGTCTCCCACAGTATTCTTATCAGCAAGTTAAAGAAGTACGAGTTGGATAAAATGGATAGAAAGCTGGCTAGATCACCAGGCTCAACAGGTAGTGATTAATGGCTCGATGTCTAGTTGGTAGCCGGTAACAAGCGGAGTGCCTCAGAGATCGGTGCTGGGGCCGGCTTTATTCAACATCTTAATTAATTATCTAGAAGATGTTGTGGATTGCACCCTCAGCAAGTATGCACATGCCACTAAGCTGGGTGGGGGGGAGGAGTGGTAGATACCCTGGAGAGTGGGGATAGGATACAGAGTGACCTAGATAAATTAGAGGATTGGGCCCAAAAAAAAAATCTGATGAGATTCAACAAGGACAAGTGCAGAGTCCTGCACTTAGGATGGAAGAATCCCATGCACTGCTACAGACTGGGGACTGACTGGCTAGACAGCAGTTCTGCAGAAAAGGACCTGGGGGTTACAGTGGACAAGAAGCTGGATATGAGTCAACAGTGTGCCCTTATTGCCAAGAAAGCTAATGGCGTATTGGGCTGCATTTGTAGGAGTACTGCAAGCAGATTGAGGGAAGTGATTATTGCCCTCTATTCGGCACTGGAGAGGCCACATTTGGAGTATTGTGTCCAGTTTTGGACAGAAAGGATGAGGAGAAATTGGAGAGAGTCCAGCAGAGGGCAACAAAAATGATTAAGGGGCTGGGGCACATGACATATGAGGAGAGGCTGAGGGAACTAGGCTGTATTTATTTAAAGCCAGACTGAGTGCTATTTTTGTGTGCTAAAAATTAATGTAAATGGTTGTAATCGCCTTAACAACTGCAAATAATTTCAATTAATTCGGAGAATCATAATTCACACTACTTCAGGCACAGCCCTACTGACTCCACAGAATGCATTACATGCAAGATCTTTCAGCCTTATATTGATTGATTCTTTGCAATGGACCTTAAAAATCCATTAAGGAAGAAGTTAGATGTGAATTCATTTTAAATCCTTTGTTGGTATGTGCAGGATGAAAAAAGTATTTGTAAATCCATTAATCATATCTCAAAATACATCACTACTTTTAAAATAAACTCTAAAGTAAACTAAAGTTGTATACAGGGTTGTAGAGTACATCACCTATATTTTTCCATTTACATTATTCTGTTGGAACTATCTTGTCACACAGCCATCTATGCCAAAATAAAAAAATAGGTGATTACTTAATAAATTAGGTATGTCACTGGTTTAGAAGAATACAAAAATCAAAAACAATAAACCTTGGAATCTATTGCCAGGTGACACCATTAATCAGAAAAAATTTAATTTAGAACATACAAAAAGTCCCTCCCTCTGAAATCTTCACCCATTATTAATTATTAAAATTAATTTTGTACTGAAAGGTTTATACACCCACTGCTCCCAAGAACATCTCAATCTTAAAAATGAAGTTACAGACAACTTTAAATTAAAACTGAAATACAATAGAAGTGATGCATGAAGAGCAAGATGATATGAAGTAGAAAAGGGAAAAGCAGAAGGGTGAAAAACTGAACTGAGGGAATAGCTGAAGATTTATTTAAATATATACTTCATATTATACTATACAACTAGATCTATTATCTATTTCTATATGAATTTATGTATAATACAGCTGGGAATTTCGATTTATATGGAGTATTAACTCAACTAAATTGAATAGATAGTAGTAAAATATACTGTGCCAAATCCTGTACTCATGCTAGCCATCCGTTCATTTACATACTGATGGTCTAAATTATAGTTGCATTTTCTCTGATTCATTGTGCCATAAAACAGTGTATTTAAGCCTTACGGTGAATGTAACTGAATTTAAACCAGCTGCATTCGTCATTACTGACTTCAGTGCGGCTACTCAGATGAGTAAGGCAAGCACAATTTGGCTCACTCTAAGAGCTACAACAAGGATATGGTGCCATGTTAAGTTTATTGAAGCTTCATCTAAATGACACTTGCTATCTGCAATATTTGCAGGTATCTGCCTAGTTCATAGTGGGTTAAGTTCAATCTGCAGTCAGAGAACCATTAGTAATTTGAATTCTTCCTGCCTATTTGCACCCATGGGGTGTGGCAGTGCTAGTACATCTCCTTTTCTAAGTACACTTTCTTTTTTAAAAGAAGCCTAACAAGACAGAGCTCCCATTGACTTCAGTGAAACCAGAATTTCACCTAAGATGCCCGATTCTCATTTAGCTGGACACCTAACTCCTTTGAAATCCCAGCCTTCTATTCCAAGGTGCTTCATGCCCATTTTATGCAACCAGCTAATGAGATGTTTGTGCCATACTGATCCAGAGAGGTGGCAATTACCAATTGTATTTTTGGGTCACTGAGTTTCCTCTACTCATTGCTGCTTAATTTAATGGCCTGTAATTTGGCACTGTTTACATTCTATTGGTTACTTTTCCTTGTGTTTCTCAATTCTCTCCCTTGTTTGGATTGTTCATGTGGCTGGTGCTGCTGTGGCGTTTATAGATATATACCAAGCTGATATTGCTAAAAGCCATCTTTCCGTCTAATGTGGTCAGCCCATAGGACTAAACTTTTGCTTCCAGTGAGGAATGGTGGATCGTTACTCTGATATTTTGATCTACCTTTGAGATTAGAACTCTGGTTGGGATAGCAGAAAACCAGGTTGTGATTCATCATATGGATCAGAGAGGAGATAGTTAATCCTAAATCTCAACAAGCTCAGATCAGAAACTTATTTGTAAAACGTGATGCTGAATTTGAAAAAAAAACTACAGGAAATATTTTGATCATTCCCCAGAGGCCCCACATACAGTAAATTGCTAAGTAATCAAAATGAAGTCAGTGAGCTATGTAATAAAAAATAATCCTGCTACAGCTTGAGAATTTACAGCACCTAAGAACCATTCTCCTTTGAAAAGTATAACATAGAGAAACAAATTCATTTTCATGTGGTTACTAAATTCCATTAATACTTTATCCAGGTTGGATTATGAAATTGCACATTAATTAAAAACGGGTGCTTCAGAAAATAGAGTGTAATGTCGATTGCACAACAGGGGCTGGATTATACAAGGTGCTGAGTAGTCTCATGTCTATATAGTAGAGGTCATTAGGAGCCACTCAATGCAATTTCCTTAGATGGTATGATCCTACAGAAATTGTGAGAACTTCTGAATACCAACATTTTAGAGCAGCATCTCTTATTCAGTCTGAGCATGATACTCGATTTGTTCTTGTGGTCTTTTCCATGTAACTCAGGCACTCATCCAACAATACCAAAAAAAATGAGACACCTTTGGAAACAGTTATTAAAATATGGGGAGAGTGTATCAAGAAAAACTATTCTCTATATTATTCTATTCAGGTTCTTGTACCATGCGTATCACCATATAATTTGAGTTCCTGCACTCTACTACTACCAGTAAGGTGTAAAATGATGTAAGGTATTGCAGATTCCTTCTTATACCAACTTGCTGATGTGTACCCTGCACCACCAGTTCAGGTGTTTCTGAATCAGGCCCTCAGTATCCAATTATCAGAATGAAATAATGGATTATTTTGCATTAATAGTTTGTGTCAAGAGAGCTTAGTATGTATAATATCCATTGTGGACTTCATCCAAAGACTTCCATTGACTTAAATGGGAATCGGATCAGGCCGTATAAGAATACATAGCTTACCATGACTAATGTAGTTCATAAAGGTTTATGTAGTGGTGACAGCTTAGCATTCCATTAGTTTCATTCCTTGGCATAGCATGTTGTATTGGTAATCAATAAAACTAAAGAGAAGGAAATATTTTAAAATACATTCTGTGTGACATCTCAAGTACTGAATTTTCTATTTGTGACCTTTTTACTACCATATTTTATTATTTTGTGTTGGAAAAATATATAACAAATCTTAATGGGAATTACAGAATAGTTCCATAGACAGGTAAATTGCAAAAATATTGGGGTTTTAAGCCCTGTGTTTTTTCCCATGGGATGGACTTCTCTTAGCTTGCATAACCAAAAATATTCTTTGTTTAAAAAGTTGTTCAGGCCTTTGTTATCCAGCCACAACATAGAGACTCAATGATTTCCTATTGCAGTCAATTCCTCATACTGATAACATGTTTTATGCAACTTGTTGTGTTTATTTATTCTAAACATATTTCTCTTATATTAATGAGTGGTCTTTCTTCTCTTTTCATAGTCTTAACATGTTCAATTGAAAAACAAATACATGTTGCTCTCTAATGTATTGTGTGGGATCCGTTATAAATGTTGATATCATAGCAGATATACTAAATTTCCATAAGTAGAAACTAGATTTAAAACATGAAAATGAGTTAGCTGGTCTAATACATTGCTCATTTACCCATATCATTAAACCACGACTCAATTTGCTTGTCTACTGAGAAGGAGCTCAGGTCAGAAATCTCAGGGGTGGTGCATAGACAGGTCAGAATTGTGATGCAATGTATAGATTTTCACAGCATCCAGACACACTATATTTTACTTCAAATTACCATTGTTAATACTGTCCTTTGATAACTTGGCATTGACATGAGCCATGTATATTTGTCCAGGCCCTGTGTAAGCAGCCGTGTTGATGTGGAAGACCAATGGTCATGGTCAGCCAGTGGACAGTTCGACTGCTGTATACATGTGGAGGTGTGTAATGGTGAATCTGGGACTAGCTGACCTGGGTCAACTGACGCTACAGAACAACGTGACATCAGGTGCCTGGGGGGCAGTAGTCAATGGAAAGTGAATATCAGCCAATCCCAGTAGCCCCCTCCCAAATTATGAATTCATCATATTATGCTAGATAATTCTCTAGCAACGCATATTTTGGATATTTTTAGGACATGTGACTCCTTTGGGAGGAGGGTATAAGTACTAGAAGGATCACATGGTATCTAGCTTTTTCTATCTGTATCTCTATATACATGCATATATCCAAGAAGGCTGGTGATACTGTCAGATGGATGGAGGGACGTGAGACCAGAGGGCCTCAGGGTAACCTAGACCCTGCTATGAGAGACCATAGACCAGAGGGCTTTGGGGTAACCAAGACCCCACTATGAAGGTCTCAGAAAATAGACCAAGTACCTGAGGGTACCTGAAGAAGGAAGAGACAGTCTTTACATAGGAATGGTAGCTATTCTGTGCTTTGTTTATCAATCAGGATACTATGTGGGGCCAGCATAGTTACTGAGGGTTAATGCTTGTGAAATTGAGGCTTACTAAGGAGAGGCATTGTATAGTCCTTTCTATGTGTCTGTGATACCTGCTTTTCAATAAATAGCTCTGCATTGATGATACTGAATCCTGGTCTTCACTGGTATGGTTATTGGGTGCCCAGCTGTGGGTAAGAAAGGTTAAGAAACCTGCAGGGACTGGAAAGGAGAATCACAATAAATGTGCTAATGTGATCAGTAAACTGAAATAAGCTTTAGTGGCTTGCAAAACCATCTGTAGTGTGGCTTTGGGAGATAACCCCTGGGATGATCAAGATGGGAGAATTCTCTGGAAGAAGGGCAGAGAGAGAGAGATCAAGTGAAGTGGGAGCAGGAACATCATGTGCAACATGCTATTCCTAGTTCCCTTCCATCACCTTACGATGGTGATAGTAAAAAGGAGGAAGGCAGAAAGGTGTGTGTGATTTTGGGGTCTGGAAAAACATATGGAAGTGTGGGAGGGGAACCCACTTATCACATTGACCTACCTGATTTAAACCGTTCAGTGGTTAAAAGAGAATGGTATAATGTTAAACTAGATGATGACAATGCTATGGTAATGGATGACGATGGGAGATCAGTATACCAGTTGGTGGAGGAGGAATCTGTTCCAGGAACTCAACCACCTGCAGTAATTGTGCAAGTGCCCAGGTCCCCACAGCATATAGAGGAGGAAATAATCCGTCCTCTAACTGAAACTGTTATGGCTTATTGTACTAGATTGACTTTGGCATGTATTCTTGCTGGCTGGGATGATGGTGAAGAGCATGTAACAGATTTAATGTATGATGGATTGAGATAACCTATTAACATTTTTATAGGGCCATGGGAAAACAGGACTAAAGAGGAATTACTGAGAGCAGCTTGGGAAGGCAGTCAGTGAAATCAAGCAGGTTGTAATGGACCTAGTAGTCCAAATCTGAATGCTGGATGTGGTAGGGGACAAGGTGCTTTTGGATTTAGAGGCAGAGGAAGAGGAATTGTGGCTGCAGGAGGCTGTCTTTTAAACAGGGGATCAGACATGACATGAGTTGATGGGCGCCCCACTGAAGAACTGGTAATTGCTTTGAGTGTGAACTGATGGGAAAGGAACAGGCCTAAAGGGAACAACCTCACCCAGTGCCACAACCCAGAGCCAAAGCTATTGAAGCAGTGCAAATGATTATGGGACAGACTCCACTCTGTCCTTAGGGCATTTTGGCACAGGAATTAACACAGAGAGAGGGGAGCAGCCTTCGAGGCAACTCCACATCTCAATGAGAGTGCCTTGCCCCTAGAACTTGTTTTTTTATATAGACGAGTACTGTGAATAGAACATTGTTTCATACTGTTGTGATGACATCTTTGAAGAAAAACTGTGAAATCAAAATGTTGTAAATATTACAAGGCCCAAATTCTACCTTCACTTATCCTTGGGCATTGCCCATGTGGCTAGAATACCCCAGTAGCGATGGATTAAGGGTGAGACACAATTAATTGTTTCACAACCGTGTAGCCAAATCTTTAAGCAATTAAGAGAAGAAAATAACCACCACTCCCCAGTGATGAAAAATTGAAGAAACAGCCAATTGGCAGGCATGAATTCTTTAGAAAAGGATCATCTTTACTGATAAGTGGGCTAAATTCTGACTATCATTGTCTGAGCCCTTCATTTAGAAAAGCTCACTTTTATGTCACAAAAATAAACTGGAATATGGAACTTTTATGTACATCAGAAGGTAAAGCAGTTACATTACAGAAGTATTTGACTCTTTTTTTTAAAAGGTGGAGGGTCCTGTTTCCTGCTCTGCTAAGAATAACGAAGCCCTAACCATTCAATTTTCTCCATGACTATCATGGCCTCTTTTCTAAAGGGCCTTTTAATTTCTCATAATGCTCTTACAGTGTCTTGTGTAAAAAGAAGGTGACCGATATCTCTGTCCACTGTAGATGTGTTATGCTTGGAGATACTTCGTACTGGCATTTTTGGGTGGTGCTTCTTTCTAGTGCCACTGCTTACCCAATTAAAGTTGTGACTGATTTAGTTAAACTGCTGAGTCAGAGGAGTAATGACAATACCTCAATAGCACTAAAAACTGAAGTAGTAATGGCTACTTGCAGTGCCCTTTGCGTGAAGTAAGGAGCTCGAGGTCCATAAATCTCTATACTTTTGCACTAAAGCACTTGCTTCATCAGTTCATCTCTTTTAAGAGGGTCTCTCATTTCACACACTATTGTCTTGAAAATGCATTAGTGTTTGCAATGTATTTTGTTGGAAAATTGCTCACGCCTCATAAGTCAGTTCAGCTATTTTAGTCCCACTATCATTTCACACACTGTTGTGTTGAAAATGCAATCGAGTTTGTGGTAGTTGACTCTGTGTGACACGTACTCCTGGTCTTAGCATCTAGTTTCTAGTAGGACGCCAGCTGAGATTACAGTGTGCACTTTCTTTCTGCCTAAGAGTAGACTTGTAAAGGGATTTCAAAACAATGTTTAATGCCTCGTGGACAAAATTCAGTGTGTTTGCTACAACGATGACATCGTTTTCATCTTCTTTTAGAACTAAGGCAAGTGAACAATCACACAAAATTCCCCCAAAGTCACTGTGGATATTTGTCATTCTCTGTGAACTGGAAACTAAGGAAAGTTTAGATTTTATGTCTTGTGTATAATCTGCTACTGATCCACAGTAAAAGGCTGCCAACAGATGTAGGCACAGTGCTTCACAGTCCCAAATTTTCTAGTTCTTTACTGTTTTATACAGACTGATCCAAAACACTTCATGTGTGCCAAAATGCCAAGTTAGGAAAAGATCATTTCAGCTTCATGAAGATTTAGGGCCAGCCTTATCCCTGAAGTAAGCATGCACAAAATGTCATTGAAATCAATGCGCCTTGTACCCACTTAAACCAGACCAGAATTGAGCATGTGATGTCTAGAAAAGCAGTCACTTTAGAAAATGGTTAAATGCTCAATTAAAGAGTAGGAATGGTCCCAAAAAATAAATGAAACACTGACAGACCTTCATGGATCTGGGTCCATCATGACAAGAATATTCCATTGCACAGCTACATTTGAGAGTGAATTTCTAATGTTTGTGATCCTATTACTCAACTCCTCCATCCTATTCAGATGCTATGAGGCAATATGCAAATTTAGAAGTTCTTCTAGCCCCTTTAGCTCTGTTTCTCACATTATAGACCCCCAAGTTGGTCTGTTGCCAAGGAGGATGGACCAAAAGGGGGGTTCCAAAGCATTTTTAGTGTATTTTAAATGAATCAGGCTCAGAGTGTCATCTGTTTGAAGCTGCTTTGAGTCATCTCCATATTTTGGAAGTACAGTTCCCAGGCAGTCAATGTTTATAATGGGTTGAACCAACCCTACCTGCCCCTGCTGAGAAAAATCTGAATTTTGGGATCTGAATCTTTTGACCTGAGTCAAACCTCTTAAGTGGAATAGTTGGGTGGTGGGGAAGGAAGATGTATCAGAAGCCATTTGCAAGGGCTATAGTTGCAGAGGAATGAGCAGAAACGTGCTGGGCTGTTATGGATTATCTGCAGTAAAGGTGAGATCTGTGTCTGTGCCATGGAGGGGCCTTCTCACTTGCTGACACTTGCAAGCTCAGTTATGATCCAGGGTTAGAATTGCGTCCCGACACTCTAGGGAGCACAGGGACTGCATGAGGATGGGGATAGGGAGGATGCAGGTCTCTGTCTCTGCCCTCTTTGCACTGCGAATGGAACTAGCACAGTGTTGGAGTAAGCTGTGCAACATCAAGGTAGGTGAAATAATGTGTTCCTAGACCTGAAAAGGAAGCAATCTAAGGGCATTCTGCTTTCCAGAGGCAGAATTCAGACCTGCTCCCACTGCTTCCCCTGTGATGTTGCAGTTCTGCATTGTCCGGTACCATAGCTGTTCCTTAAAGACATGTTCTAATATTCAGAGAACTGAATCAAAGCAAAAGAAAAACAATGTTTTTTCTTCATTTTAATAAAATACTTGTGATGTAGCCTGGGGAGGTCAGGCCTACCTAACACTGCAAGAATGCTGGTATTCTTGAAATGGCCAGCTGTTCAAAATGCAGTGACAAACTGTGTTTGTAAACATGCCAAGTCACTTTATCTCCTAGAGAAAAAGCTCTGCATCTTATACTTGGAAGTGCCTTTTGGAAAATTGGCTTTTAAGCCTAGTGACTCTCATAGGTTATGGTGATGAATTGATTCAGTTAAATATCACAGGCCAAAAGAAGGACAAGGACATTAAGCCCTCAGGAGTGTCATGGTATGACCAGAAAAGATCCTGGTTAATGGATCACTTATAATGAAATGCACCAAGGCAGATGGGATGGTGGTGAGGGACTAGTCATGAAGAACGTCTCAGACTGGCAGTGCTTGAAATGGAAAAAATAAACATGCTTGAATTCTCCACACCCACCTAAGGCTCTGATCAGCCGTAGATTCTTCCTTTTTCCATCCCAGTACATTAATGTGTAAACTGAGTCTCTTAGTGTCTCTTGTTTTTTTATTTCATTGTTCCCTTCCATTTCTTTCCTGCCAACTTTATCATCTCCTCTTCTTTTTGTTTCTGTATTCTCTCACTTTTTCTTTCTGTCTGTTGTTTTCTTCCTCTTGGTCTTCTTGATTCCCAAACTGTCTTTTCCCCGTTCTCTAAGGAACTGATCCAAAGCTCTCTGAAATCATTGAGAGTTTTTCCATTGACTTTAATAGGCTTTATATCAGGTCCTGTGCCTCCTTCCAGCCTTTACCTCCCCAAATGTGTCTTGTCCTTTATCACGAGTCCTGTCGAGCACCGCCTCTTGGCCACTCATCAGACTGCTGCTTGGTGATCCAGCCACTGGACCCCACGTGTTTTAAGCCTCTGGAGTCTGAACAGAGCTGAGGCATTGTCCTTGTCCTGGCGTTCAAGGCACATGCTCAGTGCACCTCCTGAGTCTTGCAACCATGTGATCCCCTGGAATCAGTACCTACTCCTCAGCTTCCCACTGTAGCTTAAATACATCCTCTCCCAGAACTCCAGCCATGTGGTGTTCTCGTCTACAGTTTACTTTTTCAAGGGGCAAATGAATAATATAACACACAGACACTTTTTTTTTTTTTGCATAGGATTCTAAAATCATTGCTCTTTACTTAATCACACAGGAAATACACAAATCTATAAAAAATAATAAATCTTTATATATATTTTCCTGCCTCAGTTTCCTCAGTACCCCCAGAGCATTCTTTGTGCTGGGACCAGAATTGTCTGGGGATATCTAGAGTCCTTCTGCTGCAGTGCACAGAAGTTCTGAAACATGGAGCGCTCCCTCCTCAGCTTGGCCAATCTGTCCTTGACCTTGACCAATCTGTCCCCTTTCCTTCTTCTGCCCAAAACTGCCAGTATGGCTTCCTGAATCTTTCCTTCTGAGTCCTCTATAGGCTAGCATCATCACCATAATGTCTTTGGTGTGCTGCCGGTAACTCTCCAATCTCCAAACTGAGGGAAGTTGGAGAAAACTGGTTTCCTTGCGCAGGCAAGTTCTTTAGTGTCCTTATTGTCCAGTCATTAAAGTCGAGATAGGCCACCTGTTGGACTTGTATCCCAGAAAGGGTTTGATTTTATTTCTTATGCAGACTGTGTGTGACTTGGCTGGAGGAATGAGTTGTTGAAAGTGCAGGCACATGCACTCGGACAAGAGGGATGCTCGCAAGAGGTGAATGCCACACTGTTCTATTCCTAAGGGTTCCATTTTTTTTTAAATGTCCATTACAATAAAATAAAATAAAAGCTTGATAATCATGATATATGTTGACTATATTCTACACAGTCAGTTGCAGAAAATGATTAAAACTACAAAAAGACTTTCCGCTGTGGAAAGTTTCATTAAAAGTTACATCTCCAAATTCAGTCTAAATTTAATAAGAGAGAATGTCTTCAGCTTCTTAAAATTTAATTTGGCAGTTTATGAAGGAAATAATTAAAACATTGTGGTATTTGTCACTTATTTTATATAGTCTAGAACATGTATTATTCATAGAGCAGTAAAGGTTTTTACTGGCCTGCAAGTTTTCTCTGTGCTTTTCAACACAACACTCATTAATCTATAGTAAATAGGGAGTGGGGAGAAATTATAATTTTTTAAATAAAGGTTAATCATGACTCTGGGGGCTACATAAAATGAGAGACTGCTGAAATATCAGAAAAATTGTAGTCTTCTGGGGAAAGAGAATGTTTCCAGCATCTGATAATAGCCTGGGTTCTACCATTCTCCTGATTAAGGTAACCAAAGATAACTTGTAAGGCCTCTAGGGCCAGCTTGTGATGCTCTTACTTTACTCCACAAATAGTCCCACTGAAGTCAATGGGACTACTAGTGGAGTTAGATACCACTCAATGCAACTAAAGGTGTCACCATATGACCACTAGTTAATAGGACATTCTGCTCTTGGTAGCAGCTGGCTTCAAACCTGTATGGATAAAACTGAGAGCGGAATTTAGTCCAGTATCTGTTCTGAAGACATTTCAGTGCCTAATTTGGGATTAGTAAAAGATAGTCTGGGGGCCAAACGCTTTGCTGATGCAACTCCATTGGTTTCAGCAGAGTTATACCTGCAGAAGATTTAATTCTGAATAATTAGGAAGTCTATTGAATGATGGGAGAGTCTGTGTGAGTGTCTGTTATCGTGTACGTGTCAGGTATATCTGTGTCTGGAATGGGTTGTTTTTTTGGTGATGTTTTTTGAACAGTGGAGCTGATTTCAGGGAGGCTTCTGCATTTAATTTGGTTGTACTCATTGCTGTCTTTTTAATGTATGGTGAAGGCACCTGGAGGCCTGGTAAGGCATTTTCTTATGTTTCCGCAAATTTAAATGAATAAACTATTTCTGTAATAATTTGGTAACATTTTTTATTACCCGAGATCCTGAAAGAGGTCATGGAAATGCTTTGAGTCCAGCTACAAGACAATACAGTAACTCACTGCAGTATGTCAATTTTCCCTTGTCACAGCCTATTCTCTCATTGCCTCTTATGTTCCCTCTGAACATCTCACACAACTTGTCCGTGACACAGTGGTCTTGAGCAGTCTGCTTTCTGATTTCTTAGATGTTTAGTTCCTGTATTAAGCTACTCAGTGCCCTCAGGATATGTCATAAGTCATATGGGTCCCCTGAACATGTGCTGACCCATGCTGACTGCCAGTTACATTTCAGACCAAAGTCACTGTCTGTCTGTCTTACTATACAGTAGATTTTGCTAACTTCATTTTGTCTTGGGGATCAATGAGAAAAAAAAACTTTCCTATTTTTCCATTTTGTTTGGAGTCTGAAGGAGGGGAACCTTTTTCTTCACATAAACCTGATTCCAGCTCATCCTAGGACTCTCTTTCTATCTGATGGGGAGTGTGGGTGTTCTAAACTATTTATACTCTGAGCTAAAACAATAGGGTTCAATAAGTTCTTTGCAGATTTTACTTGCCCATTAAATGGTTTTAACCAAACTTGGTTTCTTCTATTCTGTCAACTGCTTGCAGCATCTGACCTCTGGAAAACCAACCACTTACCCTCTGGGGATAAAAGCATTTTTTGTCTAAAGCCAGGCAGCGAACTGTTCTGTCTGGATAAAGCCATTCCACATACATAGTAGCCAAAAATGAAATGAAACACAAAGCTATTTAATATACATAGGAAACCCCAGAAGGGGAGAAAATGCCTTGTGGGACTTTTCATTCTGTCTCCTCAACTACTGCCTTGAACCAAGACACTAAGTATCTTTAATGTGCCTAAAATAGATTGGCTTCAAGACTCTTTCAACACACTAATACAAGCACCACTTTGGACTTCTGTAGCAACTTCCATCTGAGAACTTCAAAGTGCTTTACAAACCATAATGATTTAGCCTCATGGCACACCCCTGGTAGGTGGGTTATTATCCTCATTTTACTGACGAGGAAACTGAGAGGTCAGGTACCTGCCTGGTTTACCAAGGTGCTGAGTTCCTGAAATCCCAAATGATGTAAACAGGAGCTGTGGGAGCTTATCCCTTCTGAAAGTTAGGCTACTTCATAGAGATGCCCAAGGTCACAATACAGAGCAGCAGAATAAGTATGAATTATGTCCTAAGTATACTTTGTGAAATTATGGCTGTGTTCTCTTCCTTGTAGTGCTAGTGTAGAATGAATAATGTGAAAGTCATATTGTTTCCTATGAATTACAGTCAATGAATTACCATAAAATCTCACCATATTCGAAAACCGGCATGGATGTCTTCATTAAAGAGTTCCTTAGATCCATATTTTCATAATTACTTTTCAAATGAATCAGCTGTTGAGTTGGTTATTAATTGAATTCGAGCTGAGGTATGTGCAAATCACTTCTGTGAAAAATCTAAGCTTTCCTTAACTTGGGAAATCTTTGAAACCAAGTACATCAGAGCTTAGCAATGAAGCTCTGCTCAGTTCATCTGTGGACTGAAAACAGAGTGCTGAGGATTGCTTTCTCTCATTCCCCACATGCTGCCGTACCTGCTGTGGCACCTGAAACTAAGACAGACGTTAATCTTTTTCTTTTTACTCAGCCATACGACAAACTGACACCATGCTTCAGACGGTGATCGAAGCCTGGCACAGTAATGAACAGGCCTGAAAGGAGGGGGATTACTTAGGCTTTGTAATAATTGAGCCTGAGCTGTGAATGAGTTAATACTTCTGAGGGTGAGGTTGGAGTCAGACAGAGTGGGTAGATCCAAGAATAGAGCCTGTTACAGGCCCCTTTGCTCAACCTCTGTGCTTTCATGTGTGAATTCCTTATGTTTAACAACTGACCCAGCTTAGATGCTCTGGTCACCTTCTCCAGACCTGAGGAAAAGAGCTTCGTGAAGCTCAAAAGCTTGTCCCTTCCACCAAGAGAAGTTGTTTCACTAAAAGATATTTCCTTCCCTACCTTGTCTCTTTCACACCTTGGGGCCACCATGGCTCCTATGGGCATATAGTAGCTGCGCAATAGCTGGCATTTGAGATTGCAGCAGATGTGAATCTTCCCTCCCATGTCCTGCTCCCCCCCACCTTTGACACGTTCTCTGCATCAAGGGTTCCTGCTGTGGGAAGGAGTGCAGAGCTGAGAGCTGCTTTGTGGTGCCATGAAGAGACCACTGCACACCAATGAATCAGGCCCAGCATAAGCAAATAAAGTCCTTCCTGTCCACCTTAATGGTGGACAGGACCTGTAATGATCTCACCACCCCGTCGCTGCACCTTTGAGTAGATGTGGCCAGTTGTGCTGAATTGTGCTGTGGTTATGTGATGTGCCCTGGGGACTAGGGTGAGATCACTGACTTTATTCTCACCTGTTTACCTAAATTAGCTGATGACTCAAATTTACTGGTTTAAAAACATAGTGAATTACCTCATTCTGCCACCTTCTCCGGCTCTGACATTGTTCATTTTAATTAGATGTGAGGTAATGGGACTGGGAAAATTGCAATGCTAGCCTCCTGGGTAGGTTAGTGAGATGGGTCTGATTGGAAAAGGAAAAAAAGAGTATAGGAGTCCATAAAAATACATTAAATAAGAATGAAAGTGTTGTCCTCATTAATATCAGCAGAAATGTGAGTGTGTGCAATGAAAGGGGTGAAGTATCCTATCAATCCTCGTTACAGGTAAAATGTTAACGTAACTCAGCTGTACATTAAATGGTTCATGATTTAAAGAATTGGATTGTATTAAATATTACTAACAGTGATCTAATCAGAACAGAGTAAAAATATCGTTTCTAAAAATAAGATCCAAGGATGAGATTCTCATCCCTGCTCTGGCCCATTTGAGATGGGATAAAGGCATCAGAGTGGTGAAGAGGTCCTAAAAGCCCCAGTTCCAGGTAGCAGACGACAATTGCAGGCAGGGCATTAAGGATCCCCTTGCAATCCCTGGCATCAGGGCCTTGCCAGGAGTGGGAGGGGCCTGGGCAGAGCTGGAGATGGATGGGATGTATCGGGCAGGGCTGCAGCATGAGGTGCTATGGAGTTTCTGAACAGCATTGCTGCCCATATGGCAGCCCAGGCTGCTATAACTTAAAAGACCCTCAGGGCTGTCTAAATTATGCTGCAGGCCTCTCCAGCGCCCAGAACAGCCCAGGACTGAGAGGGCACAAAACCTGCTTAAATCACCATAGTCCCCCACCACTAAGCTTCGAGTTTTGTGCTGCATCTCTGAGGTACAGCATAGGATCCAGCTGTAGATCTTTTGAAAGAAACCATTATGTATTACATTTTTTAAATTGCTTGATGTTATTTATATGCGTCCCACAATAGATCCCTCTTTTCCTTTTTATAGCTAGAACTCCCTTAGGTCCTGCCAACCTTCAGGTCTTTGTTAACATTTTCGCTTTCATATGCTTAACTAGTTTGCTTAACTATAGTATTTAACTATGTATTTAAATGTAAGAATCAGAACCTGCTGGCGTTTAACTCTCTCATGCTTCCACTCGCGCTTTGTATTCACACTCTAGGGACCTGATCTGTCCCCCAGGAAGTCAATGGGAGTCGTGCCACTGACTTCAATAGGAGTGAGACCATACCGTATAGATCATTATTACGCCCCCTCAGTGGTTTGGACACAGAGAGGACACATAAGATACACTGACCAGCGGTTTATACAAACACTGAGGCCTATGAGTAAGTGACGGTGTCACTACTCATGGACCCGATTAAAAGCCCATTGAAATCAATGGGTCTCTTTCTTTTGACTTGTGTGGGTTTTGGGTCCGTACCCACATTAGGAAATATTTAAGACCAGGGATCTTTTTGTTTAAAATATTTATTTGCTGGTCATGTTGAGTTATAACATTTATTTGTCCATTTTTGTTCATACACTAGGAGTACAAAGCAGTACAAATGTGAATAATCAAAGTGTTATTTCGAAGACTTACCTTCTTTCTTCCCCTCCATAACCTTGGAGCTACTTAATTAATTTCCTTCAACTTTTCTATAGTGTTTGATTAATGTTCACTATTGACAAGGAAAACGTGTGGAAAATATTAGCCACCCACATGCTGCTTCCAACACATTTGCATCTATTTGAAAAAAATAGAGGATTAAATGGTATTAGAGTCCATGCTTGACAAAGGCCTATATAATAATAGCAGATACTTACACTGCAACTATCATAGTGTAACCTGATAAAGTAACAAAAAGTAAAAATGCTGACCACTTGAATAAAGGAAATTGCCCTTGGAAATAAGTAAATAAATCTTCCTCCTGTTCAGTGTTTGTATTGTTACCTCCCACCCGGTACCATTTAAACAAGTTAAACCATTTAAACAGACAAAAATGTTATTAATTTGCCATTAACTAAGTATTCTAATAAAAGCAATATTTTATATGCCATTCTTGTGTCTTTATCTTGAAAACCTGAAACAATTACTGCCATTAGCTCACTTAATGGAAGCAGTTGAGTCAGAAGCTCTAGAATTTTTTGTGATGGCTTGATGGACATCAATTTGAGATGATCTAGCAAAATCGGAGTACTGCACAAGCGTACCTATGCTCACACAAAGGCTGCAGGCTGAATTGATGACCAGTAAATGACCTACCACTTCTGTGATTAAATTGCAAGGCCAAATAAAGTGTTGTTCATTCGTTGTATTATACTAGAACTTGGAGCCTCATTGTGTTAGGGACTGTTGTATATGCACATTGTAAGAGACAGCCCACACCCAAGAAGATTATGATGTAAAGAGAGAAAAAAAACAAAGGGTGGGAGAAAGGAAGTATTATCTCCATTTTACAGATAGGAATGGAGGCACTAAGGGATTAAGGGCCTGAGTCAAAGGCTGTTGAAGTTACTGCTCTTAACTGACTTGTCCAAGGACATCCAAGATGGCTGTTCTAAATGGAAACTGAACCCAGATCTTCTAAGCCCCACTCCAGCACCTTGACCACAGTGCCACATCCGTGTTCAGATGTGGGGCAAAGTAAAAGACTAGAGAACTTAGTTGTTTTGCCCATGTACTCTAATGTGTGCCTGCAAAAATGCAGGTGCTTAACTTGTAAGTGGAGAATGTGTGTAGCTAGGATTAGGTTCCGCTGGTATCTTCTTGCTTGGATAATTCATAAAGAATCATTCATTTTGATGAACTTCTCCTCCCTTGTGTTTATGTCTGTAAATGTAGGGTGATTTTCTCAAATGTGTATTTGCTTTTTCAAATTATTTGCTAAATAATTTTTGTAAAGAATATCTGCTTGGTAGTTCATTTCTAAGTAGCCAACATGAAAGGTTTCTGCTCCCTCACTGAGAGAGCATAATTCTAAGAATCAAATTTCTGGTGTGAATTCTCATGAATTCAAAATTCACTCTCCATGAATATTCTCTAACATCTATTATTATTGCATATGAATAGCTAATGTAATATACTTGCCTAAAACTTTCCGTTCTGATGAACGTTCCTGCCAGTGAAGTTCTTCACTAGAACATTCATGGAAAGTAAACACACAAGGGATGCAAACACAGTTAAAGTGTGTTAATTTGCAAATGTGAATTAATATTCATGACACTTCTTTTCAATATTCACCCATGTCTACTTATGTGTATCTAGCCATGTCTGTTTAGGATAGAGTACATCTGTGGAAAACAACAATTCATTTTATTATCACAAACAATATGTAGGAAAAACTAGTAAAACAAGTCTCTATATTGTTCTGTCTCACTTAGGTCATAGATGGTTCTTTAGCAAAGCAAAGTGCTATACAGCCTTTAGTTAATCCCTGCAACACCCGGTAAAATAAGTGTTGTGATGTAATCCCCATTTTACTGATAGGGAATATTGAGACTCATAAAAGGTAAGTTACTTACTCAAGAACAAGTGGTGGAGAAGAGTATTTTAAAGTGTTCCTGGTGGCTGGGGGACTCAGTTTGCTAAGGCACACTGCTTTCAAGGGTTGGTCACTAGTTTGTAATTTAGACCAGGTCAATGTGACCAAAATTTGGCATCTGACAGCTAAAAAGACTGAAATCCTCCGGTGTGTTTGTTTTGAAATTATTCACAAATGTATCTGTGATTTTTCTGTTATTGCTGTGGCATGTCTGAAGAGTTCATAAATAGTTTGTAGTGAATATTCAGATACTTAAAATGTTTGCCTTGTTGGCACCAATCAAATAATTGAATCCTCTAGGAGTGACCGTTCCACTTGTACATATATCCAGTGACTTGGGGCAACATATAGGTGCAAGACTTGGCCTGAGCAAACCCAATTGCAAGAACAGGACCTTGAGTAGTTACAGAAATCACGTGGTATTGTTTTTGTGCCCTGATTGAATGATTTGAGTAACTTACCAACAGAGCATCAATAATGAATATGAAAATAAATATACAAACCAAAATTCAGTGTTGAGGGAAATTTTCAAAGGCAGAAAGGACGGTTTAGGTTCCTGGCTTCTACTGAAAGTCACTGACAGTTGAGCACCTAATCTATATTTTGTGCCTTTGAAAAATCTCCCCATTGATGAATAGTTGAGTTTAAAATTCACTTATCAACAGTGTTTGCACTGGCAAAACTCAGCCCTTTGAATTTAGAAGAAAGCAGCTACAGTCTTGTCTACTCTGTGCCTTAGTCTGCATTAACTGGGGTGTAAATTCTAATGTGCACCAATGTGCTGCACAATAACTGAGCCACATGGACCCTTCTGTCACACACTCGAAAAGTTCCCTAGTGCACATTAACGTGGTACTCTTTGAAACGGGACTACATTAACGCGCACTGGGGAATTTTTAGTGCACACTAGCAGGGTCCATACAGACCAGTTAGTGCACAACACACGGGTGTACATCAGAATTTACACCCCAGCTAGTGTGGACTAAGGCACTGTGTAGACAAGCCCTAGGGAAGAGTTGCAGAGACCGTCAAAATAAAATTCATTTTTCAAACTGAAACAAATACTTGTGTAAAATATTCCCTCTGTTCACTCTGATCAGTGAGCATCACTGAGTTGTTTTCTTTATTCATAGTTTAACTGTCATGAGCTCTTCAAGCTGTCAAATCATACTTCTAATGCGGAAATTTCCTCCTACACATGATTTCTACAGTTTCCCCCCTCCTTATAAATGATGATGCTTCATATCAGCAAAGATTACTTGATCTCAGGACTGGCAAACACTGTTTCCTACCTGATAGCTTATTTGGAGTACAATTGAAAAAAACCCATAAGACGTATGCTGACAACATTTAAAACAAATCATGAAGGAATAAAGAAAAGGAAGGATTCTTTTTATCACTCAAGTAGTAGTTGGGAACAGAGAAAGTTCCTACATGATTATCTTTGGGTTGTGTAATTTTTCTCAGTATACCTGATGATTAAGCAGTTATCTCAAGAGTGTGAATGTTACAGACCACTGGATTCCCAAGGTCACTGTAATTGGCAGATGGAAGAAGTTCCATCCTATCAACGTTCAGAATGGCACAGACTGTCTGCTGCTTGACAGAACAATAGAATAGATGAATTCTGCTTATACTGACAGTGGGCTGCACAGCAATCAGCCAAATCCATCAAACTGTATTATTTTTACACACAATGTGCTTTTCTTCATGTGATGCACAAGTTTGCCTTTGTTTTCTCTCAGAAAAAATACAGGCTTCTCACCTCTCCTCTGAAGTGTCCTCTCAGCTCTTTGCTACAATTCCAAATTGCATGAGCACCACCAACACTAACTCATGTCTTTCTGCTCCTGCAGACAGTTTGAACTGGTGCAATAATTTGTTTGTACCTCAAAAAGGTACAGTATGAGCACATGACACAGGCCCTTTCAGACCCTATCTAGATTCTTTTGAGGATGTTAAATATTGTATTGGTAGAATAATGTGCATGTTTGCGATAGCTTACAGTGGTCTCAATTAAAAAGCCTCTTCCTGTTTGAAAGATTTGATGCAACATTTCAAGGGCCTGATCCAATTCTCATTGAGGTCAACGGAAAGAAGATACCCCATTTACCTGAATGGGAGTTTAATTCATGCCCAAACGGTAAATATCAGTATGAGTGGTGATAGCTTTCAAACCAGTAGAATTTTTTTAAATTGATCCACTTTAATCCAGTTCTTCTGTATTGTAAGGGGAATAAAATATAATTTAATAGTTAAGGAAATAACAAAATATTAAGGGTCACAATGCAGTGTTTTAGCATATATATCAGAATTATTTTGCTTTACTATTTATATATCACTTATTTTGGTATTGAAGGATGGGAGAACTTAAAAATAACGATCTTGATTCTGCTCTGAGGACATCACAGCTTGAAACAACCTTCCTTTAAAAATGAGTCATTTATTAGCTGTTTCATAATCAGAAATCCTGAATATTATCAGGAATCCTCAACCATGGCTTTTGTTTACTGCACAGTTATGTTCATGGGTCCTACATCCTATGAGCTCTAGCAGAACTGAAATCCAGTGGCATGTTTCATTGTTCACACATTCATTCATCTGCACTAAGAAAACAGAACAAATCACTCCTAAAGAAGCAAATCTTAGTATTGCAGTTATGAGAAATAATGCGTTTGTGTGCAGAACAGCAAATTATGCTTATGTTGAAAAAAGAAGGGAGTGAAAAACCAAGATTATTGGAACTGATTAGTGATTTTCAGTGCCCAACTTCAGATACCTTAAAGAGGTTTAATTTTCAAACAGTGCTGAGCACCTGCCCTCTGAAATGAGGTCCTTTAAAGCCACTGAAAATGTTATCTCAAAAGCACGAGTCACTAATCACATTTGAAAATCTTGGCCCAAATATTCCCAACACTAGAGAGAGAGAGTGATTTAAGAACAAGGCAGAGCAAGTTGGTTTCATTAAATAAGAACTGACCCCAAACTGATGTTTGAAGAAGTTGAAACAATTTTTCCCTATCCCCATATTTGTACATGATTGTGTCATGGACCAGAGTAGAATACCTTCTTGCAGTCTTAATCTGTACAAAGGATTTTGCAACAGATAGAAAAAAAACAAATTCACAAGGCTAAGCTCTCCATTGTTTGGGGTTTTCTTGCTAACCTACAACTGGTAAATGGACCAGAAGGGTCACTGGAGTAAAGTAAATTTCAATTAATCTAGGCAGCAATACAGCTGAAACTCAACTGAGTTTCCCCATACTGTACAATCTCCATCCCCGCAGCGCCAATGTATATGTCCATATCTTTAGGTGTTAGCCTCTGTGGCTTGTTACCATGCTCAACAGCAAGCTGGACCACAACTCTGTAATAAAATGCCTAGGTTCTCCAGCATTCTAGTGCAACCGAATGGAAATTCTTTGGCAGCATCATTTAAATTTTAAAAATAGACTGTGTTTATATATAGATTAACTATGAAAATTAGCAATGCAGTCAGTATAGTCACCTCTGTTGGATGTATTTGTTAATAAATTAAATTTATTTGAGGCTGTCCCACATGTTCATTTTTCAGTGTGCTGCAGAAGATTGAATTGACCATGCATCATTAACTCATGGAAGTTGTCAGGGGAAAAGCTGTAGATTTTGGCACCTCTGGAGGCCTGGGAGCTGGTTTGAGATTGTGAGATTCTTTGCTACAATGATCAGCAGTGAAGTAGTTTAAGTTATCTGCAAACAGACATTGATTTCTACAAATTTATTCATTCTTTGCAATTTTTTCAGTTAGTATATTTATGCTAATATATGTTAGCTGATAGGTTGTTTGGGATCTATACACTCAGAGCATATATTTGTTGATTCATTATTCTTTGTATGAGATTAGTTATTTAAGGCACCTGCTATTGCTTCCACTGCTTTCTTGAGTGACTATAATGAACCAAGTACTTGCAATGCAAGTAGTGTACCTCCTTGTGAATAAAAGTATTTGCATAAAGAGCAGCTCTTTCCTCAACACTCAGGTGAACAAACATACATCCACAAATGCTCATGGAAAAGTGAGCAAAAAGGCAGGTATAAACATGGCCATATTACAAAACAATTCCAAATCAGAGTAAATGTTCATGAATGATTTTCCATCTGTTTTTGCCCTTCTGTGTGTATCACCTTGCTAATTAGCAACTAATGACTAGGAAAATTTGAAACTGAAAATTGCTGAACTATATGAATTAGTAGGCAAGAGGAAAAATCACAAAATGTCTTTAATTTTAATGATCTATTATGATACTTAGTATGATGATGGTAAATAATATTAAATCTTTTGTAAGACCTTTTCTGAAAATAATGAAATCTGAGTAATATAAGACCACATTACAGCTTCTGATAGTACATTATTTTACAAGAGGTGGGGAGGTATCTCTATTTTTTGTATAAAGTCTGAATAATAAGTGAAGTTCTAAGGTAATATATCACCAAAGCAACAGTTTTCTGATGAGGTATTGTACAGCTTAATTGTGGGATCAGTGCCATTTTCATAATTACCAGACTAAAGGCCAGCACATAGTGCTATGTAAAACTGGCAGGAAATCACCACCGAGAGATTGCTTTTTATGCTTTATTATACAAAAAGCTGTTATTTTAAATTAAGAAAATAATTCAGGAAAATAAACGGGGAGATTAAAAAATGATGATTCATATGCAGGGCAGTTTTGTATTTATAACTCTCTAGAACTTTATTTTATATATATTAAAAAGTAGCACATGAGATTATCACCAATTTAAGAATAATACCCCTGAGAATTATTACATAAATAATGACAAAGTGTAATTGTAGGAAGAAGAAAATGAGTCTTGTAGTCATATAAATACAACTCTCAGACTAGATATAAACCTGTGGACCCTGCTTACTGATGATCCCATGGTACTTTTTGCTGCAGTACTGGTAGTACAGCAGGTAATTCTATTATGCGTATCTGAAATCCACCTGAAGTTTCAATTGGATGCAGCCTCCTTAACATCAGACATTCAAGAGTCTGAATAAAAGCCCACCAAAGCCACTGGAAAAATGCCAGTTTGTCTTTCGATCAGATCCCTATTGTGTAATGTTGCTGTTAGTGTTTAAACAGTTATGTTCCACCCTGAAGGTTTTTGCGTTTCTGTACTGGGCAAAGTGATTCCAGTAATAATTCCTATGTTCCCCTGAAGAGTAAAAAGGTTTGATCCAGTACCCATTGAATTAAATTGAGAAATTACCAGTGCCTTCAATGGGCATGGGATCTAGTCCAAAATGATTAGACCAGTGGTATTTACTCTAAAACCCGGATAATTTTGTCTTTTCTGCCACATCATCTCATCTTTATACAAGATCTACAGAGATGCAGAAGGGCCTTAAAGTAGGGCCTAAACTGACTGGGCAAACCAGGGAACTACAGAAAACTGCTAACAGTCTGCAGATCCCTGACAAGACACATAAATGGCCTTTCTCTCCTTTGATCTTTTCAGTCCCCCATCTTGGAAATGGTAGCACGGCTGGCCTAGACGCCCCACGGCTCCGGGCTCCTGTGCCCTGTATATAGTGGAAGTCATAAAAGAAGAGCTAGCATGGCTGCCAGCAGCATTAACTAATCCCTCTTTGGTGTAGAAAATGGGTTATATAGAAAAGGGAATAAGCAAATTAAGGGGGTGGTTCCCTAAGTCCTCCTTCGTGCTGTCTGGCCAATCAGATATTATTTCCTCTGTGAATAATTGAGGCAGGAAAGTAGAAGATGACAGAGAAATTGTTAGAACCACATTTCCTTTCATATCAGCTCCAAGGCCTATTTCCATTGGATTGCCAATGTTTGTCTCCTACTGTAATGTGACATTTGGTATAGAAACCTTTGTCCACGAATACTTTGGGATCCTTTGGGTGCAAAGTGATACATAAACGCCATATATTAAATTAAGAAATGCAGGCCAAAGGCCTCATCCTCATCCCATTGATGTAACTGAGAACTTTGCCATTGACTTAAATAGAAATAGAGTCAGATCCCAAGTTGATGGGCCTGATTCACCTCTAGCTTGCAACCTTTGTAGTCATTTAGGCCCTGGCTCAGCAAGATATTTGTGTGCGTGCATAGCTTTAAGTACATGAGTGATATAACATGTGCTTTGCTATCTTCCTGAAATGAGGCCCTCCTGTGCAAGGGGAATGCAAAATGGTACTAAGCTGGAATTTTCCATTCAAACCAGTAGTACCATTCCGTACTTCAATTTTACAGTTTTAAACCACCACACAAGATGCAGGCAGTAGAAACTCTATCCCATTGATTTTATTCAGAGATACCAGTGCAGTGGATGGATATGAACAGCAATTTCTGAATCCAGATGGCTTATATTCCAATATTAGTAATATAATATCATGACCAATAGTCAAGTTCAGCCTTCTTTATCCTTTAAGAAATACTGTACCAACCAATGCTGTACCATGGCTCATAGCCTATAATTTGATTTCCTCTGACTTAGTGCTAAAATATTACAATCTTTAGATTCCCGGAGTCTTGAAATTTGCAAAGATCATTTTTTTTTAGATCAGACCAAATTTCTGTAGCAGACAGTCTATCGTTCAGAGTAATAATTGTGTTTTATATAAAATATAATAGGAAACAGAAGGGTCTGAAATTAATAAGCAGGCTTAATGAATACTTGATTGTGCAATTTATCTCAGCACATATAATAAAAATGGTGGTTTTGCTAGAGACTGCAAGACGCCAATACAGATCCTTTTCATGTTGGTATCATTTAGAATTGTAATGGAATGTACATACACTTCTCACTTGGGGAGAAAGCATTTTTTTTCAGTCAACCAAGGTGTATATATCAAGTTGATATATGATTTTTCTGCTAATGCAAAACTAACCTTACGTGTGTTGTTTCATGAAAATTCTTATTGTGACACTAGAAACAATTATGGCATACTTGGGAATTTTGCCAGATAGAGTAGTTTGTACCTAGTATTATTATTAGTATTCACGAATGTGTATTAAAGTAGCACCTACAGACCCCAATCAGGAATCAGCACCCCATTGCATTAGGTGCTGCACTGACATGAAATCAAAAGGCCATCCATGCCCCACGGAGCCACTTTTGCAAGTTTATCCTCACTGTAGATAACCTCTTGTAATTGCTTAGGGATGATTATGTATCTCCAACATGTTATGAATATTGCCTGCTGTGATAGGGATACAAACCCCACACTGGACAACAAAGGGTTAAGGAGCTGCTCTGGGCTCAGCCAACTCTGCCCTGCCACACCTGTAAGGCATGCACAGGCTGGAGGAGGAGATTAAAAGTGGCGAAAAGCTGCCTTGTGGGCAGACCAGGGAAGAGAACAGATCTTCAACCTCAGCTCCTGAGGAGAGGGCAGACTGAAGGCAGGGCTTCCCAGACAACCACTGCCTGAAGGTTCCTTGCTGAGGGAAGGATGCGCCCTGATGCACCCTGAGAAGAAGTCATTCCCCTCTGTCTCTTACTAATTTAGTTGATTTGTGTTAATTACCCTTGCTTTTTGTTCATGGGCTACCTTGGAGAGGGAGAGACTTTGAAGTGACCTGGCTGGGGAGCCAAGTCACAGGAAGAGGCAGGTCACTGCAGAAGTGGAAGAGCCATTGGCAGGTGACCTCCATTGAAGAGAGAGCTGCTATGCTATGCTATGCCATGCCATGCCTGGCCATGCCTGGCCATGAAGATGCGCCAGTGGTGAGTTGCCCCATTCACACTTGCATGTCATGAAACTCCTTCAGCACCACTTTTAAACATTAAAAGCCAACTTCAACTCTCAGATAAGCATGTGTCAGTCCCACTGATTCCAATAGGGGATGTATATACAGATCCTAGAGCTGAATTTATCTTAAGTGAATATGAGGGTTGGGTTTTTTTTATGTGATATAACAACATAAAAAGAAAGAAGATATCTATCAGAAATGGTGTCAGTCATGGTCCTATATCAGTCTACAATATATTATTATGTATTTGCTATTCATGTTTGATCTTTAGCAGTACAGCCAGGATGAGGAAGCAAACAGCTGTGCATCCTAAAGGAAAATTAACTTCTTTTGAAAGGTCAGCATAATTTAACATCATTCCAGCATCAGATATGTTAGTGGGAAGCAATCAGCCCTGTTAAGAGGCATTTACAGGACTGTCAGGTAGCATTTTATATTTATTTTTTTGCTAATGTGAAATTAGTTTTTAAATTATAGAACTATAAAATCCGTTTCCGCATAGTGAGGTAACTGTTACAAAGGAAAGAAGAGGATGCCATCATTCCAGTGTAAACAATAACAACCAAAGTAATAATTTCATAACTGATGGAGTAGAGCATATATAAGACAGACGGTATCAATGGAGTCAACAGGAATGTGTCACATTGCACCATATGTAGGAGTTAATTTATTTTCAATATTCTGCAGAATAGGTGCCATACAGATTTTACACCATTAAAGATAATTTAATGAATGTGTACAAAAGAAACACTGAAATTACTGTACCTGAATTTCTATGGGACAGAAAAAGATACACTATCATGTACTCTCTCATAGTAGCCAGATCTGCACAACTAGTTCACCTGCCCAATCATTATATATAAGAATCTTACTCCATACAAGAAGTTTAGGGCCATATTCAGTATAGTACTTAAGCACATGCTTAGGTCTCGTTGAAATGGTAATGGCATGATGACCATCAGAAGTTGCTGAACAGGAACTAGAAACTACCAGTAGCAAAATGCAACAAAAAGTGCAGTTTGATTGTAAATCAAAGGAAATACATACACTAAAAGATGAAGCAGAGTGGTTAAATGGTGAAGTTAGGTTGTGTACCCCTCTTCTGCCCTGACTTTCCTTTGGATTTGTGTGCCTCATTCCCTAGTGTCTTTTGAGAAGTTTGGGGGTTTTTGGGGAGGAGAGGATATGAAGAGCCCCAGACTGTGGAATTTATCTCCCTGACTTGGTCCAAGAGATTAGGGGACCTGCAATGTCCATCTTTATAATCAGACTTCTCTTGCGGTAAGGAATTCGGGTTGCTTGTCGGACAAGGTTATTATTTTATAATAATAATTTTATATAAGGTAACATATTTCAATGTATTTACTGCCCCTGTCCCCAGCTCTAGATGCAGTAGCCAGTGCAAACAATTGTTAATGAAATACTGGGATGGTCTTGGGGAGCATGGCTAAGTTTACGTACTATGATACTGATTTTTAAAGTGTTGTGTCTTTATTGTTATGTTCAGCCTAGGGATAGGTGCTTTTAAAGTAAATCTAAATAAAGGGTAGGAAGAAAAAGAACAGTTCCCTTGTTAGCAAAGGGGAAACAAGTAGGAGGTGCTTCTTAATGTGCTCAGAGAGCAGTTTGTCCAGCAGGAAAGGAAAGACAGCTAAATCGAGAGAGACAATCTAGACTGCCTAAATCTATGTACAAATGTCCTCAGTCCCTAAATATAAAGTAGTTGGGCAGATAGGTGGTATCACGAAACATCTGATACCACATAGGTAACCAGCTATTGAGATTAAGTACTGAAAATATGTGACCATTTACTTTAAGAATACAAATTGAGAGCAAAAGGAAATCTAATCCCTCAAAGCGGAATAACAAATTGCACACTTCACTGAAACAATCCCAAACTTCCTTCATTCTACTTCCCCATAAAAAGGAGTCTCACTGCTCCCACTGCAGTCAATGATAGGTTTGCCATTGATTTCAGTATGAGACAATCCTAGCCCTATCTGGTACATGTGTTCCGCCTCAACGTATTCATTTTAGCAGAACTGATACACCCTACGAGCAAGCTGGTGAAATGATTCTCAGCAGTAAGTATCTGTGTAGATAAGGGTGGATTAGTCTAGTGAGAGTGGAATGCAAATAGAAATGAAAATTTTGTGGTTCATAAATATTTACTGCTTTCAGATCAGAAACATACCAGTTGGTCTTATCCTGGACTCTTCCAAATATTTCACAATGATTCATTTGCTCTATATATGTGTGTGACACAGAAAGTTTCAGAGAGGCAATGAGAACAAATACAATTATTTTTCACTATTTCAGTAATATTAAAAACCTGGAAACAAGTAGAGGAGTCACCAATAAAAAAATCATCCTTTACTAGCCATTACCACACCTTTAGGGATACTTCCCTACAGCAGGAACAGGAAATAACTTCTGCATTTTGGAGACTAGGACGCAGTAACTGCTGGTAAATGTTGATTTTGACAATCACTGTACCTGAAACGTAGGGATACTTCTTCCCGCTTTCCATTTTGAGGAGGCTAGGGATTGACTCCTGCTTACCTACTGAAGCTCAGTTAAGATGAGGATGGATAATTTCATTTTGTTTTGATCTTTTTTTTTTTTTTTCTTTTTCTTTTTTTTTCAGGTGGTAAATCTTTCTTTCTCTAATGCTTCCCATATTTCTGTCTGACCATTGCTGCGACTGCTGCATCTTCTGTGAGATCTTACGTGCTACAAGATATCTCCTGGATGCTGAATTTTGTCATTTCTGATAAGTCTCTGTGAACCACAGAGCTCAGCTGAAACTGTAGTTCAGCATCCTGAAGTGCCAGTTTAATCTTCTACTAGCATGAAAAAAAGAAACTTACATCTTTACGCCAGCAGTAAGGATGCTGAGGAATCATTTCTCATGAGATAATCCTATCTTTGCAGTATTAGAGAGAGCTCCCCTCCATCAGGGCGCTGTTAAACATCAGGCTCAAAGACTATCTTGCTTTTATGACTTGGACTATATTTTAAAAAGCCCTTCCTCCCAAATAGACCATTAAAATACAGTTGCATATTCGTTCTTTAGACTAAGACTGCACAGTTACATGAACATCCCTGTGGGGCTTGAGGATTTTTATTGCTTTAGTTGAGCTAATTCAACAAAGATGGACTCCTTGACTTAATTAAAAAGTGCAATCTCTATTCCTTGTGTACACACTCTTCATATTATTGTGCCTGAACATGTCATGATCTAAGGGGATTCAATTATTAAGTATGAAGGTGGAAAGATAACCTGCAGGTTTGATTATCAAACCAGGAGAGTTAGGAGGAAAACACTAGGAAAGAACATAGGGGGTGATTTTCAAAGGGAAATAATAATTAGGAACCTAATTCCCGTTGACTTTCAATTCAAGCTTGGTGCCTAACTGCCATCTGTGTCTCTAAAAAATGTCCCCCCCTTTAAAGGAACAGATTTCATCACTATATATGATCTCAATTCAATATAGGAGGTTGTTCTCCTATGAAAAAGTCCTATGAATAATATGGGTGAGGAGAACTATAAATTCCAATGCTGATTCTGCCTGAATCTCATGACACGGTACCTAGCTATGTACATGGATGCTAGTTAGAAGTTTTACTCTGGACAACTTTCAGGATTCCAAAGAATGACATGTCACGTCAGATGTAACATGGACCTACTTCCAAGCTGTCACCTCCAGCCCACTCTCCTTCTCAGGCCAGCAGATTTCTTAATTAACATGGCTGCTCAGCGTGACTAATTCTAGGGAAGGCTATCCCTTTTCTATATTGATATCTATAGACCACTGCTCTCCACTTGTAGCTGGAAGCATCCCACCTTCTTTTTTTCCTATTAGAAAGACCAGAAGGCCAGAGAGAAACTAATGGCCTTATGATGGCAATATAGTGAATCTTAATCCATCATGTTTCTTCAGGAAGGGAAGCAACTCTATTATTGTGGTCTGCCCACTGCAATGACCTTCTGCGCTATAGTGTTTAGGTTGTCCTCGGTCTCCATTTACCATTAAAATATCTCATATTATTAACTTTCCAAAAAATGTAATAAACATGCAGAGAATTGTACAGTGACTAGAAGTAAACTGGACACAACCTATTTAGTATTTCAGATCTTCTATCTAAACTACCATTTTTATTTGCACTGCAGTTACAACATTTAAATCAATACCCACAAAATAAAACTGCTTTGACTCATAATTCTTTGTGGTGGGCTTATCAATAGTTCATGAGTTTTGCTTTGCATCTGTCAATAAATGGAGCTATTGAAAGAGAGAGCCCTAGGAAAGAGGTAAGCAAAATCCATATTGGCAAGTAGACATCTTCCACATCATTGCTTTGCTTCTTATTCCTCCGAGTTCATTTGTAGAGCCCATTATATGATGATGATACAGATGTTGGCCCTGATCCTGCAGTGAGTGTCTCATGGAGCCCTACTGAAATCAGTGGAGTACTTCCAGTGTTCAGTGGGGCTTTGCAGAAGCACAGCTCATTGCATGATTGAGGCCAGAAATATTTTTGAAATGCTGGCTTTCTATAATCACCCTTGCCAAAGAGAATGAGTTACATATAAAGGATTTTTTACAAATATATCAGGAAGGAAAGTAGTACTAGAGAAAAAATAGGCCTACTAATAAATAAGCAGAGGAATGAAATTAATGATTGACTTTAAAACTGCTGAGTTACTGATCTCACTTTCAAATCTGATTTTTTAACAATTAAAATAAAGGAGATGTTTAGACAACTGGGTAGTAATGAAAACCTTGTTAAAGTAGAAATTGTTTAAAGATCAAGTAAGGGAATTTATGGCAGGACTGAATATATACAAATCAGCTGGTCTAGTAGATATAAAAACTAGCATCTCAAAGTGCAGTTCTACTCTTGATAAGTATCTACTGTGGTATCAGTTTTACTAGCCCAACATCTTGGGTCTGTTCAAAGTTATATCTGCTTGCTTTAGTATGGAGCGAGATCCCTAACTCTACAAATGTGTATGTGAGTAACTTTATGCACATGACAGGACAGGAAAGACTTGCCTTCCATCTGATGGAAGAGCAGGGAGGAAAGGGACTATTGCCTTCTGCATAGTAACACAAAAGCCATTCTGCTGGCCAGCTCCAGAAGGACAAAGAAGAAGAATTCTGCCCTGTGCATTTTACATTTCCTTTACTAAAGGAGTAGCACACAGCATATATTCTAGGTAACAGGGGTCCTGATTCTGTACTTTAGCTGGAAAAAAAATTCCTTTGAAACATGGCTAGGAATCCAGGGGTGAAGTCCTGGTCTCATTAAAGTCAGTGGGAGTTTTTCAGTTGACACCAATGGGCTCAGAATTTCACTTCAGGTCTTCTCCAGCACTGTCTTGAGCGTAAAGTGGAGGTCTGGCACTGTTGCTTTGACAGACAGAAGCATCCTATGTATCCTTGTAAGCACTCACACAGCATAGGAAAGGTTGGGGGATTTGCTCCAAAATAATAACCATACTAATCTTTATAAAGATTTTACCTTAATCTATCATAGAATCACAGAATAGGTGACTTACACTCACAAGGTGTTTTTCAGCTGTGAGGATCCCAAAATGCTATAAAAATTCTTAACTGTATATTGAGATAATTTCACTCACCTATGAAATGCACACATGTGAAAATAGTAGGCTGTAAAAAAAAAAACCAAACCCACAGCAACACTGTGCACCACTTTAAAGCAGGAAGTATAGAATTCTGTATTTAACTGAAACAGGCACGGTGAATTTAGGCAGGTATCTTGACTGAGACTTTCAAATTCCATGCAATCTGGGCTTCTAAACTCCAGGCTGTGTCATTAACCAGAGTTATTATTCGGGCCAGAGGATAAAGAAAACTCCTACTTTTGAGAGGGAAAGATGCAATGGGATTTCTAATGATTATAATTATGACTTTGATTTTTACCATTAATCAGACAGCAGATCAAGCAAATCAGTGCTCCCATTGGGACATTGGCTTGCTACCGACTCTAGAGACAGCATGCCACCTGCTGAATAACAAGTGCCACTTCCTGAAGCATCTAGGTGCTCCTTGAAGGCCTCCAATCCAAGTAATTACCCAATCTTATGTCGCTTGACTTGTGAGATTTGATGTTATCTCAACACAAAGTGCTGCGATGGCAGGTCATGCCACTTGATTAGGATAATGTAGCAAAATTCATATTAACAATAGTGCATTACCTGGGCCCTGTCAATCTGCAGTACCAAACTTTACAAAATAAACTGGAAATAATTTCTTGTAGCAGGTTGAAGTCAAAGTTGACTTACTGGTTCAACAAAACTTAAGAACACGTTTGGACATTTCAATTCGTATCAATTAATTAGGACTTTGCATAGTATGACTAGAAGGTCAAGAACTCAATTGTTTCATTAATTAGATATTAAACAATTAGCCTGATAGGCTTCTGGGATTCTATATGATTGCTGTCAGCTTGATCATGACATATTTGTACCAAGAGTTACTAAGGATCTGATAGAGAGTATATGCTCAAGACCCACCACGCTGCATAGATGCTAGAGTCAAAGTGGTGAAACAAAACATTCTATCGTCCATGGCTGTTTGAAGGTCTCATCCTTCCTTCACAGTGAAGTGAAAAAAAAATGAGCAGGCAGGGCGCATATGGGAACTTGATTCTGTATTAATGAGAGCTCTGCTGTAGGGTCAGCAAGATGCTCCTAGCCTAGTAATGGCAGGGAGGTCGAAGAAGGAAGTGCCCCACTAATACGATGCAACAGCTTTGCACACCCTGCTGGTAGCATTCAAAGACTTGCAGTTCAAGGGTAAAGTGGGTATTTACCAGCCCACAGTTACAACCACTTTGCAAAGTTTGAGTGTTGTTCCGATGGGGTGAGTTATGCCTCTGTTTTAGGGAGTAGCCTGCTTTATGTCTGTGACTTGTTTATTAATAATAATAATAATTAATAATTAATTAATAATATTGTGTATATTGTTACATTGCAACCTTCCTGCAAGAGTATTTGTTTTTATCTGACTTCTCTGCGTGTTTGTCATGAACATAAGAGTTAGGGTCCATACATATATTCAGCACATTTAAGAGAAGAGTGTCATTTGAGTGGTCTAATAAAAAGCTGATAAAGAAAAACCCCAAAGAATATGTGTAAAAAGCTACTAGGAAAGACAAACTCTTGGGAGTTCGAACACTGGAAACAAGTTACTTGCCATAATAATATCTATATATGGTATTGAAGTGTTGTTGTAGCTTTGTTGGTCCCAGGATAATAGAGAGGAAAGGAGGGTGAGATAATCCCTTTTATTGGACCAACTTCTGTTGGTGAAATAGAGAAGCTTTTGAACTTACACAGAGCTCTTACATATGAACATAAGGATATAATGAACTTACTAGGTCAGACCAATGGTCCAGCTAGTCCAATATCCTATCTTCTTACAATACCCAGTACCAGATGCATCAGAGGGAATGAACCCAACTTCTGGCAGAATTTTCCCGTGGAAATGTATTGTTGTATCTAATCCTTGATTAATATCAATGTGATCTCTTGCACTATTAGAAGTGTTAGAAGAAACTTGGATTACTACTACCAAGTTATCCAAATCAAAGCAAACCAATTGGCAGAGCTAGCTCATGTTTTTGCTGTTATACTTTAAGTAATTGGATCATTGAATCCTGTGTAAATTACTTTGATTTTTGATATTACGGTAGATTTTCTGATCCCCACTAGATTCTAGGAGAGAGAGATCTTGGCAAGAATATAGCACTGTGTGTTCTTATAAAGTAATATGATATTGGTGAAAAGACCTTCAATTTACTCATTTGGGGATAAAAAAAGACAACTGACTCAGCATTGCTTTTATTCAAGTTCTTGCTACACTTGAATGTGACAAGTTAGTGCAGATGAAAACAGAATTTATAGAACCAAGAAGAAAAACAGAGAGCAAATAGCAGCTGTACTAGCAACACCCACATCAGCAATAAAGAATGAGTGTGCTACGGCACCTGTGTAGAAAGCCTGAGGCCAGACTGGTAGGTGGCAGAAAGATTGCAATAGGAAATGGGCATGGGGAGTACCATATGCAGTGAACACTGAAAAGCTGAAAACAGCATTTTAATGCTGTGAAAAATCTTGTGACCTTGATTAAGGACAAGAATAGCCAGGAATAGTTGAAGTTATGCAGGTTGGCACATACAGTTGTTTGCCTAATTTATACCTATAAATATCCAATCTATACATGAAAGTCAGGTATTAGCATATGGCCGGTTAGGCATTCAACTCTGTGTGTGTTTGTGTGTGTGTACACATAAGTAGTTAGTTGTGTGCATATATTAGGTATTTGCTTATATAAGGTAGATGTACATGCACGTAGATGGTGGCATGCACCTAACAATGAAAATTTGGACATAAATCAATCCAACAACATACAAACAAAAGTAGCACTTGTTTATTGCCTACGTTCTTGTGTTTTGGATAGGTACCTTTGATGTGGAGTTTGCATAAGACCGAAATCTAAATGAATAAATAATATTTGCAAAACAGACTCCACAATTACAGTTATTGGAATGTTTTAAATGTATGGCCCTAAATGTCACTAGTAAATGTATTTTCTTTCCTGGGCTTTTAAATTCCCCACAGTCCTCTAAGCCTCGTCCAAGTGAAAGTTGAAAAACAAAAATACTGCTATTTATGTGGGATCAAAGCTGGAAGTGGCTGTTTGGAATTTGCACACACACAGGCCAGCTGATGCATTGCCTTCATTGCTCATAATATGTCCATAATCTTGCAATCAAACACGCCTGGTGAAGACAATATGATCAATGGTAGGCAGTGGGTCGCTTAGGAAATCCAGCACTCAGTTATTAAAAGACCTCCTGATGAACACAAAACTGGCTAGTTGCTATAAGAAAAAGAGCTGGGCCAAGTTTATTAACCTGGAAGTGAGAGCAGGAAGAAGCTACAGGGAAGGGTTTCTGCAGGTGCTCCCTGCGTGGACAGAAGCCGCCAGGAACAAGAAGGAAGTCTAGGGGATGAGTAAGTCTTGGGATACTGCCCTGGAGTAGGGAGTCTAGCAAGAGACTAAGAAGCCCTGGTGTGTATAATAGGCTCCTGTGGTAAACCCAGAAGCATGGAAGAGAAGATAGAGAGGCTGGGTAGGAAGGAACCCAGTGAAGCAGCAAGAGGGATGGGGACTGAAGATTGGATTGCTGGTTATAGGGTGCTTGGCCTGCAGGGTAGTGGGTGGGCCCAGGTTCCCCTACCAGTATAGTGGGGAAAACCCCCAGCCAGGCTGAACACCATCAGGACAGTCATCCTGTTGGACTTTGTTGGACAGTCGTCCTGTTGGAGGTTAGCCCAGAAGAGGTGGGCTAAATGGTGATCTGGGTGGAGGGCCACGTTACCAGAAGAAAGATTATTACAGAGCGAGCAGCCAGGAGGTCCCCGAAACAATGAGAACTACTTTCCCAGACCCAGACATGAGGAGTCACACAAGCAGTCAGTGTCAAGTTCGTTACACCCATGTTATTTTAAAATTAAATGAAGGCCATCTTGATGAGTTTGGGAACCATGGGAAAGCTTGAATGTATCAAGGCCTGCATCCAAGTGCTGTGTATATAGTAGCTTACTGTAGATGAGTATCGTTAGAAACAAGTGAGGAAAGAGCCACATCTGAATGCCTTTGGCCATCAAAATGTGAAGTCTTGTTTAATTTCTTATCGTAAGTCACAGTTGAATGTGAGCTGTTGAACTGTCTTTCTAAAGGTTTCCTCCCACAGTAAAAATATAAAATGGTGCCTTTCCATGTGCTTAGAGTTAAGTATGTGCTTGAGTGTTTCGCTGGAAAAAGGACATACAGATAAATCTTTAAAGATCTTTTTACTGACCATCTCAAAATGCTTTGGATGCGTTTCCTTACTTGCTTGCTAAGTATAATTACATGGAATGCAGTTAACTAAGCTTTAGTTCAGAAGCATCTTGCTTAATATTTTTTGATGTACATGGATTGCACACATTGCAAGCTAGTGTCTGGGATGTAATTTATCATGGAGGAATAGAAATACACTGGATTTCTTCCCACTAGAGTAACATTTCTAATTTTCTAATTTTGGATGTCTTCCTTATAAGGAGTTGCAATTTTACTGATATAACTAAGGTGTCATACAGGTCGCTATTCCATGATATTTAGAAAAAACAGATCACTGTCAACAGCCGAGGCTTGTGATAGTTATTAGTTTTATTAAAAGCAAGTATGCTTTATCTTTTAAAAAAAAAATACACTACACCCAGTTTTTGAAAGTCCTTTACACTTGGCTTTATCTAAACACAGCATCAAAAAGTGGAAAATCTAATCTGACAGCATGCATTCTAGTGATCCCTATTTTCCAGTCTCTCTACCATTTCTTCCAGGTTTATCTTTAATTAGTGTGGGAGGTACTAGATTAAAGACTGAATGTCTTTGGATTGGATTTCACATTATCTTGAGTTATTGTGACATCTTTACTCCAAATTCTTTTTCAGTCTAATTAAATTCTTGGAGCATAAATGTCATTGTTAATATCATATTTAGAAGACCAAATTTTCTTCAGCCTCCTGATAATAACAATGCTTCTAGAATAACTACCTTTCTTTCTCATTGATATTTGAAAAGTTTGGCTTGGAATAGGAAGTGCTTTAGGCTTAGCACAGACAAAGTACATTTTAAATATATAAACTTAGATTGGTGGAGTTTGGTTTAAAAAATAACCCCCAACAGCAATATCATTGAATTAGAGCATAACACTTCAAAACTCATTTTAGAATTTGCTTTTTATAATAGTTAGTTTTTAAAATAAACAAATATAGCAAATATATCATAAACCTGAAACACGAAGGTTTTTTGGTTTTTTTCCAAAATAGTTATTTAGCTGAAACTGGGGAAAAAAACTTGAGCGGTTGCAAAACCATGCAAAAATGAAACATCAAGCATTTCTGTGAAACAAAAGACGTGAATATTTCATACCTTTATTTGTTAGGTCAAACTGAATTATTTTGATATTTCTTTATTGATGGTATTAGGAATGATTCTCTATTTCTGTATCCAACAATCAATGGGGTAAGGATTTTCTGAAGGATGAAAGCAACAATGAAATAACCTCTATTGATAGGTGGGTTCAGGTTAAATAATCAAATTGATTCTTGGTCCAAGAAAATGATTAAAACTAGACACAGTTGTGATCTTTGGTCAGTATTGGTGGTATTTGGAATCTACATAGATGGGAAGGTACAGAACTTCCAGTTAATTTTGTAGGGCAAGAGTCTGAGATCCATTGATACAGTCATAATGGAGGCTAAGCTTTGTTTGTAGACATAATTAATAACTCAGGGCTAGATTCTGATACCCTGAAACTGGGTAATGTCTTACTACAAAAATGGTCCCATTGGCTTCAGTGGAACTACATGGGGGAGTAAGGGGATATCATAGTCTGGCCTTGATACAATAATCCCAAATTCTTGTATAGCCTTGCTGTATTTATTCAGGCTTTAAGAACTCTCCTTTATGTTATCAACTGCATATCAGCTAACATGTACGTTATAATGTACTGTAATTCAATCTGATTTAGTTAGGTTACGTAGATCAGCCATTAAACAAGTCATAATGCACAGTAACTTCATTGTCCTTCTTAGGATCAAATACTTTTCAGTAATGATGATTTCCATAATCTTGGAAATGTTGTAGATAGAGTGGAAATGGGATATCAGTCCTCTAAATACCTTTAGACTCCCTTTGGGGGAGTGCTAGTCATATTGGCAAATGTCCATTAATTGACAAAACCTTTAAATAGTATTATCCTAAATCTGCAAGGTAAATCCCTGAATATACATAGGCAGCCTGCATAATGTACAACAAAAAAGATCTTCAAAACAAAACACATTAAATTGACAAATAAATGCACTTCAGTAGATAAATAAATCAAATATCTGCTCCTGTATATAACCTCACTTTCTCTTACATTCTTCCTTCCATTTTAGACCATTCCTAAAGAAGGTCTCAAGGTAAAAACTTGCTTGGTATTTCATGAATTTATCATAAACCCATTTGTTTCTCCGTAGCCATCATCATGAGAATCAAATGAGAAAGGGAAGGAGGAGCGTTTCAAATACTCTTAGAAGTCTCATTTCTGCCCATTAGAGTCCCTGAAGTATAAAATACGGCAAAATATTGTAGAATACCCACTGTGTTGAGAGATCTTCATTGCTGATTTTAAATGCAATGCATTATTTTGGCTGCTAAACAAAATCTAACTGATAAATGTTTGTATTTTGATGAAATATAAATCTTGGGATTTTATATAAGAAAAGCCACTGTTGCTGTTTTAATTTATTAGGGGACAGTTATGTGCAGATGGTATATACAGAGTCATTTCCTGACTGTAGTTCAGAGTAAGTTGATTTGTGGTTTAATGATTTTTATCAAAATGAAATAAGCGTTTGATCTTTGGATTTGATCTGACTATATCTGCAGCTGCTACTCCACTACAGCAATTACTTCCAATCTGGGCGTTACGCCCAGGCAAATGGAGTTTGTCCTTGTTTCATGTCTCATTGACTGTCCTGATAATACATATAGTAACAGTCTAAGCTATTCCTTCCTCTAAATTTGATAGCTGTGAAAACTTGAGTAATATGATTTTTCTCACCATCAAAAAGTGCTGTGTTAGAATAATGCATTTGGTGGGACCAGTTAATTTTATTAATGTAAACTTGAAATCACTCTTAAATAAAATTTAACATAAATGCATGCAACTTTCTCTTCATAATCCTGCCATAACCCTTTTTATATCAAAAGAAGAAACTCATCTATAAACTCTAAATCTAGGGGTACCTACTGGTAATCTTCACATCTGTCTATATATTTTAAGAATTGTCCTGTGGACATTTGTATATACGTACTGGATCAAACTCATTATTAATGTAACTCCATTGAAGCCAATTGAGTTATGCTAGGGATAAATTTGGTCCACTATAACAGCATATGAAATAAGTTACTCTGCATTTGCTGACTATTTGCTTAAAGCACAAACTAGGCTAATTTCAACACTAGCTCTCATTTTCTTTGCATTAAATATTTTTTCAACACACTTTTTTTTTCGTTCTATAACTTACCGCTAAGGGCCAGCAAAAATGCTCAGCACCCAGCAACTAATAGTTAAGCTTCATCCTAGGGCTAATCCTGCAAACTGTTGTTCACATGAAAAGTCCTGATCCATGTGAATTGCCCCATTGACTGCAGTGTACTAGACGGTAAGGTGATGTGAAGTAGTATGGGCTACTCATATGAGTAGTACCAGCCCTCTAGTTAGCAGCATGTAATTTGTTCCTTTAACAGAATGATATTAGATATATTTCACTGTTTCATTGCTAAACATATCTTTCATGCATCTAACTCAAGTCTATGCTCAAGACTTCAGACTTGTAGGTTCAATTGCACTTGCACAAAATTACAAAACAGATCAAGGATGTATATTTCCCCCTATTTACAGTCACATGGAAAAATGCATGACACTTTAGCTCTGTGGCAATTAGATTTTAAATAGTCATTTTTAGCAGAATAGTGTGAGTAAAGATCCATATGTGATAAAAATGGAAATAACTGGAGAACAATAGGATCAAGCTGACTATAGATTTTATTCCTTCCAGAAACTTGTGATAAAACAGTGTACCAAAAGATTTCCTAGGCCAGAGTTGCTACAGATCAGACCACTCATACTGTCTTTCTCAGATCAGAGCACTCATACTGTATTCACTTCTTAATCCAGGAAAATTAAAACCACCAGTGATAGCCTCATTGTCTTGCCATCTGGTGCTCCAGGTGCTCCCATGCGTTATCAGAGAGGAAGCAATGTGACCTAGAATCCTGTTGCATAGTTGGGATTGTTCCCAGAAGTCCTGAATTTCAATCTCATGACATCGATAGAAAATAAACATTAAGAATTGATGCGAGAACATATGTCTATTGTATAATGGATTGGAAGTGTATTGTGGAGCTATTTTTAGACAATTATCAACTTGAGTTAGGGGTTAAGAGGGCATGTAAAAAAAATTAAAATATCAAGTTTAGTGTAGTGTTCAAAAAAATGTACAGCTATCTCTCTGAAGAGGCAAACAAATTGAGTTCAGTTGTGTACGGTTTCTTATGATTGTTGAAGCTATAGGACCCAGTTCTGCAGTCCTTAGGATATCCTAAATTTGAATTAATTTATCTCAAATGGAAATGGTTGAAAACTGCAAAACTGTGTTCCTTTTCTACTTAATGCTGTTAATAAACAAACATAAACTTGGAGAACACGATACTTATATTACACCAATTTCACTCTTCTGTAACTCCGTTGAAGTAAGTGGTTGAATCCCGATTCCCAAATATGGGAAGTGTTGAACATGATTATCTTCTGTTTTTGAGTTATCACTAAATTTTCATACTACTGAGCAGGCTAAGCAACCTGGTAGCCTCACCAATCTGGGCTAGCACCCTTTTCTCTGTCTTGTTTCACCTGACAAACATGGTATGAGGAAAGCACTTGATGATCATTTTGCTGTGAGACATTTAAAAAAATACACAGTATGAATCACTGAGAAGAAATGGGAGGAGGAGCTATTCTGAGAGCTTTTTCATCTCTCTCATTGCTAGGAAACTGCTACTCATGAGTGCACTGCATTTCATATTCTCAACAGCTGCCTAATTTGTACTGCAGAATTGAGGGCAATTTACAGAGGAAACTTTCACAAGAGAAGGGGAAAATGTAAATGTGGATTTGTTTTCCCTTCTCATTTGTTTCATGGGACCTAATTCATTGTAGAACAAATCTAAAAATGTATTAATGTAATGAATGTAAAAATGTGTGTGCTAATATCAGCAAGAGCCAAGGCTTCAAGATTGCAGTGATCTCCCCATGGGCAGATCCCAGTACCCTTGCAATGCTTCAGTGACTTCAGTGGGCTCAGTGCAAGTGTAGAAATCCACCTGCATAGAGATCATTGCAGGCCTGAGACTCTGAGGCCTAGATCTACAAAAGGATTTAGGCACCTAACTACCACTTCCTTGAGGCCCCTATGACAATATTTAGATCCTCGAACCCCCTGTTTAGCTGTCACCTAACCCTCTGGTTGTCTAAAGTCACCATGTGCCTAAGTTATTGCTGGGGAGTTAGGGGGGTAGGACTTAAGCAGCTTTGCACATGTTGTTGACCATCAGGATTCTCAAACTAGACATTCCCTGCTTATTGCCTATAGGGCTGTACTTGGTAGATGTTTTTCAGAGCATAGCTATGGGAACAGATCCCCGCCCCGCCCCGCCCCGCCAAACACAGCAGAGGTGGGAGGTGATGGTGCTCCCCTTCTCCTTTATGCCCAAATCACTCACCCTGACTGTGGAAGACCCAACTCTGCCTGATTTGGGCCAAGACCCTGAACTCAGCTCTCCCAGGAGAATGCCCTAACCATGGGACTATAGTGTAATCTAGGGTGGGTCTCTCTCAATCTCTCCTATTGAAGCTGTTTCACTTTTTATGAACTACTTAGCCACTGGGCCCAATGACTATCTTGCTCTCCTGCAAAAGCCAGCAAAACTCCGATAAATAATTAAGTATCTTTTATACCAAGTGGAACAGCTTCGACAGGAAAAACCCACCCCAGAAGAGCCTATAGTATGGTAGTTAGCCCACTCGTCTGCCGTGTGGAAGACCTGGGGTTTGGGTCTCCATGTCTTGGGCGAGTGCTGTAACCACTGGTCTGTTGAACAGAAGGGGTGAATGTGAGGACCACCACTACCACCACCTCTGGTTTTTTGAGAGAAAGGGCTGACCTGACTTAGGTTCCTACCCCCAGAGGTGGATTTATGGCTGTGAATCCTGAGTGAAGGGAGTTGCCTCCTCCAGCCTAAAATTAGTCACCTAACTCCCTCTGAGGGGCAGAGCTTAGACCAGACCCCTCTTCTTTGGCATTTCCTACGGACTCCCTGAGGGGCTCCCATCTCAGTGTGCTGACTTCTGTAAATCCCACTCTTAGACACCTCACTCGTATAGAAAGCCTGGGTGCCAAATTCAGGGCTGAGGATTCCCCTGGGTGGCAAGATACCTAGAGGTTAGGCCCTGCAACACTGAGCCCTTTGTGGATTTAGCCTTAAGAGCCTAACGCTTATTTACAATAACATCCCTTTGTCCTGCTTTTAAGTCTCCCTCATGTTGCCAGAGCGGTGTAAAGATGCCTTAGTGTAAATGAGAATTGGGTCTTTAGACTTTAAATATGATAGAAGAGTTAGAGTGGAAAAAAAAACTTTTGAGACAAACTAAGAATTACTTGCCATGAACACGACATCAAAAAGACTTCCGCTATCAGCTAGCCGGGGCTCAGAGAGATGAGTGCAGCTTTTCCATTTAACTGTCTGGGAATTAATCCCCACTGACTCCGCAGCCTTGTATCATGGGCTTGTGGAGGATCCTCCATAGTGGGAACTAGGTTTTCCTGTGTAAAGAATAATGGATGGAAAATTGGTAAAAATTAATCCCTCTTTCTTTTCTGTCGTTGTTTTGTTAGGCCTTCCTTATTGTTTATGTGCAATTGCATATTTCTTATATTTTCATGCGATTGGTCAGCCTTCCCAGATTTCTTTCTCTCATTTTTTTAATCCTTATAACCCCACTGGACCTGGGAGTCTTGGACCGTTCATCCCTCATTATTGCCTTATTGCCTCCTGGCCTTCCCCTCAGAAGTCCCCATGTCTGACTATGAGTGATGTTTCAGGAGAGAAGCCGAATATCAGGTCCCCTCAAATTACTATACCGTATAAATAGACTAACAGATGCAAACAGTATGTTAGAATAGCTCTGTTCAACAAAAATTAATACTTACAGGAGCTGTCCTCAACAAGTCCCTCAAAGGCAGGCCAGATGGTCACTGAAAGCAGGGCCCGCCAACTCTAAGCCATGCAGCCAATTTACAGTCCTACATGTGTCTGAAGAACCCCCACTTAATTTCTTTGCACCAATGTGGCACTGAGTGGTCTGTAATTCTGAAGTTCTTATTTTTAAAAGACTGGGAGTTGTTTGCAAAGATTGACCCAGATTAAATTACACTAAAGACACACAATGCATGACTGTGTAATGAAACTCTCCATGTGGTGTGTTCGGAATAGAAGTGGTTGGTCCTCCTGATTGTCCTCTTTAGGTATATTTATACTGTACTTAGACAACCAGGAGTGTCTGTAAGTCCAAGATATTTCCTGTGAGTTTTTCCATTAAGATTCAGTAAAAAGTGATAACTCCAGGGAAGATTCAGCAGCCTTCCTGGATTTCTGCAGGGCTTACTTGTGTTTGTATCGTTTTATGCCAGCCAGTATGTTACAAAGCCTATGTAGAGCCTCAGAGCCCCTGCCATCTTTTTTTATTGTTATCCTGTGCATTATCAAGGAGGTGTCAGAGACAACTGCTACAGGGAAGCAAGAGGATAAATGATTAGTTTATGCGAGCAGAACTATTTTGGGGAGAACACATAGTGTAGAAGTCTTTCGGGTATAGCCTCAGTAGAATGGATGAGCACTTGGCAGAAAAAAATGCATTTAATGAAAAATGTTCTTTAAATAATATTCAGGAAAGTTTACACAGAGCTGCCTGACCCTAACCCCATGTGGAGCCATGGTGGTATGGAGCCTTCCCCCCTCCAAGCAAATCAGAGTCTGTGGCATATAGCCCCCTTATTCTTGGGAGCAGCAGAGGCATCTGTGGGGATCTTCTCTAGCCCATTATACAGGTGTGGCAGCCTGGAGTCCCCAGTATTTACCCCAGGAGCCAGGTAATGTATGAGTGAACAGGCCAGGCCATCTTGACTCTTCTCTACCATACACGCAATCCTCTGGAGGTGATGTTGGTGGGGCTTCCCAAAACAAAGGGCCTGGTCTAAACACCCCCATTGAGATGCATGGAGAAGTCTACACATCTGAGCGATTGTTCCAGGCACTCTGCAAATTCAGGCAGACATTGCTGCCTCAGTTACACTTGGTTTGTTTTCAACCTTTTCTTCACAGTTATGAGGTGTGTGTGGGGGGGAGGGGAGGAGAAGCTTATTTTCTTTAAATGAAAACTGAGATTCTAGCACATGATTCCAGGAGCTAGGGCCCTGGGCATGGAACATATGGTGCCTATTCCTGTACCCAGCATGCATCCCAACCCCATAGACCCCAACCCCATTACTCAGGCTGTGTGTTAGAGACAAGAGTCAGCCCTTGGTGGCAAAGTTCTTCAGAAACTATGCTAAGCAGCATTAAACATCTGGGTAGAATATTCTCCCAATTTTTAGCCTCTTATACATAGAGACAAAGGTCTGATGGTGGGATGTGTGGGGAGAAGAATTGATTCAGGTCCCAAAGAAAATAGAGGCTGATGGCAAATATGCACGAAGTAGTATCTGTAGAGTTGTCATCATTTGAGTATAATTTCTGTATGGTTGCCTTTCTTGAGAAGACATTAAAGCAAATAACTTCAAATCCTGAAATATGTCCTTCCCATAAAAATTGACTTTGGGAGTAGGTCCTTCCAGGAATGACGTCCCATACATACTCAAGTCAGTGTTGCCTAGGACCGCTGGACAGGGACTCAGGAGACATGCATTCTGTTCCCAGCTCTGCCCTTGGCTTTAGGCAAGTCACTGCACTTCTGTGCCTCAGTTTCCCCATTTGTAAAATGGGGACAATGATACTGACCTCCTTTGTGAAGCACTTTGAGATTTGCTGATGAAAAGTGTTATGTAAGAGCTCGCTATTTTTGTTACCTGGACACCAGTAGGTAACTCCCAAAATGGGAATTACCCAAATTACTTGGGATCCATTTTAAAAAGTCAAACACATTTACAACCCTTCTACCTTGATCTAAGTGAACCATGTAGCAACATTCATTAGAGAATTCAGCAGGGAATCCCAATGATGTGTCTTTTTTCACAAAGATTTTGCTGAGCTCTAGGCCGCAAAACTTGGTACATTCAGGACACCCGATGACACACATTGAGGTTACTAATAGTAGGCAAAGGCATCAACTTTCAAAAGTTTCTAGCTGCTGTACCTTGAATGATGAAGATGCCCTACTGACCACAGACTTTTAGGCAGGTACAATATATAACTGACAAAGAAAATAGAGCTACTCCCTGAGTTCTGATTAGCTTAGAAAGGAGTGAATTCGCTGTTCCATTCTAAGCAGAAAACACATACAAGTGCAGTGTCCTAAGGGTTACAAGGTTAAAATCTTGAGTTTACAGATAGAATATCAGTGGTGATGACTAGAGATCAGTGCAGTCAATAGCATCTGAACTATATAAACCAAATGCTTGGCACCAGACTGCCAGGAAGAATGAATCTCAAAGGCAGAAGATTGGGCAAAAAGCAGTTCCCACCATTTAACAAACTGCAGATTACAGTTATAATAGGCAGAAATGTGAAGTTTAATGCTTGAAATTCAAGTCACGCTGATAAGAATAACAAATAAAGAGACAGAATTCACTTAAAAAGCAGGATTAGAGAGGCTTTTGGGGGTGGGGGGATATTTTAAAAGATGTTAAACAGAAGTTAATCTGCTTTTATATAATTTGTTTTCCTATTCTTCCTGAGCTGGCTTGCTTTGGAGACAGCTGCTTTCAGGGTTTACAACCATGCATATGGTTAGGAGGGATAGAATTGGCAGCCAATCAAGTGATAGAATAATGACTAACTGGTAAAACAGCTGAGTATATAATTTACAGATGATTTGACCACATCAAATCAGTGAAACATGAACTATTAATTTTCACTGTCTCCAGATTGCTGTCTGTTGTGAACTGTCCCATTTACAAGTCTGATTGCCCACTCAATAGGTCCACTAATCGCTACTAGCCAAGCAAACCATATTCTCCCAGAAGGAGACAATAGCAAAGCTTACACTTTCTGCAATCCCCACACCAGGCTGGCACAGCATAGTTTGCTGATTCCTATATCTTTACAGTTAGTTGGACACACAAAAGCCATTTTAAATCACATACCAGGTACAAAATAGAGAGAGACCTGAATCAAAACCTGTTCACTGGATCAGCACATCTCCTGAACTGTGGGACATTCCAGGGATCTGTAATGCCACCTTCAAAATATGGGATGTGCTCAGGATCCATATACCACCTGGACTATGGGATATTCAGACATTAAAGCTATCCCCTCTCTCTGCCAGAGCCAGACTAGAAACCCTGGATCTGAATATCCCCATATTTGGGGGAAGCATGGCACTGGACCCAACCTTTGTGAAGATCAATCACTAATACAGAAGCAAAATTGATAGTGGAACAGTGAGAGCAGAGAATAAAGTTAAACTAAAATTGTTTAACCCTTTACGAACAGCACCAATTACCTCTTTTCTATCTCATCAAATTCTGTGGGAGAACTCCTCTATTGGCAACAGAAATTTTTCAGCAGAAATATTTGGGGGTTTCTGCAGTATTTTTTCTCTGAATCTAAACATACGTTTTTATTCATGCTTTCTTTCTTTTCTTTTCTTTCTTACAATTTGGAAAAAGGGGAAAGGGTGTAATGCAGGAAGGGGGAATTAAAAATGGAAAACTGTTTCCAAAAAGCCCAACAGCACTTTAAGTTAAAATAAAATTAAAAATTTTGTTTTGTTGCAAAATGTCAGTTTGAAATTAAATTTTTCATTTTGGGTTTTCTAATTGGAAAAGTAAAACATTTAGTCTAAATCGACATTTTCCACACAAAAAATCCAATGTTGACAAAACCACATTTTTCCAATGTGAATTTTTTGTGCAAAAAATGTTGGCCACCTCTAATAACAAAGATATTTGGTGGCTGTTCATGGCTCCAACAGAACAATAGTGTGAATTTTAGGTGACCTTGTATTGTCTATCTTCTATCACACCCTAGAATATATTCAAATCATTGTTGTTTTTAAATGTATTTATGAATAGAACTGTTTGTAAAATAGGACTTTTTTCTCCAGAAAACTCTGATGAAAATGAAAAAGATATATTTTCACTGAAAAACCAGAAATTTTCATTGAAAACATTGAATTTTTCAGCTGAAAACCCAGAAATGTTCAGTTTTCTTCCAAAAATTTTTCAGTTTTTCAACAGAAAGTTGCTCTGTTTCTACCCTTCCCCTTTGCCTTAGTGAAGTTTGCACTCCTAGGGGCACCGGAAGGGAGTTGTTCCTATGCTCTCCTGAATGCAGGACTGACACTGTGCCTGCTCTTTCATGGAGGCACAAGGGAAGTTGGTTCCTCTCATCACCACCATTCCTCCTCTTTGTACACCCATGCAATGGCCAGCTCCAGTGTAGCCCATGCTGCCTAGGTACAACAGCACACATTGGAGAATCAAAAGTTTCTTTTATTCAGATGCCAGTATACGCTGCATTCCTCTTCTGTGGTGACTTTTTTTTTCCACTCTCAACTCTTCAGCTGATCTTGACATGAGAATTCTGTTCATTATCCATGATTCAGGGAATTCAACTGGCCAGCCTGAACTGGCTTGATTCTTTCATGTTGCAAATTTGTTGCTCTGCTACCCAAGCAGTACATTTTGTTTGAACTGTATTTTACATGTGTTTGAGAGGTTCAGGTCACCACGCGCTGAAACTGTCGGAACAGCCCACAGTACTGTGTGGAGTGCGGATCATATTGATTTCTCCAGCTACATTGTATTAGAAAGAGCAGTCTTGCATCAAAGGATATTATTCTGGCAGTTGTAGGAAGTGTGAAAGTGCCACGGCATGTAACAGCTGAAGTGCCAGAATTTTATATGGTGAAGTCCAATTCTTTCAAAATTCTACAGGAAGATACTTGAACTAATAATTTTATTCACACTGCTTGTGGAGAAAGTTATCCCCATTCAGTTTATTGTAAAGCACTGTTAAAGCCAGCGACATAGTACAAGCCGATTATTACTTTTGGCTCGTGAATAAGGTTAAGATTTTGTCACGGTTAATTTTAGTAAAAGTCAGGGACAGGTCATGGGCAACAAACAAAAATTCACGGATGCCCGTGACCTGTCCCTGACTTTTAAAATAACTGCTAAACAGATAATAATAACTGACAAAATGGGGCTGACAGGTGGGTGAGAGCACAAGCACTGCTGCAAGGGGGGGGGGCACTGTTGACAGCTCCAAGGTCCCCTTGCTGCCCATTCAGATAGGAGCTGAGGGGTTCCCTGCTGCTCGTGGCAGCTCAGAGCTCTGGGAACTCCCACTGCCCCCAGCGGCTCAGAGTTGCGGGGTCCCCCTACCATCTAGGGTCCCCCCACTGCCCGCAGCAGCTGGGAGTGGGGGGGTCACCCCACTGCCTGTGGTGGCTCATTGCCTGGGGGCAGTGGCTCGGAGCTGCAGGGTCCCCGACACCTGGGCTTTCCATGCTGCCTGTGGTGACTGAGAGCCTGGGGAGCCTGCTGCCCACCAGGGCTCGGAGTTCCAGGGCCCCTCCGGCTGACAGATCCGGCCCTGCCACCTCAGGGCTGAAGCGGAAAATGTCACGGAGATCTCTGGAGCTCACAGAATCTGTGACTTCCGTGAGCTCCGTTACATAATCTTATCCTTACTCATGAGAAGCGGGTTATTGTGATTTTACACAAAGCTATGTATTTGTGGCTTCAGAATGAGTTATTATTTGCTGTCAGAGTTTCTTAAAAAGTCCATGTGCGCTCATGGTGAACAGCTTGAGACAACCGTGGCATCTCTCGGTGATGAAATATATCTGCAGTAGCAGATGATAATGATGCAAAAGTTCCACAGCGTCTCTAAGCAACTTGAAGGTGGTCCAGAGGACACAGGATTATGAGAATCGGCAGCTATCATTGTAGGAAAATTCTTCATCTTTTGTTGTTCTCTCTTTCTTTCCTGCCAAAACCCACCAGTAGCTAGGTCACGGTCTGTGGGGAGGGGCAGGGGAGAGGGAATGTTTGGTGCTGTGGGCCAACTCCTCTTTCCCAATTCACACGGTCTTCTGGCTGCAGCCTTGGCTTGTTAGCTCTTCTGAATTGGTATCTGCCCTGGCAGACTGTTGTGCACTTCAGTGTGTTTGCCTTCCCCCCCTTTGCTTTCCTGAAGTGAGATCTAGAGAACTAATCCAAAACCCACTGAGGTCAATGGAAGTTCTTTTTTCCCCTTGCCTTCTAGAGAGGCTTTGGTTCCGGCTTGATGAGGTCATTCAATGCGAGAGTTCTGGTACAATTTATGCCTCCTTGACCACTTATTAGTTCAGTGTATCCATTCTCCTGATCCTTCCAGGCTGTGGAATTGCTGGAGTGGTCTGCCCTTGTGTTAAACCAGGAAGTCAGAAGAGCTGGCAGACACAGGGCATTCAATTAAAAATTTTGCTCCCCACATGGCATTTTCTGCGGTGCCACTGGGACATTGTGCAGAGTCAGTGAAATTGCTACACTGACTTCCTCAGCTTTGTGGTGTGCATTCTGAAACCTACATGAATTTGCCATACTCTTCAGCTGATGACACCATTCAGAATAGCATCCTCCGACCCCTACTTATGAAGCATGATCTATGTAATAAAGCTGCAGTGTTGCAACCTTATAGTCATTCTTCCTACTTTCTTCTGAAAGGAAATATATTTTGCAGGCTACTTTTTTAGGATTTCAAGAGGGAAAGAAAATAACATTGTGGCTAATGTAGTACAATAGGCTTAGTGCACTTGGTCTCTCTTGGTTGGAGACACTTATGGTCAATGAAACCACAATGACTTCTCTACATCAGTATCATCTTTTGAGAGATCAGTCGAGTCGGTAAACTTTTGTACACAGATGGACATCTGGGTTGACACAGAAGTCTATGGAAACCCCAGGTATATATTAGAGGATAGAATTTGGCCCATTTGTATATATAGTTGCATGTAGTGCGCTTAGGCATGATTCTAGTCTCAAACCCAATTTCACATTCGTGTTATTTCATTGATTTTAGTGGAATTACACCTATTTTCCACCAGAGACAGCATTGGCTAGTGGATGGAGTACTGGACTGGGATCCAGGAGATCTGGCTTCTTATTCCCATCCCGCAGCAACCGACCTTCTTTGTAATTTTGGACAAGCCACTCCACTTCTCTCTTTTTCTGTTTCCCTTCCTATCCTTTGCCTATCTTGTCTATTTAAACTGTAAACTTTTTGAGGCAACAATTGTCTCTTACTCTGGTTTATACAGTGCCTAGCACAGTGGAATCCAAATCTCAGTTGGCCATTAGGTGCTACAGTAATACAACTAATAATGCGCTAGCATGAGTCAGATCAGAATCAATCTCCATATACTGAAAGTTTAATACTTTCCCAAAGCAGCTGTACATTATGGGCTAATTATCTACAAACTTACATTTTTCTAAAAAATCAAAGCCAGTTTTGAGCGCACAAGTTCCAAAGTGTGTTTGAGAAGTTTTTTGCTAGGTTAATCATTATTTTTGCCAAGCTGCAGCACAAAGCAAATTCTCAAGGCTGAGTTATAAACCCTTTGAACAAAATGGGATTTACAACGGAAATGTTGATGCTCCACTATTGATTTTATACTTCTCTGCTGAAGAATGGCACCAGTGGGAGATACCATAATAAAACTCTTCAAAACATTCATAGCGTATACAATCACTGAACTGCCCACCTCCCCTCCCCTTCTCTAAATGGTGCATTACCAAACTGCACCCCAGTTTCCTCTAAGTCTGGCATCGTGCCTCTTTGTGTTTTCAGAGTCTTTGTGTCAGTCATTTATCACCAATTTGTGCAAGTTTTATCTCTACAGGTGACATTGTCTCCCAGAATAACTATTCGTGTTCAGGATTAATCAGACTACACAATAACTCTTAAAGTACAGCCAACATTATCTCAGTGTAGTGGAGCTCCTCATTAAAGGAATGGGTTTCCTAAGAATGTCCAAATTAGCATGCTATCAAGGCCATAGATCAAAGTCCAAACATTACCTTTTGCATGATACATTTCACCCTGACCTCCTAGCCTGATATTCTGACACCAGGTTGATAAAGATCCTGTCCTGGGTCCTAAATCACAGTGATTGCCTTTGAGCCACTTCTTGTATTAATTTAGACTAAATAAATGGACCAAAGGTGTTAACATAACTCAGTCACAGTCAAACTAGGTCTGGGGTTTGGTATACAGAGACCTCAGCCTGCTCAGTACCATGGGAAACACATCATTAAAAATCCCTTTTAACATTCTATTAAAGATAAAGAAAAAAAACCCAGAAGCTTTTCAAATATATTGAATAAAGGTTTTATTTTAACAACATCCCCTGTTTCCCCTTCCCTTTTTGCTGGAGAAAGCTTTTAGAAGTAAAAAAACCCTTGTTTGACAGACTCTTAGATGGTATCAAAGACGGTAATAATTGTTCTTTTAGGGAAAAGAAAAGAAGTCAGCTGAGATGCTTGGGGCTGCTGTTGAAGTATGATCCTTTTTCATCTCAGGTGGTGTTTGGGATTCAGCTAGATCTGGTAAAGGTGATGATGTCATCTGGGTCCTTCTCTCTGGCCTGCTCTGGTCAGGCCTATCTCTCAGGATTAGGCTGATGGTCTGGGGTCCCAGAAAATGGTTGGGGTGGCAGACATGATGGTGAAACTTACTCCAGTAGCCAGGTTTTCTCCCCACAGTCTTTCTTAAGGACCCAAAAAGGGAATGATGGGTAGAATAGCCCATCCCTCATTGCTACCAAATAGGCCTGATATCCAACACACCAACTTTGGTTCATTAATTTCCAGACTCAGATTTTCTTGTTTACCAAATATGATCTTAACACAGTTCTTGAGTTATATGAATAGTCCTTCTTCTTTGGATTAATTCAGTCTTTGTCTCCCCTTCATACCTTTTCCCATCAACATTTGTTGTTATAGCTTATTATAACATTGTGACGGGAGGCCTTGCAGACTTATCACACCCTGCCCCAGGAAAAGGAGCAGTGAAAGTGGGTCCTCCAGGCCTGCCTAGAAAAGCTGCAGGCAAGCAGCCAATCAGAGCTCAGCAGGCTCAATTAAAAGGAGCTACAGGGCCTAAGCAAGGCAGTTGTTGACTTGGACCAGAAGGGTGAAGAAGGAGTGGAAGGCTGTGACACTCCATGGGTTAAGCGACTGGGGAGAAATCCTGCTCAAGCAGGAATAGGACTGTGAAACTTTCCACGTGCAGAGACCTGGGATAAAGAACCCTGACTAAAAAGGGGCAGAGACTGTTACAAGCTCACCAGCCAAGGAGGCCTGAGAGAAGATTCTGAGAAATCAGGACAGAGACTGAAAAACTTTCCGGGCAAGGAGGCCTGGGAGAAACCCTGCGTAAACAGAGAACAGATGGAGAACCCAGAAAGGTGATGGGACAGAGTGGGAAGTTGCCCAGGGAATGCAGCAGTAGCAAGTAGTGAAGTTAGCAGCACCTGGCTGCTACTTGTAGGGTATCTGGGTTGGGACCCGGAGTAGTGGGTGAGCCTGGGTATCCCCACTGGCAGAGTGCCCAAAGCCCCAAGAAGGGGACGTTTCATTTTGGAGCTCAGGAAAGGGGCTAGCGCTTAAACAGGTTCGGAGATGGAGCTGAAGACCCTGGAGAGGACCAACCGTTTATTGGACTGTTACCCTGGAAGGGGTTCCTTCATGTGTCTTCAGACTATTTGTGACTTAGCCGGAGGGCTGAGCCACTGAAGACCTGCCTGATGAAGGCAACCACCAACAGGGAGTGCCAGGAACAGAAAAAGGAAAAAGTGCAGGATAGCACCCAGCCGACAGGATGTCTCGCAAGAGGTGAGTGTCTCCCCCAACATGGACCTCTTGTGAACTTTCACAAACGTTTTACAATTGAGCTCACAATTAGTGTACATTTCTAGGCCCAATTATCACAACTCTCCCACCCCAGAGGACACCTTTAGAGCAGAAGGCCTGTCCCACCAAGTCTGCACTCCACCATGAGAGCCTCAACACAAGTATTCCTGGGTGCGTCAAGGATGAGGGGGCCGGGAGGGGAACGGCTGGGTGGATCCTGAATGCCTGTCTATTCCTTGGCTGTTGCATGCCCCACTGGAGTGTTGGGAAGCTGAGGGAAAGCGCCCCCAACTGGGCAGCCCCCCAACAAGTCACTTCCTTCCTGTCACTTCACCAAGCTGTGCAACAGCTCAGGGACAAACTCAACTTCTTTTGTCTGCATTGGCTGCAAAAGGAACACTCCCATCTGCTTCTTTTCCCCTCGTTCTTTTGGCTATAGAGATTGCTGCTTATCTTCAGGTCACCAAATTGCTAATTTTCTTTTCATCTTTTCAGCAGCTGATTGCAACCCCTCTGAGACACTTCTACTTGGGCAGTAGTTTACAGACAACGCGGAGCAATGTGCATCAGATATTTTGCCGTGTTCTCTTTGTGTTTCATGCTAAAACAATCAAGTTCACATTTATATTGAATTTAGCTCTCATCCTGGGGAGCACATGGCAGAGAGCACTGCCTGAAAAAAGCAGACTTCTTGGAACAGTGCTCAGTGTGTGCTCTGCATTGGGCATAAACACTTCTCCTGCCAAAAGTGCTGGCATGTCATTTGTATTTACCTTAATATTTATGCCAATTCCTTGCAAATATGCTATCTTTTTATGGTCTGTTTCAAACAGACTTGCCATGGGAGGCAGATGTCTAAAACTAAATCCTTTGCCTGCTATGATCATATAAAGAGGCCTTAGTGTAAGTGAGAATCTGAACCAGCATTAGGAAATGCAACTTTCTCTTCAGTTGTGAGTAGCTTAAAATGTAGGCTGCCAGCAGTTAAAGTGGGAAAGCAAATGCTTGTTTAGTTGTACTGATGGATAAGACACTTGCAAAAGCAAAATGGAAGGGTGTTTTTCCCCTGCACAAAACTTTTTAATGGTCCTTTATTCATGATTCAATATGTATATGGTGGATCAGGGGCCCATTGTGCAAGGTGCTGCACAAACATAGGAAGTCATCCAGCACTCATTAAAATCAAAAGAGTGACTCCCATTGACTTCAGTGGGTGTTGGATCAGACTTGTAGATTGTAGGAATTATACAGACTCTGCTCAAAAGAATTTACAGTTTACAAAGACAACAACAGATCAAAGTCCTGGGTGGATATGGTTTCACAGTTTCTGCGGTCAAGTCTGGTGGAAAGTGGGGTAATAGAAGGACTAGCACATGCCACTATTTCCTGTTACCTTCTTCTTCTGGTATTTATGGTGGGGACTTTATGGAAGACATCTCTCAGTACAGACCTCACACAAAGCAACAGAGCAATTCATTTATTGTAGTTTATTAACAGTAAGTAGCTTTGAATCCAACCGTTCCTTTTACTTTTTACCTAACAGTAACTGCTGGATATTCCTTAGAAAGCATCATGATTCTTGTCTACTTGGCAGGATGGTAGCAAATCTTGATACCCTCTTGTTGTAATCTGGTTCATGGGCTTAAAATGATTTACTTAGTATAGAACCTAAAGTAAATGAATAAGTTAAACCCCTGCAGTTGGTCATAAATAATATAGTGTGTGCCTGTTGAATTAATGGCATGTTTTATATGTACGTTTATCTTATGTATTGCATACACAATGCACATGTGTCAAGAAGATAATAAAAAAGCAGATCTTAATGCCACTGAACTGCATAAATCTTTGGTATATGACTGGCTCTCTTAATTATCTTCTGCAAAGTTAGCTGCAGTAGTCAACATGTAAATTAACATATTAAATGTTGAGTGTTAATTGATAATTTCCTGTGACTACTTCACTTAGTACCAGTTCCATTCTGAAACCTGTCTTTGCAAGTTTAATATATGGAAAATAATGCTTATGCATTAACTACTTATGTAACCTGGAATTAATTACATGGCAACTGGAGTTATCTATTATAGTCAAGAGTTCAAAAAATGGATGCCTAAAATAAGGCTCCAAAACCCACAAGGGAGCTGCTGGGTGCTCAGCATTTTTTGAAAATCAGGTCACTTAATTAAGTGTTTAAACATAGACTTATGAACCTAACTTCGAACACCTCTTGAAAACAAAATGTCCCTATATATGGATACTTAACCATAGCAAGCTATTCTTTAATTATGAGTTGAGAGAGATGAACTATCACTAAAAGACTCAGTTTGCTCACCAATCTGTAGACGCTGCCAAAACACTTGTTGGGCAGCCCTCACCAGCCTTGTACCTAGCAATATGTGACTTGGGTATTTCTTATCCATACAAAAATCTTAATTCTTGCACTCGATTAGTTCCAAAGGGAAACTCATACATGCCAAACTATTATTTCATGGCTATAACTCACTTTCATTTGTTACAACTTTTCTTGTTATAGATTACCAGGAAGATATCTCCAGGACTGACCCACCATCCTCGGGGCAATTGTGTCACAGGAAGAAAGTGACAGAACTCGGGATAATATCCCACCATTTTGTATGCACCACTGAAGCCCCAAAACATTTGGGTGAGTGGGAAGAGCTCTATTTAAGAAAATCAGCATTTTCGTTGCTAGAAAAGGTATGGTTTGTTCCTTTCTACTGCCAACCCCAGCTCTTCTATTTATTAAGGTTGGATTGAGGTTAGTCTGGACCAAGATCAACCAAAATATCTGCTTCCTTCTCCACTGCCTCTGCCTCACCCCCACAAGAAAATCTTGGAGTCTCCCAAAGAAGTCACAGAGATTTGCAAAGTTGGCTCAGAGAATGGACAAGAACAGGGCCAGCACATCTGCCTCTAGCCATTGTTCACACACACACGCAGGGGGCACAAGGACTGTGGAGGCTGCTTCAGACCTGAGGCTGAATCTATTTATAATATGTATTGTGGTAGTGTGGGGCCCTAAATGAGGCTGCTGCCTCACAGTGCTGTGCATTGTACAGACATGCAGTAAGAGATAGTCCCTGTCCCAAAGAGCTTGCCCCCTAAACAGAGAAGACAGAGAAAGGGTGGAAAGGGAAACAGAAGCACTGAGAAGTGAAGTGACTGGTCTAAAGTCACACAGATGGTCTGTGATAGAAATGGGAATAGAAGCCAAGTCACCTGGGTCCCAGTCCTGTGCCTTATCCCAAGTCCATACTAGTTCTCACTGATTTCCTTTTCTCTTCCTGGCCCTCTGCTCCCTCGTGACAGTTACTCAATGTAGTCTGCTGGAGAGACAATCCTCCCTCTGAAAACCATACAATTAATTTCCTCCCCCTGCTCCCTATAGTTTACATTTTGTGATTTAAAAAACAACGTTTTAACATTTTAGCAACATTGCAAAATTTGGGATAATCTTTTCCGACCTAAATCTGGTGCCACAGCTGCTAAATGTCACTGTCTCACAGTCAGAGGCAAACTGCAATGACTTGAGATAATCACAAAGAGATCCCATCAAAGTGAATGGTTTCTAAGGCTAGGGGAAGATTTAACTCAAGCTGAAATGCCTCTAGGACTTGTCAGGACAATTCTGACAGGTACCTGGCCCCATTGGTATGGGGATAAGTGTTATTCGGGTACAAAATGTGTGCACACACATTGCTACTCCACATATACCTGAACTTTTCCCAGCATGCTCATTTCCCCTCTCTACACTATAATGGCTTTTAATTTTATATATACAATACCAGTAATCGTTTTGTCTCCTCTTGCCTGAAACATCTAAATTGCTTTAAACCCATCTGCAAAGCAACTGCTTCAAATTAAATTTTGTGATAAAAACAAATGAAGCATAATTGAGAATAGACAAAAGAAACTTGCCTTGAGAAAAGAATGATAAGAAATTCATTGTGACAATGGTATTATACGGTATATATTGTTACTCTACAGTAGGCCAAATGTGCCTGCAATCTGTCAGATGCTTACTGCGTTATAATTATTCCAGATTGGTGCTGTTGTTGTAAACACTAAAAGGTCTATTTTTCCCCATCTTTATCAAAATAATCCCCCCAAAAACATAACAATCATACTAATGGAAGAATAGGTCCAGATTAAACACAGATGCAGAAACACATGCATTTTCAGAAGCCTTGCATCTAGAAAGTATATTTATTCTATAAGGAATTACAAAAATGCTTTATACTTTTGTCCATATTTCAGACAGGAGCATTGCAAAACATGCAGCCTGTCTCTAGTGGTTTGCCTGACCACGCAAATGTGGCTCTATTGTTTATTGAATTAATAATCTAACAACTAAGGTTGCTGGAAGAAATTAAGAGGTATAATTGGCTATTAGCCGAGAACAATCCTAGAAATAAGGCTTCTTGGAATGTATGCTTTAATGTTCTTGCTGATGATAAAGATGCTGAGGAAAAGACTCCAAGGTGTATATAAAGTTAATAAGGGAGCTACTCAAGTAACAGTCTCGATAGTATATCTCAGGACTAATCTGCATAGAGACATCCAGGAAAACTAATCCAAAATAACTGAAGGTGTAAATTTGAAGTCAAATAGTTAAATCACGTTAAATCCCTGTGAGGACTCTTATATTTGGAATTAAAGTGGCCTTAATTTGGTTTAGCTTAATTCACGTCGTTAGTGAATTAAACTAAACTGAATTATGGCCACTCTACTGCTGAATGACAGGGATTTAATGTGGTTTAACTAATTGACTTCAAAGCTCCTATACCAGGTTTGGGGAGATCTCGTTACAAAGACACAGGAATCATTAAATGATATCCCAGACAAAGACTTCATTCTGGTGAAGTTAAGGTGGAATCAGTGTCTGTGGCCTAAAGGTGAAAGTCCTCATGACAACACTGTGGGAGAGCAAGGGATTGTGGGAGGTATTCCTCCCTCCTTTCCTATGGATCTCCTAAGCTCCACATAATTGATGTTTACTCCTGTTGACCTTAAAAGGTGCATAGGAATAGGTGTCCAACCCTGGTAAGTAAGGTCCTCAGTGAGCCTCTTGGAGGACTGCCAGAGGGACGGAAATTCCCCTTCAGTGTCGTCTTCGTCACTGTCCCCCTGCTCTGCTTCCCCCAGGCTCCCCTTCTCCATTATACCTCATGCCTATACACCCCTCTTTTCTTTACTGTGCCCGCCAGCTATGTGTTCTCCTTAACCCCCTCCTCTTCCTCTCCCGCCAACACGCACTTTCTAATATTAATAGAAAGAGAGCACCTTAGAAAGTCCTGATGAGGAAGGTGCTGTGACAGCAGGAAGTTTTGAGAAGGCAGCAGAATAGGGAGGTGTAACCCGGAGGGCCCAAGGGGTACGGTGCATAGTGGTTTATAGGGATCCCCTGGGTCTGATGTCTGTGTAATAGAGCACCAAAGGCTGGCATATGAGGTCTCTTCCAACAACCAATAATGCACTGCTCCTAATCATTCTGAGATGTGTGTATGCTGTGAGATGATATTTAAGGAGTTACGTATCTATACTGAAAACTATGTTCTTAAAGTATGTAAGTTCTTAAGACAAGTCACCTGCAGGTCATAAACTGGTTCTGTTCAGGCAAGGGTTAGGAGATACTTCTCTCTCCCTGGCTGACCACTGTGTGCCTTACAATGTAAGTCTATTTGCATAGGAAGCTATCAGCTAATCAAAATTACAAAGTGGACAGGAAATCACAAACTCTACAGGACAGAACACCCAGCAGAAGGGTGTCTTGTTTATGACTAAGATCAAAGAATTAGTCCCGTGTATCAGGAGAATGCAGAGATACACCTAGTAACTGTCAACTGGGGAACAAGCTGCCAGCATTCCTGTCTTATGAAGGAGGCAGTTCAATGTTGGGAGAAAGACTCTGGGTGAGCTAACCTTTATGAGACCGTTAAAAGGCTAAAAGGCGTATTCTGATTTTGTTTTAAATGTAACCAATTGTTTCCCATGCTTCTACCTACTTGCTATTACTTGAATCTCTCTTCTTTGTTAAATCAACCTATACTTTGTTTTCACTGTGAACAAATCTGAGTGCTGTGAGGTGAGCCAAACTGTGCTCCTGAGGTGAACTTGGTAAACTGAGGTGTGCTGTTCCTTTGGGAATAGCAGATCTGTGAATCCTGCGAGCGTCCAGTGGAACAGGGACGGGGCACTCCAGGAGGACGCCTGGAGGGCTCAGAGATTGGAGTCGGCCTGTTGCTAAGCTGCAGAGGGACAGCAGGGCCTGCATAGGTCTGGGGGGAGTGCTCATGTTGCCCACAGCCAGTGGTGTAGGGAAGCAGACCCCTGGCAGGCACAGCCAAGGCTTTCTCACACTAAAGACAGGAGGTAGCGAGGTGCCTTACAACCCCAGGGACCCTGGGAAGTGTCACAGGAGGCATCCGCTGCCCCCTTATCAGATATCTGAATCGTATAAACTAACACGTCTCTCACTTCTCCTCTCAAGACAGGCTCTAACCGAAAGAGTTAGATGTATTTTCTAACCGGTGAAGGCCACAGGAGGCTGCCACAGGTTAAGTCAGAGCTGCTTCAGTTCACATTCATTGGAATGAGTGCCTAAGGAAACTCATAGCACTCAAATGATCTGTGTAGAGCAGAAATGCCAACAGAAGACATTGCTGAGAATGGAACTTGGAATTGTATAATTGAGTGGCATTACAGTAGCACTGCTAATTGTAAGTTCAGGCATGCACAGGATTAACTGCCATCAGGTGCCAAAGATAAGAAATTTCCCTTTGATCTGGGGTGGGGGATGGCTTTGTGCATTTCTTTTTCTTTTTCTTTGCCATCATGTATTTGAACATAAAATGAGCCTTCATTTTGGAAATGTGATAAATAATTTTGCTACCTTGGAGAAAAACCACTTTTAATACAAAAGGAATTTCCCAGTGTGAGCCTTCGAAGAGTGTTAATTAGGAAATTACTACATGATAAAAAAAAAACCATGAGGAAGAATCTTTCACTCTTATGGGCAAGGCTGTTACCTTACAGCCTGCCCCGAGCAAGGGGGTAGCACATAGCTTCATTATCATAGGAGCAGACACAAGAATGATTGGGGACGCTTGAGAATCCCACTTCCTCTCCTGCTCCCTCATTGCTCTAAGGAAATGAGTGCACCTAGACAGCTATTCTAGTTGGCATGTGGGGATGTGGAGCTAGGGAACTTCTCCTCTTCACTGCTTCCCAGTCCACTTGCTCACAGGAGAGCATATCAAGCAAGTAGTCCTGTTCACCCCAACCTCTACAGCCAGAGTCACAATCTGAGTAATGGAGTAAGGGGCAGCCTACTGGGTGCCTGGGTAAGGACTGTAGCAATCTATCCCAGTGTGAGAGAGGACTTAATCATGTGAGGTATGGTTTGCAGAATCCGGCTCAATATCACAATAAAAAGGAGTGAGGTAGAAGGGAATGGTTTAAAATTCAGCTGCTTTCTTAGATTCTTAAAACATCTACTACATAAATCACTTTAATCAATATATATCAAAGAAAAGCCATGGGGCCCATTAAAACCATGGCAAAGCAAATAGAACGGTCACAAATAAGTAACCATATGATAACTCCCATCCCTGGCTGACTGGGCTGCTTCAACAGGAGTTGCAGTTCCTTTGTTTAATGTATACATTGCCAATTAATCAGAATTGTGAAAGTGATGAATTGTAAAAGTGATGGCTTCTCCTGCAGCCAGTATGGGTTTAGTCAGCATCTTTCATGGAAGCCAGAGTTGAGTCACACATTAGTTGGTAACTTTTATGCACCGTTTAAATGGATGGAAAAAGAGAATTATGCACTGAGCTCAAGGACGTTTGCTTTACGTAAAAAGAGCCTGGGCTCTAGGAACACATGGATTCCAATGCATGCATGTGCACGTACACACACACACACACACACAAAACCCTACCCACATCTTTACTTTTACATTGGCGAAAGAGCCATAGCCACTCACTAGTCAAAGGAAAAAATAAAAATATATTGATTGGAGTTTCTCATCGTCCCAGCTCTGAACAGACATTTTCCAGCTGATTATCAGAAACAAATGTTTGTGAAGAAGGACATTCAACCATTCCTGAAGAATAATTTTTTTCTTATGGAAATCTGCTAAAATGTAAGCTTTGCCTAAGTAATCCATTTCTCAATGGAGCCCAACATTTCTTGCAAGACCTTCGCTAAAGGAGAAGTGCAGATCTTTGAGTGGCCGGTTTGGGAAATAGAAGAAATCTTACAATATTGTATTTTGAAATGCTTTCCAGATTTCTTTTTCCCTTCAATGTTTTCTTTACCAGTGTCTGAGACCACATGCAATTAATCCAGCCTGTCCAAAAACACAAAAATCCAAGTTTTGATACCCTTCCTCACAATGGAATAGCACCTTCCTCTGTGAATGGTCCCAATAAAATCAGTTTATTCTAATGGCTATATTAAAATGATCAAATATGAATTAAAATCTCAGGTCAACAAGATTTTCTATTGCCTATTTACACTCTAAAAGAAGGATATTTAGATATGAGAGCCACTTCTTTTTATGTATGTTGAATCATACTTCATTCCCATTAAATAGCACATGAGACCTTAAAATGTATCAATGAGAAGTGCTAATAAATGCTAAACTAATTTCACTGCTATACTGTAAGGATACCTCTATCCAAAGCAGAATGGTTCATTGCACTTACTTGGGCTTTTGGCTGTGAAACAATGATATACAGAATACAAAAATATCTGAATCACTGGATGTGATATGGAAATGTCACACTGAATAATTAGAAGGCAAATGAAGAATTATCTTTTAGAGTATCTGTTACACAAATATCATAAAGTTGCAATGGGAAAAAATAAGTATTAAGTTAAAGGGTGACTAATGTAAGTCCTAGTGGGCAATTTGTAGATATTTAGCAACATTACCAACTCCTGCAATTTTATTGAGCATTCTATGATATTTGGTGTTTTTCTTAATGCCTCAGTTCCTGTAGTCATGGGAGCAGGTGAGAATCTCAACCTTCATTTAAATTAAAACATAAGTTTCTAGCTCTCATGGTTGCAGAGAAAAGTTTGAAAATGTGACCTGAGTGCACCCCAAAGTCTCAAAAACCAGAAAACAAATAGGAAAAGAACCTGACGTGTATTATTTTAAAATAATCACATGATTTTAAAGCCCATCTCATCATTTTTTGTGGGGAAGGTCTGATGCATGATGTTTGAATCCTTGAGGTTGGCAGTACTGATTAAAGTCTGTTTTCAACTAAACAAACCAAACCATTTTGGTGATCTGGCATGAAGGTTGCAAATCTATCCATTACTTTTGTGAAGGTCAAGACTATAACCGGGTTAAAAAAAGAACTAACTAAGTTCATGGAAGATAGGTCCATCAATGGCTATTAGCTGGGATAGGCAGGGATTGCTGTTTGCCAGAGGCTGGGAATTGCCAATAGGATGGATCACCTGTTCTATTCATTCCCTCTGAAGCACCTGGCATTGGCCACTGTCGGGAAAGAGGATACTGGGATAGATTGGTCTGGCCCAATATGGCCATTTTTATGTTTTTACTTAAGAAGTAAAGACTCTTAAGTGAGCATTTTATTTCTTTTGGAAAAAGGCAAATATAGTGCCCATCTTCAAAAAAGGGAAGAAGGAGGATCTAGGGAACTACAGACAGGTCAGCCTCACCCCAGTTCCCAGAAAAATCATGGAGCAGGTCCTCAAGGAATCAATTTTGAGGCATTTGAAAGAGAGGAAGGTGATCAGGAACAGCCAGCATGGATTCACCAAGGGCAAGTCATGTCTGATCAACCTGATTACCTTCCATGTTAAGATGACTGACTCTGTGGATGGGGGGAAAGTGGTGGATGTGATATCCCTTGACTTTAGCAAAGTTTTTGATACGGTTTCTGACAGTACTGCTTGCTCAGTCAGCTTTGTGTGCAGAGAATTGGGACCATGACTACTCATTGCCCTTTCAAACACTGCCGCCACATGAACACTAGGAGGCACTCGCGAGCACTAGCAGGGATGGTGCTCCCCAAGAGGATTTTGGCCAGTCCCTGTGCAGGAATATGGATCAGGGAGATGTACTGGCTTCTTGCACCCTGTCCTCCCTGTCCTCTTGTGCACTTGGGCCAGAATGCAGCCTTCTACTTGCATATGTTTCCACATTTGCATTGTGAAATGTGCAATTGTATGTTTTGGATGGGCAATGATATGCCACCCAATCTTGTGTGAATGTGTAGACATACTCCCACCCATTGTGTTGCATTTATTATTTGTCAATTTAGAGGTATCACCACTCAAATTTTATCCAATATAAAAACAATTGAGTCGCCAAAAATGAGAGACTGAGAGAGACTGTGGTACCGGTTATTCTGGCCACCAAACCAAATCATATCATGAAATTAAACCACTTACGCTTCAGGGAAGAATGCAAAAACCATCCTACATCTTGTTTAGATGCTTGGCACAGTGCAGAATCTTACTGGCACTATGTTTGATAACGGATGAGGAATATTGCAGCAGTATCCATTGAACAATCTGTATTGAGAGACACCCATTTTATACCTTTGTCTATGTTTGGGTAAACCCAGAAAATTGTTAACATGTTTTATCCTATTAGTGCTTTTGTATTTTGAGGTCTGTCTTATCATACTGCAAAATAATTTGTATGTGCTCTATTAATTATGTTTATTGCTGTTCTCACAAGTGATAGCATATAGTGATATTTACAATTTCTTTTTGCCATTACAATGCCTATATCCAGCCTGTTGCGTGTCCGTTTACATGAGGAAAATGAGGTTAAAAACAAATATAAGTGACTGAAGCACAAAGTAAGATATAGTGACCAGATCACACGTTTTGACAGCACTCTCCCAGCAGCTTTTGACATCACATGCTCATCAATCGTCTCCCAACCTATCAAGTGATTGTTCTCTCTCTCCCTGGTGGAAATTTTGCAGTGCTCATTTTCTTCAACAAAAAAAGAGCTATGTTTGTGTCACGCACCAGCTGTTTTCCTTTCCGAGGGAAGATGTGCAAGGGCTAAAGAAGAAGCTGATGTCAGTGGCAGAAAATAAGGCAGCACAATCAGATGAAATACAAAGGAAAGAACCATTGGGGACTTTGCAAGTAGAAACAATGGATGGATATAATGGTAAAAGAACAAGAGAAAAGGGGGGAGAATGTGGCACTTGAAAGGATAGTGAGAGGAGCAGAGGGTAAATGTCCAATGAGTCTCTCAGCTTAGTCACCAACAATATAGTCTGCTTGTGGGAGGGCAGACTGAGAGAAGGCAAGGATTGACAACATCCTAACCCCTGACCAGAATCAAAGGAGTGTGAAGAGGTATACAGCCCCCACGTTAGTCAGGAAGGGATTAATGACAGCCTGTGGACTCAATCGAACCAGACCCGCTACACCTGTGAGAGGTGTCAAGCCTGGGGGGAGGGGTTAAAAGGGAGAAAATCCAGCTCAGTAGCGACTGACTGGGAGAGGAAGTAAAGCTCTTATGGTAGCTCCTTGAAAGACAGCCAGGCTGGGGCTTTTCTAAAGACTACCTAAAGAAAGGCCAGGCTGGGGCTAGGGGTTATCCAGAGACTTAGAAAGAGGCCTGGCTGGGGCCAGGATTCATCAAACTCTGCTAGATGCCAGAGACTGCCTGGGGGCAGGTAGGCCTGGTGCAGGACTTTTATCTTTGCTTTGTTTTCTGCAGCTATTGTGATTTTTTTTTTTTTTTGGTCCTGGGAGACTGACCCTTTACTGTAACGGAGCTACCACTTCTTTATTACAGAAAAAACCTGCATCACAGCTGACAGCATTTTCCAACGTATCTGCTATATAATCAAAGAAATAGAACTTACAACACTGTGATGATGCCCTTTGATGACTTCCGGGAAACTAATTGTAATGGAGTATGCTGGCAAAAAATTACCTTTCTCCATCTAGGCATTTTTTGCAAAAAGTAAACAGGATGGCATGCTACCATCCATCAGTGGGTCAATCCTATCAAAGTGACCTAAAATATACTGGGGTTTCCTAATGATTATAATCCATGACACCAATTAAGATAGAGTCAATATGACCCTGAATAACTTGGTTGATCTGGAAAGATAAAAATGGCAGTGATGCAGGTAATCTTCTCAAGTGTCCTTTCAACACAGAACACAATGTAAGAAAGGAGAAGAAGAATACTGGAGACCCATTGATAGATGCGCTGATGATGTAGGAAGGTGTGGGTCCAGAACCATTGGAATGCCTTATGTGGTGACAACCTATTTAAATTAGAAAGTCCTCACTTAAAAAGGAAAACCAAGTTCCTAGAGAAGCTTTCATTAGATGACCTGGTTTGTACATTTGACATACAAAGCAGAAGATAGAAGGATTCTGAAATGAAAGAAGAATAGAACATAAATGGGCTAGAACAATGTCTGTACAATTGCAAGAAGCCTGGGGAGAAGCAAGAAGAGTTAGAAGTAATACTCAGTTCTGGAGATTTTGATCTCCTGGGCATCATGAAACTTGGTGGGACAGTTTTCATAAGAGTAAATCAGAAAATGGCAATGCATCGTTTTTATAGGCTATCTGAATTGCTTTGTGTCAGACACTCACATAGTGTCTTAAGGCCTAAAGTTGCAAATAGGAGCCTCATGGGCTTTTTCAAAAGTGCAAAGGCACCTAGCACTATTGAAATCAATAGGCTGGATTAAAATCTCATTGAAATCAATGGGAGTTAGATGCTTCTGAAAATCTCAATAGGTGCCTAAATATTTTTTAAAATCTGTCCCGTACTCCTCAGATAGTCACACACAGGACTGGGACTCAAGAGACTGGGGTTCTTTTCCCAGCTCTGACACTGGACTGCTGAGTATCCTTGGGCAAGTCACTTCCCCTCTTTGTGCCTCAGTGTCCTCATCTGTAAAATGGGGATAATGATATTGACCTTTTTTGTACAGGGCTTTGAGATCTGCTAGGTAGTTTTTTTTATTATTATTATTATTATTATTCAGTGGACTATGCACAGAATAAGATATTGCTTAAGTGAGTAAGGGTATTGCAATCTGGCTGATAATGGAAATGATACCATGAACCATTTGTGGACTTTGAAAAGGACTATTAAGGCTACCTTCTTGCTTATAAATTAAAGGTGTGAAAACCTGGCCTCACTGAAGTCAATGACAAAACCCCCATAGATTTCAGTAGGGTCAGGATTTCACCCAGGATTGTCAAAGCAGCCTCAACCTGGCCTCTGACTTGCAGGCACAATCAATTGCAGGTGTAAAAGTAAAGCGTGTTCGAAAATATGGGCTGTAGAATTACATTTGCTTTGTGTCTGCTGTGCTTCCAAGGTGTATTGTTTGCTCTTTAATCTACCATAAGGCCCATGGAATGCATAATTGTTGTAGGCACTGTAGAGTTTGCTTAGATATGGTTCTGATGGGTACTATAGAAAAATATAAGATGGTCAGAGAGATGTAAGAAGACGTGATTTCTAGTCCCAAATAATTTTCAGTCTGTTTTCCTGGTCCTTGCCTCTCTGAGGTGTATGAGGATTATTATCCCCATTTTACAGGGGAGAAAGATAAGGAGACACTTCCTCAAGGCCACACAGCAAATCAGTGGCAGAGACAAGGATAGAACCTGGCAATCTTGACATCCAGCCCCCTGCTCTAACAACAAGTAAGGCTTCTTGGGCCAGGTTTCCAGTACTAGTATAGTTTTTATTTATGTTATGGTGGTGCACAATGATCCAAATCAAGTTTGTTTATTTCAAACCACCAAAAATGTGCCTGGTACCTTATGTGAAGTCAAGAGGAGAAAGAAGGCTGCAGAGCCCAGTTTACTGGTTGGGTTGCTCTGAATATGGTGGGGAAAGGGTCTGGTCAGACTTGGCTTACCCCCGTACCCTCATCGTAGCTAGTCCTGATTGCTTTGGTAAAGGAACTTGAGAGGCGCACTTGACCTGGTAGTCAATTGCTACTGTGATGGGTTGAGTTGTGATTAACACTTTTCTCAGACATTTATTTTTGTCCTTAAATTTTCTTTGTTCCCTTTTTGTTTGGGTGTCTGAAGTTTAGAAATGGCCAGCAATTATGGTCATGCACAGTGCATAAATTAGGGCAATTACCTCAGATTTAATTTTTTCAGGACTCAAAGCAAGGCATTGTTACAGTATAACATATGCTGTGTCCTTTGGGACACATTCTAGTACCCAACTTCATGCTGAATAACTCTACAGTCCATGGGCATTTCTAGTGAAATCCACAAGACTCCTTGAAGAGTAAAATGCTCTTCAGTGTGACTAAGAATATCAGAATCTGGCACTCTAATTACTTCCTTTTTTTTTTCTTTTGCAGTAATTTGCATTTAATTGCTGTAAGAAGACATTAATAGAAAGTACAGTACAATATGCATCAGATAGAAGTACTGTCATTTAAACCAATGGGATCATATTCTGGTTCATTCTTAGCATGTTCTCAGTATGGTCTTAATTCAGTGTATGCGTATGTGTATTTGTGTGTGGGCTATCCCTCAGTACCTCAAATTTGTAATCCATGTGAAATTATAGGCAGGTTGGCTTTCCGACAAGCTGTGTTCCAGATCTGTTAGATAATACGGGAAATAGCAGTCTAATGACAGTTTAACACCAATGAGCAGTCCACCTGATAATGGATCAGCATTCTGTTCAGTTGATAATCACAGTAATTAACTCCCTGAGTTTGCATGCACTTTTGAACAGAAATTTGGTACTTCTGTCAGTGCTGAGAAAGGAAATGCACAGAACAGACCTGGCTCATTGACAATATTATAATCGGTAATGACCATGGGTTTCCTAAATTTGTGCTTGCTTGTGAACTGTGTCTGAAAATGGTATATTCCTAAATGGAACTGCCTGTATAAATCACTATTTATGTGTAAGCTAAGGACTGCTGCAGGTGGAGATGGAGAACGTCACAAGTTTCTACAGTTTTGATAAAACGTAAGAGGTGCTTGTTCTGCAGAACTGATTTGTTCATCCTGGTTTCAGGATCCCCAGGCTTCCAAATTGCTGACTTGCTGTATACTTGGGCCAGATGCTTAAGTGTTCTGCACATACATTAAGAGACAGATTTTCAAAACAGCTCAGTTCCCATTTGGCCAGTTAAATAAGGGCCAGATTTCCAAAAGAGCTCAGCACCCAATATGCACTCAGTATACTGAACTCTTTGGTAAAATCTAGTTCCATCTTTGGGTGCCAGGGCCTAATGAAAATTCTGGCCTTAGTGGTCTATTGAATTTCAGAATAGCTGTATGAAGTGTCTCATGCACCCTGAAATGTTTTTCATTGCTAGGTAATCCAGTTGGGTCTCTAAAGTACAAAGATTCCCATTGGTTTGAATGGGTTTTGGATTAGGCCACTGGCTACTTTGTGCCCTTGATGGATTATATATATCAAGATATGAATTCTGTTCTCAGCTCTGCCACTGGTCTTTTGGGTGATCTGGGCCAAGTCAATTCCTCAGTTTCCCCATCTGTAAAATGGGGGAAATTTTACTTCCTTCCTTTGTGAAGCACTTTAAGATCTACTGATGGAAAGCAGTATGTAAGAGCCAGGTATCAATATTATATGCTTAATGGTTGGATGGTTCACGGGATCAGCAGTACAATGAATGCTTGCTTATCTGCATTTGGCCAATCAGTCCATTTTATAATCCGTACAAATCAGTGTCAAAAATCAACCATTTGATAGACCTGGTTCCACCACTGGGAGAGCAGGGATCCTAAATCGTGCTTCACCTTAATCAGCAGCACAGTGTCATCCTGAATTTGATCCTGCCAATGGGCGTTTTAACATTGATTTTTGAGGAAGAAGGAGCAGGCTATGAACTGAAAATCTCCTCCTCCTGCTCTTAGAGAAAGGGTTGTGTTTGTTTTGTCATGCCTGGCTGTCAGCAACAGAATAATTGGATGTGTGCACTGTGTGGCAACCCGTCTCCTGTATGACTGGGTGCCAGTTTCTAAGGGTTTATCATGCAGCTGAACAAGAAGCTTTAAATCTTTGGCTGCAGTTAAAAATTAAAATAATCTTCATTTACCCCAGCAGAACTCATGTCATGGTTGTTCTTGACATTTCATGAAATTACCACATGTTCAATGAGGACGCAGCTGGAATGTTCTTGGCTTATTTGAAAACCATTTCACGGAACAATAATGAAGCTAATTCATAAGCCTAAATGACGTTTCTGATACCACGGGGGTTCATATAAACACCTTGACTCTTCACATTAGTGGCTCACGGGGATTTGGGAGTTACACAGGAGAATGCCCACTGGATGCCTAGTGTACTGGTTCTGCATGTGGTAAAATCTCTTTGACGTCAATAGGCTGAAAAGATCAAGTAATCCTAAATGCTGTCCTCAGACAAACATATGCAACCAATTTGGTGTGGTGCTCTGTTATCCTCTAGTGGTGGGTGGGCTACAAATAAATGTAGGGAACCTGCTACAGCCTTGGCTAGCAGAGATAGGTCTTTTAGCTCAGATGGGGTATTAGTTGACCAGGATAACCAGCTCCTTAAACCCCTATCTATAATGTGTATGGCAGAGGCAGGGGGGAACTGTGTTATCATGGAGGACTTCAAAATGAATGATATATGCTGGAGGTCTCATGCTGCCAGTACTAAAACATCCTCAGAATTTCTAAAAGATATACATTATCATTTCTTAATTCAAAAAATGTTTCATTCAATATGGGAGGAATTCTATATTAGACCTTATCTTGACAGATAAAGAGGAATTGATCTCAGAACTAAAAATAATGGTTGTTTAGGTGCCAATGATTGTGGCTTGATTACATTTGTTGTGTGCAAACAGAATAAAGTCCAAACCACTAATATATCAACTTTTCACAAAGCTGAAAACAATTATGATCCAAATCAGCTATGCCTAAAATGTGAATCATAGTTGGGAACTGCTTACGGATATTTTACTAAATATCCCAAAATCCACAATCCATAATCCCATAATCAAGAAAGAAGACTATTCTGATTTAAAAAACAACGTGGCTTAGAGGGGTAGTGAAAGTAATGATAAATTAGAAGTTAGGAATTGTAGAATATTGATAAAAGAAGCAAAAGGACCCAAGGAGAAACCAATGACTAGAAGAGTTAAGGACAATAAAAACAAGTTATTTTAAAGTATATTAGGAACAAAAGGATGCTAACAATGGTATTGAATTATTACTCTGTAGAATGATAGAATAGTCTATAATAATTAGGCTTGGCAGATTTTTAATTTTGATGGATAATATTGGTATTTGTTTTAAAGCATTTTTTTCTATTTTTATCCATTTAAATTTTCACAGTTGCAACAAATTGGGGAGAGGGGTTAGACAATGGGGAAGGTCAGTCCTTAATTATTTAATGACATGATGATGAGATTCAAAAAGTTAAAGCTTTTGTACTGTTAAAATACAAATAGTCAATATCATATATCAAAATAAACAAAGTAAATATCCTTGAATTAAACTCTCAGTTCTCAAGTAACATTTTTCTTCTTTTGCCAATCTGTACATTTTGATGATTATTGTTGGAAACATTTCTTCATTGGTTTGTGTGTGTATGGTGAAACCAACATATACTGACATCTACTGATAAAAATCTAATATGTCCAAGCTTAATAATAATGAGCAAATGGTTGAAGTGTTCAATAAATAGTTTTGTTTTGTATTTGGGAGGCTGGGGGGTGGGGGGAATCAATGAATATTCATATCATATGATGATGATGAAATAATTTTCAATCCAACAGTAACTCAGGAAGATGTTAAATAGAAGCTACTAAAATTAGATACCGTATTTCCCCATGTATAAGATGCTCCCATATATAAGACGCACCTTAATTTTGGGGCCCGAAATTTGAAAATAAATGTATTACGGTACATCACCGGTAAGTACCACTGTATAAGACGCACCCAGTTTTTAGACCCCAAATTTTTCAAAAAAAGGTGTGTCTTATACATGGGGAAATACGGTATTTTTAAATTAGTCTATTTGGATAACTTCCATCTGAGACTGTTAAAAGAGTTGGCCAAGTAGCCACTTACTGCTCACAATTCACACCCGGCACTCCCCTCTTACCTCTAGTGGGAAAAGCATCAGTGCAGAAGGGGAAAAAATATTAAGACATAGATTATTCTAAGAAGTAATGCTCAAATAGAGAAATAATGGGAAGAAGGTAGATGATATGATCTTTTATAGAATTAGGAATTTGTTTCTGCTTTAAATTGTTTAGAAGAAGTTGATTCAAATTTTCTGCATATGGGCAGGATATTTACTTTCTATGGTTGCTGTTCAGCAGAAGGTAAACATTCAGCAATCCACTTAAGATATAAATGAGTACTTTAATGCACTGTGTGGGGGCATAAAACAGATGTTTGAAAGCACATCTGTTAGATATTTGGGGTTTTTTAGTCACCGTCAGCTCTTTATAATCTGATCTCTTTCTATAAGTTGTATTAAAGAATATTTTCAGCTGTAAATGTGCACCAGGCCGGTTTAATGATTGAGTGTTGAGGAGTCTGCAGTCAGTCTAGGTCTGATTCCTTGCACTGACATTTTTGCACCCTGGGCTGGCAGAAGCTGAGACCACTGCAGAGAAAGTGTATTCAGCCCCTGGCGAAAGGGAATGCTTGTATCCTTTGACATTGACTTGTCTAGCTGATTGAGGAGTCAGCTTGATGGATTGTAAAAGGAGCCACATTCAGTCATCTTCAGTGATGTGATGACTGCAGTACAGGGGATAAAAACTGTTAATGAAATTATGGGATCTTCTGAGAGATGCAGAGATCCTTCCCTACCAGAGAGAAACTATCAGCTGATGTAAATGGAAGACGAGAGAGCTATCCTGATTTGGCCCATACCTCTTTAAAACACTGCTGCAAGAACTCTATTGGCCTACTTTCATACTTCAGTGAATGTTTATTTGTTACCTTGTGCACGGTGTGTTTCAAATATTGCAATTGATTTAAGATTTTGTGCTATTAAATAGCCTACCGAATAGACCACTTGTGGAAGGAATCCCTTCTGTGATTCAAAGCCTGGAGACAGGCCTGTATTTCCAACAAGCGTCTTCATAATACTTAACATTCAATAAAATAAGAGGAGAATAATGAGCACGGCCAGTATCCCAGGTTAGTAATTACCTCTGTCATTATTAATTTTCCAAAGCAATCCAGTCAAATGAGTCATTATTATCTCAATTTCTTAGCTAGGACTGATTGATTCTTTCTCCCTTTTGTGCCTAATTTCATGTAATGTCTGACTACAATACAGAGCTAAGGAGCCAGTACAATTGTAATGTAGAATAATTATAAATAACCTGATTCTTTGGTTATAACCCTGAATGGCTCTGATGCTTTGTTACTTCATTGAAATAAATTAATCACTTTGAATGAAATAGCAATGTTTACTAAAGATAGCTATGACTATGTCATAAGCAAAAAATAACACACTGATCTGAGCAGATTTATTTTAACAGGCATTACATAAATATATTTATGGCTTGCCTTCATTGAAATTTTCTAAATGAATTTATCTATTCAGTGCAATGTAGGTTGAATCAAATTAGTTCCGACAACTGTGTTATTTTTACATTCAGTGTGAAAGTAAATGTTTCTAGTCATTTTGGGCAAGGCCATAATGTGCTACCCAGGCTCTTTTGTTGATTGATGAGTTCATCCCAATTGTATCCAATCAGCAATGGGGCCACTAAGAAATGCAGTTGGAACTATATCCTCCCCTGGTTCAGATGAAACTCTGTCCTGGAAAAGCAGAAGTGCAGCTGCCATTGAATGCAATGTAGTAAAATCAAGTTAATGCTCTGTTAAAGGTGCCATCCTTCACACGACAGGCCAGATCCTTAGCTAGTGTGGATTACCACAGCTCCATTGAAGTCATTGGATTTACACCAACTATATTGATTTACACCAGCTGAGGATTAGACCCAAAATGTTTAAATGAGATCCTCATCTGTGCTGGTCATCCAGCTGGGAGAGTAAAAATTGTACACTTTTCTAAAGGAGCATGGACATTGATTAACCTCGGGACCCTGATTAACTTTCTTACGCTTCATGAAATAGGTTCTTATAGCTGTTTTAATTTTATTGTGTCACGCTGAATAGAAATGGAAATGTGGCCAGTTGCAAAGGAGGCATATCTTGGATTTTTTTAATGTTAGAAGGCTTAATGAGTTAGTTTTCCAAGTCCATTAGCACTTTATTTAAGGCTTTTAGAGCAGATATGAGAATGAAGGAAATCTAGAGGAATACTAGCAGTAGGAAACTTAAGAGGATAGTCATCTTTTTCCAACTCTTAAAAAATGAAGACAGGACCAATGGAAACTGGTACCATTACCAAGAAGCCAAGGGCTTGATGTACCAATGCATTTGTCCTGCCTTTGGGTGAGTTAAATGATTCCCTGTCATTTAAACAACTTTAAATTACACCTTGTTAATTCCTCTTCATCAGGGAGAGGTTGATAAGGAGGAGACAATGGGAACTTTACGTCTTTGGACACTTGCCCGGGCCAGGGCTCAGACACCATCAGATTGCTTTGGAGGAAGGGAATAGAGTATAAATTTGAGGATTGCTCTGCAAGAGGAAGAATGACAATGCTGTGTGTGACACACTTAGTACTGGTGTCATTTTTAATCAGTTACAGACATGACAGCATAATCTATAATGCAAATTAGAACAGTGATGCAAATTAGAACAGTGATTAACCTCGTGGTGTCCGTACAGTATATAGTTTGAGGCAGTGCTAGTTCTCTGTAAGCAGGTCTAAAACGAAGTTATTTATAAATATTCAGCTGTTAGAAATGAGGCCTACATACTGAGTTTTAAAGCCCAAGCACCATTATGTGTATTCTATTTCCAATCCTGGCTAAGCGGATGTTCTTTTTTTTTTCCCCTGTGCACTCAGTGATCTTTATTTCTTGCATTGCTTAGAGTTGTGAAGTGAGAAGCACCTGTGTCACTGCTCTGAGCACTGCTCATTTTTTCATTTCTGAAGCCTGTGTCTTTCCCCAGAGGAAGGCAAGTCTTGTAGTCCGGCTCACATGCTGACTGGCGCTTTGCTGTGGCTTTACAGCTTATCAGTTTGTGCTGCTTTGAGTTGAATTTTGGTGTTAAAAATATTGAATTAGTCATCTAATAAATGAGGATAAAAACAACGAGGGACCTCTTGGGCTATTTAAAAATCTTGACCATACAGCATTTCGTCATTTTTCTTAATTTCTACTGGCCATTTAGAAAAGAAGCTTCATTTTATCCTTTAGCAGCCAACATCAGAAAGACACTCTGTTCTTTTGTAGCCTTTATAAACTCTCAAACACAAGCTGGTTGAATGGCTTTTTCCTCCCTTAATGTCTTTCATTTGATGTGTTTGAATATTTACATCAGATAGTAATGTGTGATAAGACAGTATTTGTCATAGATGTTTATCATCTTGCAAACTAACAGGCTAAATTCATTTTCACTGTAATAGGGTTAAATCAGGACTGATTTAGGCCACGGAGATTAACTGCAGGAATTAACATAGCTTCCACGGTTAAATTTCATTCTTTAAAAAAGTCTTTACTAACTATTATTTTGGGTGAAAATCACTTGTGTGAATACCTCCCACGCAAGGCCTCTCCAATCACCTAAATGCCAATCTAAGCTCTATTTTGAGTCAACAAGGGTAAACAAAGTTACTCAGACATGAGTGTTTGTAGGATTGAGCTCATAAACTTTATGGTAGGGTCATCAAAAGTACAGACTGATGGCCTTGCTCTGCTCCCATTGACATTAACGAAGGAAAACTCAGCCGTCAAAAAAGCTTACAGAATGTTAGGAACCATTAGGAAAGGGATAGATAATAAGACAAAAAAATATAATGCCACTATATAAAGTCATGGTATGCCCACACCTTGAATACTGTGTGCACAAGAACCAGGGGTCACCCAATTAAATTAATAGGCAGCAGTTTTAAAATAAACAAAGTACTACTTCACACAAAGCACACTCAACCTGTGGAACTCATTGCCAAGGGCTGTTGTGAAGGCCAAAACTATGACAGGGTTCAAAAAGGAATTGGGTAAATTCATGAAAGATAGATCTATCAGTGGCTATTAGCCAAGATGGTCAGGGATGCAACTTCAGGCTCTGGTATCGAAAGCCTCTAATTGCCACAAGCTGGGAGTGGACGATAGGGGAAGGATCACTCAGTAATTGCCTTATGCTCATTCTGCCTGAAGCATCTGGTACTGGTCTCTGTCAGAAGACAGGATACTGGACTAGATGGACCATTGGTCTGACCCACTATGGCTATTCTTGTGTTCTTAACTCCCATGGATTTCACTAAGGACAGAGTTAGACAAATAATGACCATTAAGATCCTACCCTAACTCTTTGTGGCAGGGACTGTCTTTATTTGTGTGTATTGTACAGCATGAAGCACATTGTTGGTGCCAAAGAAACAATAATAATTAAGACTCCAGTAGTATACATTTACAGGGGATTTTATTTTATTTTAAAATGTTGCCTACAGTAGTTTATGCTCTTATTTATATTTTCATTTCTGTAACCCTGAAGAGTGGTTGACAGCAGAATTTAGAACATTTAGCCCATTTATCCAGAATTATAATGAAAATGCATTAGGGAGCTAAGCCAGAGGCTATTGAAATCAATGGGAATCTTTCCATTGACTTTAATGGACTTTCGAATCAGGCCTTAAGTGTATTTAATAATAGATTATAATAATAAAGCATGAACATGTATAATTCATATTGATTTTTGGGGCCAAATTGCCACTGATTTATGATGGTTTATATCACAAATGGTGGTAGAGGGGCCTGGAGGAGAAATACGGCGAAGCCACAGTTTGCTTTGTACTACCCAGTTTAGTTAACATGATCTCCTCTAACAAGACTATAGAGGTTACAGAGCTCTCTCTGCTTCTTCTCTTCACATATTTACAGCATATATCATGTCATATTCATCAAGACATACAGTATAAAAGCTATAACATTTATATAAAAGTTTTATGATTTCCAGATTTTAATAGGAATACTTCATAATATTAGTGCCTTCTTCTTGGAAATATTTCACTCCTACAAATCTCTGCTTTTTCTGATGTTTCTCCCCCCACCATATGATAGGTTTAATCAGTGAATAAAAGTTAAATACGTTATTGGCTTTAAATCCTGTTTCCCTTTAGTTATAATAAATATTCAGCTTTGAAATCAGATAGGTCTGAGATGCAAAGGTCTGATCCTGCAAGCCTTCACTCAGTTGATTAGTCCTTACTTGCATGCAGACCTCTTGAAAAAATGGGACTGCGTCAGATGGGTAAAATTTTGCAGATGAGCCACACAAAGCCTATGTGCCACTCAAGTCCCTAAAATCAGGCTCAAATTGTGCCTATGCGATGTGCCATAAGGACCACCTGTTTGAGTATGGGTTTGCAGAGCTAGCTCTTGAACTTGGGTATTCTGGTGAAAACAAACATTCAATAAAAAGAAGTGCCATAGTTAACAAAGAGAAAATGAGTTGAAAGCTTATTCTAAAATGGCAAAATGAATAGATGCCAAATATCTGGGGTGGGGGCGGGGCGGGGTCCAAAAAAGCATGCCATTGAATCAGGAGTACTGCGGTAAAGTTCCTCCTGGAAATTGGCAGGAAATAAATGTTGATGCAAGTTGCATGTGTGAATACTAGAGTCCTACAAGTTAAAAATCAAAAACACCCGTTAGGTCATCCAACCCATCCCCCTGCTAGGGAAGGATTGTTTTTACAGAACATTTTCTAGGGCTATGTCCACTCTAGTATTAAATGTCTCCTGTGACTGGCAATCTGGTCAGATCCATACCCTTCAGACTCTGTCTCTTTACATTTTCATCCTCATTTAGTGATGCATAATAATGAGATAATAGGCCTGATCCTACATCTAGTGAACTTGATGGTAGAAATCCCGTTGATTACAATGGGAGTACAATGAGGCCAACGAGTGTAAAAAATATATAGGATGAAATCCTGCTGTCTTTACTTAGGCAAACTCCTATTGCCATGCAACTGGCCTGTTGCCTGAGTATAGACTGCAGAATTTGGGACCTATTCCAGCTAGGCACCTAAGCATGTGTGTGAATTTTAAGCGTGTAAGTAATCTAACTGAAGTCAATCGAATTAGTCACCTGCTTAAAAGAAAACACCTGCTTAAGTGCTCAGTTGGATCAGGGCCTTGGCCCATAAAAATGGACAAAAATTTGGTATTGGGGCAAAAAACTGAATGTGACGGTAAATGGAACTCCTTACATATAACAACTCAGCTGACCTTTACAATGAATCTCCATGTTTTTATAGTAAATGTTACTTTATGGCAGTTGACATGTTACTTTTAGTCCTCTTTTGAGTATAAATCAAAAGAGTGTGTATTCTAAAATGTTTTGTTTTATATGGTCACATAATGCTGCCTTTCCTCCCATTCATGATTAATTTTTAATGGTTCCCTTTAGAACTTAAAAAGTAATTAAAACTAATGAATACTCTGCAATGGCAGTCAGCCATATTGCATCCTATCTCTGCTCCCAAGTCTGATCAAAGAAAAGTGTGAAGCTGTGAAGTTGTAAATATTTTGTATTTAGCTTTCTGATCATCCACTGAGACCAAATGCTGACTTTGGGGGTGGTCATGAATTAGAGTTCTCACTGTTTCACAAGAACTGTGCAGTGATGGTAGAATTAAAATTAGTTGACATACTATTTATTTCCTATTGGAGTCTTCTTTGATGCTTATTCCCTACTGGAAGATAACGTTATGCAGAAGATTTTATGATGGCCACAGGTGTCTCTCCTCTGCTTCCTTCTTCTTTCTCAATATTTCATATATACTGCGTCCTAGACCTGGCTAAACTATGTATTTCAAACAATAGTTAAGAGTATAGCCCATCTTTTAAAATACGCATACATACAGAATTGGGACTCAGATTAAGAATGCTGACTCAAATCCATCTGCAATTTAAATGTATGCTCTATCTACAATCCTAAAGGTGGTGGGGGGGGGTTGTTTTTGTTTTTGTTTCATATTTCGCTAATGCACTCAGTCGTCTAAGACTATGCATGTGTTTCGGTGGGGATCTCAGTCAATTTTTACCATTTCTTTTAACCGTTCTGGTTCATTGTTAAACATTAATATTTATCTGTAATTAACATAAACAAGTAGGTTTGCGGCATGTTATATCTGCCATTCCTCGGGTTTTCGAAAGGCTTTGAAATGAGCTGGAGGTGGGTAATTGAGGACTGAGTGCCTGGTGGGAGTGAAATTGTCATTCCTGCAAGAAGCAACCTTCAAAGCTCCAATTCAGTAGGGGATCAGCAAGGGCTGGCACAAGTAACACAGTCCTTCGGGACTGGTGAAAAGCAAGCTCTCTAAGCAGGCTCATGGGGCTTTGCAAGCTGTCAGCTACTTCTTTATTTAAAAAAAAAAAGATTTGTTTGAATTCAATGGGTGTTTTGCATGTGCAGACTGCAAGTCTAAACTCTACATGGGCTTTCCAAATGAAGCACAATCCCATGGGAGTATTGGCTAGAATGTTTATAAGTCCTAGGCAGAAGGAACATAGGGTTTATGCTTCATATTATGAGGATACTGAAAATGCAAACAATAACCTGGGTAAAAATTGCTTGCTGTTGCGATAGCCCCTGAGGAGATATACTTTAAGCCAGATTCCGGCATACCACTCTTACTCATATTTAGTAGTACCATACTCCGCGAGTAATCATGTTGAAATCAGTAGGACCACTCCTGGTGTTACATATTGCTTAAGTGAGTAAAGATGGCAGAATCTGGCCCTTAAGGTATATTGCCACTGCAGATCCTATAGCCATACTTCACCAGATGTAGCTCCACTGCGGGGTACCAACTGTGGAAACTGTAGTGTAGACAGGACTCAGTTGCTTTTACCAGCACCATGTTGTCTATGCATGGACAGCACAGTACTGATAAAAACACCTGACCATTGTCTGCACTTAGCTTCTTCTGTTGTACCACTGGTGGAGATGCAGCCACAGAGCATTCAGTGAAGAACATAGTAGGAGCCATAAAGAAGCCATTAGTGCTATCTCGTTTGCCAACTCAGTGCTAAACTGTACACTAAAGGCTGCTCTAAACTGCTGGTTGCCAAAAAGGGGTCATTCCAGCAACCAGGGATTGTTAGTAGAGCAGGGTTAACACATTATTTTTTTTCCCACTTGGTGGCCAAATTGGAGTGGTGTGGGTGGGAAATCATGTTGGGTCCACCTGAAATGGAATATCCAATGAATGGAAATTTATTTTCTCAGCAAAACAAAAAGATTTGTCTTGGGTCAAACTAACCACTTCATTCAACCCGAAACACAGTGTTTCTTTACATTTTGAGGTTTTTAAACCTTTTTTTGCCTTTTTTTTTTTTTTAAATGGCAATTTTCCAAATGAAAACATTTCAAAATAAGTCAAAACATTGTTTAGATTTTTCTGATTTTTTTCCCCCACCCATTGATTTTTAGCCAAAACTCTACTCTGAATTTGACCCAAATTTGGAAATAGGTTCAGTACCCCCCAAACTGAACTTTTTGGTGAATTTACTAATTTATTTTTAAATGCTCGGCTCTATTTGCTGGGTCACTAGGCTGTCACCTGCGTCAGGGGCCTGAAGGAGATACTCAGCATCGTTAGGGTAGTTCTTCTATGTCTGGGGATTGCATTACATAGGAGTAGTCCATCCAGGTTCTGGATGAGCTGAGTGCTGCCATAATGGGGAGCAGCTGTCACAGCAGGGCTGAGAATCTGGGTGTCAAGTGCTCTCCCTTTGAGAACTAACGTGCTGATTCTCAAAATGGAGGTTTGTAGCAAGCCTAGTAGAGTAAAAATGTTTGCAGTTAAAGGGGAGTATTGCTCTAAATACTTCTGAGATTTCTCCTTCAAGATACTATTTGTTGTTGTTATTTATATGTGTTAAGAGTAGCACTTAGAGATTGGGCTGTGTGTGTGTACTCTACCAAGGGTATTTGCATCCTTTCCTTCCCAGCCAGCCCCAATAAAATACCAATTCCCTTAGGCATGAGTGGCTATTGGGACCCACAACTGAGGCACCTACAGTGCTTGCCTCTGAGTTGGGGTACACTTGGCATGCTACTGGCACCTTAGGATTTGGTGTACCTCAGCACTGAGCAGCACCAGTAATTACAGTATATGCACACATAGTAGTAGACAGTCCCTGTTCTGAAGAGCTTACAATCTAGTTACGCAAGGCAGACAAAGGGTGGGAGAAAGGAAATATTATTGATCCCCATTTCACAGATGGGGAACGGAGGGACTAAGGGCACATCTACACTGCAGCTGGAGGTATAATTCCCACTTCGAGTAGACATACACGTGCTAGCTTTGCTCAAGATACCATCCTAAAAATATCAATGGCGGCAGCCCAAGTACAATCCTGTCTGAAATCCTAGGTACTTACTTGGACGACTAGCCCAAGCTGCCACCCATGCCACCATGGTCACACTGCTTTTTTCAGCTTGCTAGTTTGAAAAAGGTACTATGCATACATCAACTAGGTATTATACCTCCCACCTCATGTTCCCTAAGCTGCTTGTCCAAGATCCCATGGGACGTCTGTGGCTGAGCCAAAAATGGAATGCCTTGTCTCCTGAAACTTCTGGTTCTGTTCCACTTTATATAAGTCATTCTCATAGACTTTAAGGCCAGAAGGGACCATCGTGATCATCTAGTCTGACCTCCTGCACATTGCAGGCCACAGAGCCTCACCCAACCACTCCCGTAATAGATCCCTAACCTCTGGATGAATTACTGAATTCCTCAAATCACAGTTTAAAGACTCCAAGTTACAGAGAATCCACCATTTACACTGGTTTAAACCTGCAGGTGACCCATGTCCCATGTTGCAAAGGAAGGCGAAAAACCTCAGGGTCTCTGCCAATCTGACCCATGTGAAAATTCCTTATTGACCCCAAACATGGGTGATCAGTTTGACCCTGAGCATGTGGGCAAGACCCACCAGCCAGACACCTGGGAAAGAATTCTCTGTAGTAACTCAGAGCCCTCCCTATCTAGTGTCCCATCACCGGCTGTTGAAGATATTTGCTGCTAGCAGTCGCAGATCTGCTACATGCCATTGTAGGCAGTCTACTCATACCATCCCCTCTATAACTCATCAAGTTTAGTCTTGAAACAAGTTAGGTTTTTTGTTCCACCACTGCTCCCCTTGGAAAGCAGTTTCAGAAGTTCACTCCTCTGATGGTTAGAAATCTTCATAATTTCAAGACTAAACTTATTGGCCATTTGTTCTTGTGTCCACATTGGCGCTTAACTTAATTAACTCCTCTCCCTCCCAGATACTTAGAGAAAGCAATTATATCTGCCTCAGTCTTCTTTTGATTAGACTAAACAAGCCATATATTCTTTGAGTCTCCTCTCATAAAGTAGGTTTTCCATTCCTCATATCATCCTGGTAGCCCTTCTCTACGCCGGTTTCAGTTTGAATTCTTCTTTCTTAAACATGATAGACTAGAATTGCACACAGTACTCCAGATGAGATTTCACCAGTGTCTTGTATAACAGGGCCAATACTTCCTGTCTCTGCTGGAAATATCTTACCTGATGCATCCTAGGACTGCATTAGCCTTTTTCACAGCTGCATGACATTGGTGGCTCATAGTCATCCTATGATTAACTAATATGATCTCTTCCTCTGTCACGTCCAACTGATATGTCCCCAGCTTATAGTGAAAATTCTTGTTATTCATCCTGAAATGCATGACCTTGCACTTTGCATTATTAAATTTTATCCCATTTCTATTACTCCAGTTTTCAAGGTTGTCCAGATCTTCTTGTATGATATTCCAGTCCTCCTCTGTATTGGCAATATCTCCCAACTTTCTGTCATTCTGGGTGGTTTATGGGAGTTTCCCATTAAACACTGTATTATTTTAGTCAGCAGATTTTACCAGGAGCTCTGTTCATAGATCTGAGGCTAAAATGTGATCCTTTGTTTGGATGTTTTGTTTATTTCTGTGTTTCTTGTTGATTTCATTGGGAGCTATTGGGTGCTCATCTCTTTGAAAATCAGGAGGTGCCTTAATATGAATTTAGGAGACTCATTTTTAGCTCCTATGTTTTAATAAAATCTTGAAGCAAAATCTTTCTCTGCAAATAGTCCCACTGATTTCCATGGGAATCTCAAGGAGTAAGATATTCTTCAAAATGAGTAAGGATGGCAGAATCTGAATCTTTATTATTGCTTTATTTGGATTATGATTTCAGTTACTATTTGTTAGAAAATATGTCTGCATGTCATCTATAGCTTCCTTTTTTCTCCCCTTGGAACCAATTAATAATTAATTTCAAAATGAAAAAAATGTGTCTTCCCAAAGCTGTCACTTCTCTACTTTTATATAGCTTGTAAACATTTAAAACTTGTATGAGCAGAAATGAACCAAATTAAGGCCAAAAAGAGGAAGGATTTGTTGTCGTTAAGACCTCTAGATGAGATTAAAATCTTGGCTCTGCCATGGACTTCCTATGTGATCTTGGGAAAGTCAGTTAGTCCTTGTATTGCCCATCTAGAAAGTGGGAGTGATGATAGACTACGAGTGGGAGAAAAGTTATCTTGTGTAATTAAATTGTAAACTCTTCAGAGCAGGAACTGTTTCTTACTAGGTACATATATAATACACAACTTCTAAGGGCTCTTCTAATACAAAAAAAAAAAAATTAATATCTTGAAGGAAAAAATATCACAATTATTTAATGCAAACTCTCCCATAACGGTAAACTCTTTTTTTCTCTGCTAGGCTTGCTGTGAACCTCTCTCTTGTACAGTTGTACAGTATCATGAGTTAAAGTGAACCAAATCTAAACTATTGTGGCATATAAAATCTGCAAACAAAGGACGGCAGCCTTTTTCCCTAACCGTTTGAGATTTATTCTGACAGTTTGCAACAAGATGAAATGGATAATGGAAGTCCCTTGTCACAATAACTCAGTTTAAATGTATTGTCAGATTAATAGACCCAGTTATCAACTCTTCCAGGGAGAAAAATGACTCGTAGTTTCAAATCTTCCCATCTCTCATAACGTCCAATCAAATTAACTGAACATTCCAAATTTAGATTACCAGCAGTCGCCAAGCATTTTATGCTTTTTGTAATAAAAATATATTTATTTCTTTATTTTTAGTGCTACCCAAATTATTTCCAATTGCCACAGCAACAACTGTTGCTGACTGTGCAGCTGGTCATCAGAATGAAATTCCATCACTAAAGTCTCTGTAGAAGCCCCATTGGATTTTACTATGCTTAGAGTATATATCAAAAGATTATTGCGCTGTTCTGGTGATAGTAATCTTTTTCTTTACATAGATAACTGAGTTGCCCAGTTCTAGATGACAGAGCATTGGTAAAATCATTGTTTAAGGAACTTTATCTTCATGCCCATCATGAATGGAAATCTAGACTCCAAATCTGAAAGCAAGATGCTTATATCCAGCCTAACATTGAGCATGTGAGTTATCTCGCTTAATATTCCACTGAAATAGGGCTGAGATAGGGTAATAGAAATCACTCCAAAAGCTTGTCTGGCAAAATTCTCCACTGATGTAAGTTCTCCACTGAAATCAATGGAGCTGTGTTAATTTAAACCAGTAGACAAGTTGACCCACTGAATTTAGATCCTTTCTATAGAATTTTTAACCCATCCTATGTGATTACATAGATCGGTTTAAAAATTCTATAGAAAGGATCTCACTGTCTGTTAAATTCAATAGGAAAAGCATGTTAGCGCCTATCTTTTTCTTTCTTTCTTTCTTTTTTTCTTTATTTATCACTTATTGAGGGTAATTAGTGTGCTCAGTGTTATACAAAGTAGGCATAAAAGGACTAACTATGTATTTGTCAAAGCAGGAAAATTATTAAATGTAGAGATTATGGTAAATTATTTAATAAAAGGCAAAACTCAGTTTAAAAAAAAAAAAATTAACCTTTTCCCATTCCTTGAACTGAACCAAAACCAGTCATTTTTTAGCAGTTTGGGTGAATTCAGTTACAGTCTGATCTAGCATATTGACTTCCATGGGACCACTCATATGCTTAAAGTTAAGCATGTGCTTAAGTGGATCAGGGTAATCTTATACTCCAGCTCTGACTCCTAGTCCATCATTTTGTGGCTCTGGGAATTTGGGCATCATTGCAACTGGTTTCTAGGGTTTCCTCAGTAGTGATGTCCAAAAGGTTATAATGTTAGTTCATTAATTCACTTGACACAGAATTTTTTATAGTGTTTTGACTATTAACTAGCTGATAACTAGCTGGGGCCTTTTTATAATTGTTGTTAGGCAGAATACTTTAGGTAATTGTTGGAGTCTTTTCATATGTTATTTTGCATTATTCTGAATTTCCATGCCATCACATGTGGCGTAGCCTTCAAACAGCAGCTTCATTCATTAATGCATGCGCAGTGAGTTATCCTGGTTTGCATCTGGACAGTGGCAAATTACCACCTTTAATAGTTCTGAGCATCTCTGATCTGCAATCACTGTCTAGCAGATTTTTTGATCTGACATTACCTTGTGGGGAGTACTGCAAGGATTTTTCTTTGACCTCTCTGGGGGAATCCTGCTGTCAGTAGCAAACGTAGGACACGTGAAATGTGTAATTTTAAAGCCTAAACCTCTTCTAATTCAAGATGTTCATAGGCACCAGTTTACATTCAAAGTTCTCCCCCTGCATGTACTTGAACATCTCTTGGGATGTGTACATCATGCCTATCTCTCTCCTTTGCTTCACTAGGTTTTTTTAGCAGTGTGTCATAAGGTTTACTTTAAAAAATGGCATCTTCTCTTAATTAGTCATTTTCCTACAATGAACCATATGAGAATCAATTAGGAAGATGAATTTTTATGTCTTCCCAGAATGATCGACCTGCAGCAGACTAGCTAAGTGTATACTGATTTGATAGAATTGGCAGAAGGGTAGATGATTGGCTTTGAAGATTGGATTTTTAATGGGAAAACATTTTTTTTTAAACTCACCGGTCGAATAAGGAAAGGAAGACAATAGGGAAATCAAGAAGTGCAGCATGTCTCTTCACTTCATAACTGAATGTTGCTCTTGTTACTGGGAACTCCACTTCAGTTTTTCCCTCTCTTTGATTCCCCAAGTCTATTTTTGCTGTCACAAGCTGCTATTTTACACCCTTAAACTGGCTGTGTTTCAACTGCAACTCCTGCAGTGGCAGAACAATTCCTGGACGGTTCCCTGACATGGCTTCATAGTCAATTCATCACTATTGTTTTATTTAAAAAATCTGTTTCCTATGGGAATGCTGTAAAATATGAGATCATGAATCATATGAAATGAACTCCCCTGACATTTTTGTCTTGCAACCCCAACTTTTTTTCAGTAGATCACAACCTATTTTATTTCCCATTCCTGATTGCCTTGTTGTGTGTTGTCCGCTGTCTCTTGCTTTCTTCCTATCTGGAATCCATTTGCACTTATTGCCCTTTTCTGTTCTTTTCCTTTTACCCTTTCCTCTCTCACCCATATATTTTCCATCTCCCACTCATCCTCTCCATTTCCCGCTTCCACTCTTCCCATTCCTGTCCTCTGTCAAGCTCCCATACCATTTTGTCATGTTTTTCTTTCTCCCCATCTTCCCTACGTTTCCTAATAGAAAATAACTGTTGCATAGATGTTTTGGATTTTTCTACAGAATTGAATCGAGAATTACAGCCCTGCATCGAATCCGATAGAATGGCTCAAAAAACTATAGACCTTGATTCAGCAAATCACTTAAGCGTATGCTTGACTTTTGAGCATGTGCTTAAGTGCTGTCCTGTACAGGACTATAGCATCTTCTATTAAAAGACATAGATTTTTAAAATAATTTCTATAGAACCCCATTAATTGTTTCTGCTTCTCTTGGACTTGGCCATAAGTGAAACTCCAGTTGATAGTGTGGAAGCCCAAACCCGTGGGGGGAAACACTGAAGAAAATGTTTGTATGACCTACTAAATAGCAAAATTGCTAAACAACACACAGCCCCATAACATATTGGAACACTTCTTCTTTAAACTATAACAGCAACGTGGAAAAAACAACCCAGATGAAGCAGAATCCCATGCCCTTTTCTTGCTGATGTTAATGTGCAAAAATGGAAACACCTCATGGCTGCTGGGCCTGCTAAATACGTCCTTGTTTTATTTTCATAAATCACCAGAGTAGAATTTGAATAATTTACTTTGTAAACCTGGGGCAATGTTAATTACCATTCTCCAGGTTTTTGTAACTTGTGCATCGACTCTGGAGACTCCGACCACCTTCGCCCGCCTCTCTTCCTGTGCGGGGTCCCACCACCTGGGATCTGCCAGGGCTTCATGAATTAGAAAAGCAAACTGAAATGTCAGCCCCACGCAGCCTTTCTGCAACAGCTGAATTATGGATCACAAGGCACTACATCAAACCTTTAGAAATTATTCAGTCAAAATAGTTGCGGGGCTCTGGTTTGTAACAACACTAGCAAAACCCTACGTTTGTGCTTTTGTAATCTGCGGGGTGGTTTTTGTACATGCTTATGAGAATTATTATCTGGTATGTGTGAAGGTATATAAATTACTCGTTTTTTAAAAAACTAGGCACTTCTATCAGAGCTCCATTCTAGTGTAAACCCAATTAGCTTCAGTCTGCCAAGTCAGCTTGGTTGTCCAAAGGAGTGCGTGTAAGTCTATGAATAATTCCTAAAATCAGTTTTCTCTCTGTCTAAGAAATGTCATATGGTTTTTGTTGCCAATAGATAACCTTCTGCACTTGTCTCTGAAGTCCCACCTCCTAATAAACTGACGACATCTGTTCAAAAATCATAAATACGTATTAAAATAGTATGCCAGGACAGCTACAGCCAGCATCCATGGGTACAACTGCACACGCAGAAATCAAGCCTGGATTAACCAATTTGCACTGCGTGCACTTGAACAGGGCCCCTATCTGAGGTCTGTCAGGGATGGTCTAGGTGTACTTGGTCCTGCCTCTGCACAGGGGGTTGCACTTGATGACTTCTTGAGGTCCCTTCCTGCCCTCCATTTCTATAATTCTGTGATGGAGTGGCTGGGCCAAATTTGAGTGAGTGGCACTGTGACCCCAAGAGCCAGATTGCAATGCCTAGAGTGGGCAGCTGGCCCAACCCTACAGGACAGGAGCTGCTGCTATGGGATGAGTGCAAGGCAGGCTGGGGTGGGATTAGGGTTGTGGGGCCAGGGCAGAGGGTGTAGTTGTCGGCGGTCAATGCCCCTCAACAGTTTAGTAAAGTGCATCTACTGAATGAGGAGGCTACATTTGCTTAGGATTAGCATTCAATGCGTGAGGATGTTCAGTACAACGTATGCCTGGCTTCTCTTCCTGGTCTCATCAAAATGAATGAAGGTTTTGCCATTAGTTTCAGTGGTAGCAGGATTAATATACTACATTTATTAACCAAGACCTCAAGAAATGTCACCCTTAAAAACTTCATAGATTATAAACTCTATTGGACGGAAACCATCTTTTTGTGAAGTGTTTGAAGAGTGTTTAGCACAATGGGGTCCTCACCTCTAGGCACTACTGCAGTACAAATAAATAATAATAGCTATGTCACTGATAAGCAGATAACATGGCCATGCTATTCCCTCTACACCTAGACTATAGAGTGTATACATGGCTAAAGCTGTTCAGTTCCAAAGACAACTGCAAAGTTCTGAAGGTGTAGCTCCTGTATAACAAAGCTCCAACAAATACAAATTATTTACAGAAAGCTTGGGAAATGGGCATATAGTGCATAGGTCGCTCTTGGGGGGCCATTCCTTCCTTGATCTTTCTGTTGAGATGTCAAGATGGGCTCCTCGTAACACAGACATTGGTGTACTATGATTGAAACCATTAGCTCATTTTCTACAGGCTCAACTGGCAGGTCACTACAAAGCAGGCCCATTGCTGTAGGGGAGGACTAGGCGTGTCATCTTGCACATGGAAAAGGTAAGGTGGGAGAGGACGAGGAGTAGCTAGTGTTCCAACAGTGCATGTGGAGAAGAGAGGAACCTGCTTTCTTTAAAAACAAAAACAAAAAAAACCCACCACACAAAATGCCAACACTGTATTTTCTACAATGTTTTAATATTCTTTTGGTGTCTGAGGGAAATGCATGTGATTGTTTGGGGCTCAGGGGTGTTAATGTAGACTAGCTGATGTTTTTAATAGAACATTCTTTACCACTGATTACTTACTTTGGGATTCTAAACAAATAGCGGGTAGGCTTGGGAGGTTGTTAATTTGCTTTTTACTGGAATTTTTGTCTAAAATGCATTTGTAAAATTTGCTGGAGAGGACTGCGCAGGTCTCCCATTCCATTTTTTTCCTGATCTCTCTCCAGACAATTACCCTGCTGTTTTCAGCCTAGCTATGAGGCTTCTAAAAGTCATGAGATGGTATTTAGTACCCAGTCTAACACCAACTGAAGCCTCTGGAAAGATTCTCATTAACTTAAGTGGGAATTGGACTGGACCCTCTTTCACCACCAGTCTGTGCTGGTCATATCCAAATTTCAGTTTCATGGCTTCTCAGATGTTTTCCTTCAAGCAGTTTTATTTTGTTCACATAAACTGATACAGCATGTTTATCTCTGTCTTAATTACTAATTGCCAAGGTTCAGAAAGAGAAAAAGTACTTGAGCCAAGCTGTCTGGTGTCAAATGTAGAGCTGTTTTGGAAAATTTTAAATTTTGAAATTTGAGGGAAAAAAGGCCACTTTCCTTACAAAATTTGAAAATTTTCAAATTCAAAATCCTGAATTTGTAAAATATGGAACTTGCACACCAAAAAGTGCCCTTTTTTTCAGCCACCTCTAATCAATATGAAAGATGCGGTGTTATTTAAAGTGGCATAGCTAGCTATCTTAATACATTTGTTCTTGGTGATCAAGTATACTGCAGATATTATCATTGTTTAGTGCAAATTTTATATTTGAAAATATTTCTGACACTCCAGGGGGAGGTCAGTTTTAATATCATCCTGATTAATTTTAATATGAGGTACAAAATCGAATCTGTTTTAACAACTGTGAACTAAGTTGCATAAAAAGGAATGACAATGTGATTATAGCATAAGAACTCAAACTGTATTGGTATGTCAAAGCTCCATTATCCATTCAATACAATTGCAACAAGCGCCTGACATTTTCTGAACACACTGAGATGTCAACAACTACTTTCTCAGTTACTTAGAAGAGTGTATATGGGGGTGGGGAAAGAAGAGCAACAGGTGACATGATGATAAATTCTCAATAGAAGGATAATTTATGTTTTCTTTGCATATAACTCATATCCAGACGTGTAATCTATATCCATATATAGTTGTAAGGTACTGTGGCATCTACGTGTGAAACTCAATCTCAGTTCTTTGTGTGGGGTTATCCAAATCCACGTGTATGCCTCACTTCTAATCCATCACTATGAATAATGTATTGACAAACTGATGACTAGCGCACCTGTACATGGGTGGGAGGGACAATGCAGAGAACCCCAGCGGGTATGTGTAGTTCTCTGATTTTCCTTTTGGTGAAAAAGCATCCCATGCTGTCTAAATAGTTGTGAGCCTTCTAATGGCACGCAACATCTTCTGTCTTAGAAGATGCCAGGACATGATAAGAGCAGCAATATGTATATAGCTAGGCTTTGCATGGTTGTGTACAGTTAGCAAATACAGTTCTCTAGCACCAGCTGTGACCATGTGGCTTCTTCACTTTCCTCCTTTTTGTAAAGAGCAAAAGACACAACACATCCAGCCTGCAGAGGAGGGGCCATGGCCATGGCCTCTTCCCTGAAGGTTCTGTAGACTCTAAGGTAAGGTTGAGAGTCTCAATGAGCATATAGTTATGTTCTCTTACGTAACAGTGATGCAGTATTGCCAAGGATGTCCACACCCTTCTTTCCCTGTATCTTGGAATCTTTTCTTAATTCTTACTCAGGCAAAACTCCTATTGAGTTTTGGGACCCTGATCCTGATTGGAGTCTCTAAGTGTGTCCACATTACAAATAATGCATGATAATAACGAGAGCAGTTTCTGTGCATTGAGGAATGTTCACAAATATGCACGTGTTTCATAGAAATTATGTGCGGGGAGGGGATCTTTTACATCTAAAGGGCAAAAAAAAGGATCTTTTCCGACTGGCAAAGTTAAAGATGTCAGAATTATAGGCTCATGTTCATACTTCCACCTTCCCATTACATTTGTAGCCCTTTTAGTACATTTGTTACCTAAGGACATCATTACAAATTATATTTTATCTTATATTATTATTTCATTGTCTAAAATGTTATAGATAATGGATAAAAGTAGCTGGGAAATTGAGGAGTAATTTCAATCGCTATTAATGAACTTATAGTCCTGCATAACTGATAGTCTTCAAGGAAATGAGAGAGAGAAGGTTCTTGGAAATGCACAGATTCTTGTCCCAGGCTGTGTTGTCATTGTACATTTCAAGGGCAAACTTGAGAACATACAAGACTGTTATGAGTTCTGTGTAAAGAGTTACACAGAAGAAGGCTTTTGTAGTTCACAAGACCAAGTTTTATTGCACCTATCAAATCCAAGAACAATGCTGCATATTACTGAGCTCCATTTTCTGCCACTTCATCTATTAACTATTTGCATAAATACAGAAATAAAGTAATTCTTGTAACACTATGTTTTTATAAATCCCACAAAGGATTTATAAAATATTAATATGTCTTCAGATACTTGTGCAGAAAGACAACTGAAGCAGGAGTGCCTGAGAGCAGAATTTAGCCCATATCAGCATTTTCTAAATTTAAAGGACCATTGAAATGGGAGAACATGTGGAGGTTATTTTAGAAGATGGAATATATGGAAACAACTTGGAAGAAGCTTGAAATGCAATTAGGGAAACTCAGTTAAAGGTTTTATGTTAGCTCGTTAAAGAATGGCAGATGTAATAGGTCTTCAAAACAAAGAAACGTCTGTTAAATGAGGAAAGGCTACATAGCTGCGTTTTTTGTGGTCATGTTTAAGAATCTGAGTATTCTGGGACACAGTTATAGATAGACAGACTCTTGCAATGAATCCCAAAAACTTGCTATGGGGGATTAGATAGCATATTTAATTCAGCTGACTCCTACTGTCCGGTTTTTGTAGTTCAAGAAATAATTATGATCTACTGGTCACAGCGTGTCCCTACTTTGGGCCCATGTACAGGAATTTTGGTAAGCATACTGCCAGTGCAACAGTTGTTGGGTGAAACTGAAAATGAGGATATTTCACTGCATTTTAACATTAAAGGGTTGCCTTTAATTTTGGGGCTTTTATAAACAGGCTACAGAGGGAGACAGGTGCATTGCAAACTTCTCTGCATGCCTCTCAAGCCTTATCAGCAATGTCCATGCTATTCCTGCAGGGTTGAACCTACACACGTTGCAATCGCATAACTGGAACTATAGCAGAGTAAGCCATATTCAGTGTTGCCTTATGCAACCCTAGTGAGATCAATGGGGCTAAGCAGTTTGTGAAGCAGCACAGAATTCGGGCCCTATCAGACTGATTCTGTGCTATGATGTTGTCCCTGTACCTCTACAGATATATAGTAACCACAAAACTAGTCCTCCAAGTGGGAGATACTGTGGTCGAAGGGAGCTGTTGCAACACAGCAAAAAGTTAGAACAACCCTAATTTACTCTGGGGATTGCTCCACTCCCTGTGTGTCTCCAGACTTCAGGGGGCACTCAGGTGGTACACAGCTCATCTGGCCCCTTGCCTTTCTGGGCTGCCCTGAGCTCAGCTTGGCCACTGTCCACGATGTTTGCTGACTGTTATGAATCCTACCTATAGCTCATATTGTCCCTTGCATAAATCCCATTTGTTTCAAATGAGGGGAGGAAGTTCCGCTTCGATTCTAAACATGCCTTTGTATTAAAGTTTGATCAGGGATTGTTACCTTAGAAAGCTGTTTTTAGCATTGATGAGTGAATTCAGACAAATGCATTCCTCTTAAATCTCCTTTTATGTAATGAATAATTGTCTGAAAGGGGGAAATGGTGATTTCGTATCATTAAGAGAAGCATCATTAATGATCTTTTGCATTTATTTTGCCAATAAGCCAAAGCAGATTGAAAAATGAAATGTACAAATTAATTGGATGATTGTGCTGCTATTGTCATCAGCCTTTGTTTCTCTCTCTCTCTCTCTCTGGAGCTAGGGGAAGCAGTCGTGCTGTCAGTGTGACAGTCATGAGTAATAGCATGCAGCTGTGCCACCGAGTTTCTTACTGCCCATGCCAGACAGAGGAAATGAGAGAATTCTGACAAGGCCGTGCACTTTTCAAAAGCTGGGAAGGAAATTACAAAGAAAATTAAACTACTGGCAGCATGAAATCCTGGCCCAGCTGAAGTCAGTGGGGGTGTTTTTCCATTGACTTCAATGGGGCAGGTATTTCACCCCTGGAATGTATCTGACATGGAGCACTACTTCCATTTCAGTCTTGGGAGCCCAGTTCAAAATCCTTCCATGGGAATTTTGCCTGAGTAAGAATAAGGTCTCTTTATCTCTGTGCTAAATGCCTATTGACCTCAACAGGAGTTTTGGGTGTGTATCAAGCATAGTTTTATGGCACTTCATCTACAAAGCTTACAAATGCAACTGAAGATCATTTGTCATTTAATGAGCATGGAACTCCAGTTTAAAACCATGGGAGCTCTACACATCAGGAGACCAACAGGTGATCCATATGTTTGCCGATATGGTGCCTGACCTGCCAGTGATTCTTGTGCATAGCCTCATGGAGAATTTATTCAGGTGTCAGGCAAGAGTAATCTGTCCTGAGGTGTTGGAGGGAAGAAAGGAGGAAATATAAATAGGGCAGGCAGGGTGTGGGATTGTTGTTGGCCAAAATACAGACACAGATTACTACTGCCTTTGCAACATGAATGTTTGCTTCTATGGGTGGCGGTGGTGCCACTTTTTCTCAGGGCCAGCCTTAGGGCAAATGGTGCCCTGGTGAACTTGTACTTTGGCACCCCTCATCCCTGCTGCCTCCCCATCCATGCATGGCCCCCTCTGCTTTCCTGACCTCCCTCACTCTATTACTCTGAGCTCCCTTCCCCGGCCTGCACCCCAGGCCTGCCCTGCTCCTTGCCTTTTGACCACTGTGCCCTCCTGACCGCAACACCCTGGGCAGTCGCCCATGTTGCTCACCCGAAAGGGACCTGCACTTTCTCTTGGTCCCATTCTATTAAGACTACTTAAATGAGTTCCTCTGCTGAAGCTGCTTACATCAGAATATTGGTTAAATCCACAAGCTCTGTGATTCCTTTGACAGATTTGTGATTCATCTTCAAAAGATATTCACATGGAACCTCAAGAAGCATAGAAAGAAGAATGTTTATCTTACTAAAGAATTTAATGAACAAAAATGAAAAATGTTCCGCTTTGCTAATGGATACTTCATTTAAAGAATGCAGTGACATGGAGCGGTGGTAGCCACTCCAGAGTTAAGGTTATAGTTCAGTTTCTGTTATAAATCCAAATGCAGCATCTCCTGAAATCCATATCAGTCATGTTAGTGATATATTACTTCTGGGATCTAGGTAGAATTTTGATGTGACCTAGACGAAGGCATTAAAAATTATGATACCATAAATATCAACGCACATTAATTTAAGAAAATAGAAGTCCGATGACCTAGTTTACTAGATGTCCTTGCTGACATATAGAGCCCAAGTGCAGTTAGGGCTGGAAAGAGTTGGTGTCTCCTACAGCTTATGGGATAGTGATTTGGGAGGCCTCTAAGACCTACTGGGATGGATCCGCTAGTCTACCAAAGCGGAGAGGCAGGGAGGCTGTGGGCCAGTAAAGTTTCCTGGATCTACTGAGGCAGAACTACTCCTGTGCACATCTTGGTGTCCACAGAAAACAGGTTCTCCTTTTAAAGAAGAGTTCTTCAGTGAGGTACCTATTCCACATTCATCAGGAATACACCCCATTCCCTCCCCGCCCCCGCACTATAGCCTCCTTCAAGTTCCAGTCCAATTTAGGAGAATTTAAAAGAAAATAAAGAAATCCCCACACAAAGAAGCTGGGTTTTTTAAGTGAAATAAAGTTGCAGGCTTATGTTAGATAACTGAGTGTATTTTTTTTTTTTTAAAGAATATTAGACTTAAAAAATAAAAGAAATTAGAAACATAGGAAATTCCGACTTCAGGCTGAAACTTACAAAAAGCCCAGACTGTAGAAAGTAAGGAAATTCACATTCCAGGTAGCTCAACTACCTTAACTCTGCCCCCCTGGAGATCTCAGCATATCATCTGTTCTTCTTTGCATGCAGGGTATTGAACATGTGCACCAAAGAACATTAGTTTTTATAATTTGCTTCCTACATCTCTGGCTTTATTAGGTGTGTATGTGGAATAATATTAGTTCTGTGTCTAATGACACTATAATAATTGGTAGCCACAGTGAATCAGATGATCTGATAGTATATTGTTTGATCAGTGGGTTGTAAAATTCTTGAATGTGTACTGTGTATAACCGTAAAACAGGTCATAAGGCAACACAACCACAATGTAATTAAGGCATTCTAGTTTTTGTTTTCACTGATAAAATGAAACTGCTCCTTATGGTTAGAAAAGGTAGTGTGACTTTCCAGTGGTTTGAAGACATTGCTATGGGGGGTGGGCAATGTGGTTTTCACAAAAACATGAAATCCCATACTTTCAAAAGTTTGATTTTCTTGAAACCTTAACTCTGAATTTCCGAGGTTTCTAACATATATTTTAAAAAGGAACTTTACTATTGCTGCATTCTATCTAACACATTCAAACAACCATTATGTGCTTACAACCTTCATTTTCAAGTGGAAATTCCATACACTTATTAAACACATCCAACAGGAAAAAATACTATTAGACAGAGCCTTTTTAGCCCCTCTTAGTCTGTGTTTAGTATATTAAATAGCTGTCTTTGAATTTGGTAATGTATGTCATCCACTATTAGTACAATGAATGAATTCTCCTCTTTTCCCTAGTAACAGCTTTTAGGGCTCTTAGCAAATAGTTTGTAGCAAAAGGGAGGATGCGTTTGTGGTACATCTTTAAGTGAAAGGCAGAATTTGCATTTCATCCTCGTGTCCATAAAATGATTTAGTGTTAATGTAATTATTAGCATTCTCATTAAAAACAGTTTAGCTGAAAACCAAGACACATAAAGACATAGTAGCTTCATCAAAGCAACTCAAATCTAGATAATGCTAGGTTTCCAATTTGACTTCTCTACTTTAAAATAAATCCTCAGAGCATCAATTACATCAATCCGCTGTAAAGCAATTACTATCAGCTTCCATCGCTTCCCTTTACATATTTTAATTGAATTATTATTTCTGCTTTAAAATGTAGGGTAAGGAGTTTTACAGTCCAAAAAGAAAAAAGAACTAAAGCAGGCAACAAAGAAATATAAAAACAGAAATTGCTTTCTTTCAGAACCAGGTTGATTGTGTATAATCACACACACACAAGATGGAAGGAAGATTAACATTCATTAATTCCTAGTGGTCATTACAGCAAGGCAATGTAATTTGCAGAGTTCATGCGAACTGCAATTGCATACTGGTATGTCTGATTTAAGAGAGAGTAAAAATCACACAACTTTATATTTCAGTATCTGGTTTCAGCTGAATCTCTTCTGGCCTTGAGGCAGTACATGTACACCAACATCTGCTATTTAAGTGAAAAATTGATTGCATTGATCATGAACATTTAACAAACACATTCAGGATCTACTTCTGCCTCCAGTGGGAATGGAATCAGACCCTCAGCAAGCGAAGCCTGTCGATAGGTGTTTGTAAAGCAAGGATATTATTAATCCAGCATGAACTCACTGATTCAGATTCAGATCTCTGCTATATTGGAGTAAATTCAGAGGAACTCCATTGATTTACACTGGTCCAAATGAGATCAGATTCTGGTGCACTGTTTCACAATCTGGCAAATTAAATAAAGAAATCCAACAACTAAAATCAAACACAAAAGGCACAAGAGTTCATCTGGGGTCATCCACTGCCCCTACCAGAATCTCTCAACTCTGTGCCTCCTGCCCCCACTTTTTATGGGCAATGGGCCCCCCACTAGTGAATCACTGGATCTAAGTTGGTCTCCAGCCAGTCATGATTCAGACACATAAATCAATGTGATCTGTGCTTAAACTGTAAATGCTTGGAAGAGTGTTGGATGGATAGGTGGGAATGCTTGGGGGAATTTTTTCTTATAGGTATTTGGGCTGGTCTGAACCTAGTTTTCTATTTCCCAAAGGCAAGACATGAGGCAAGTGAAAGAATAGGAAGGAAACCATTGGTATCTCTCGAACTACCTGTGTAGTGCTACTGAAGATGAGATGTGGGTAGTGCCAGCCAAAATATGGGCCAGCACTCTGCAAAATAAACTGCTTACTGTTCGCTATGCCTAAAACCAGACGGCCTACCGCTGCATCTGCCTTACAGCCCTTGGGTATGAACATATCAAAAGGATGAGCTACAAAGATCCGTGTTAACAGGAGACATTAGTTCAGACATTGTGAAGAAGCCATAGCTCTTGTCTATGCACATGATAGCATATTGGTAATTAATATGAGGGGATCTTATAATCCAGCAGGGACCCTTCCTGGGTCAGTTTTGTTCTTCTCCTCAAGAAAAAAAACCAGACGCTAAGGACCAAATCCATCATCCTTCACACCAGCTGCAGAAAGAAACTTCTGCTGCACAGGGGCCATCTGCAAAGAAGGGTTTCTGCCCTCTTCCCCAGCAGCTTGTCCACTTACTCAGCCAGGTGCTGAGAGTGGATGTGTCCCTCTGGGAGATATCTACATGGTACTTCCTTTTGTGCTGTGATATGGTAACAATGAAGTTTCCATTAAAATGTCATGGCATTTTGCTTTGTTTGGTGTATTTTTCTACAACTGAAATGTTTTATTTTTTAAAAAAATACTTAAAATAGAAAACAAAATGTGGTTAAATATATTATGAATTGTATACATTATAGGGAAACGATGTTACAATAGTAAGGAATAGGCCTAATCCTGTCCCAGCTGAAGTTAGTGGGAGTTTGTCACACGCTGAGAACAGGGTTAGGCCTAATATCAGAGGACTCTGTTTTACAATCTCGGTGCAAGTCTACAGAAATGTTATTACAATACTAAGATGAAAACACAACAAAGAAATCCAAATCCACTACTCAGTTATTATACATTATTTTTAAAAGTTAAATATGCTTTTACACTGATTATCTTCTCTGAGAAAAGTCATGAACTAAAGAAAGTGTAATCTGAACCACTCACTGAAGGAGACAGGAAGAAATTTCCTGTAGGAACACATTATTCCAGAATTGTCCTTTCAAAAGTTTCTTGCACCATCTTCAGAAGTATCTGATATTTTCCATAGATAGAGAAGGGATGCTGGACTACATGGACCACTACTCTAATACAGTCTGGCAATTCCTGTCTTCCTAGATTCCAACGAGTTGTTAGAGTGCGGCACAGGTGTTTTCATCCCCTCCTTTTCGTACCATGATAAATACTTTAAGATGGCTTCAGCATCATCTTTCCAAAAACAAGCACACCATTAGATGGCTGTTCTATAGAGGCACTTCCATCATGCTGTTTATACTCTGCAGAATGATCTCAGAATGATGGCTTTTTGTCTATTGATTGAGCCCGCTACAGCACTCAAAATCCAAATGTGCTGCATCATAACACTCCCATCTTGGCTGTGTCACCACTGACACAGTGCTGCAGCCACTTATTCTTTGAACTGGAACCAAAGTGTGCCAAGACATGAATGGATGATTTGCTTTGGTCTTTGTCCAAGTATTGGGCTATATCCTGTTTCCATTGAAATGAGTGGCATTTAACTTCAGTAGGTGTAGAGCTGAGACCGTTACGTGATTTTCTTTTTTGATACACTTAAGGACAATAATTCATTCCTCTGGGCTATAAACTAGATACATATAAAAATTGTTATAAAAATAAACAGAAGCAGGTGGCATAGCAGCTAAATTAGGTTTGTATTAGAATTATAGAAGAACATGTCCCTTCAAATATATCCCTTCAAAGAAAACAATTGACCATCAGACATGTGTTAGCAGTGTTTTATTGAATAATGGGTCATTACTAGGATAAATATTACTATTACAGTAATGGCAGTGATATAACCCCAGCTGTCTGTATTTATACCAATATTCTCTTTGTGCTTGATGCTCAGCTGGTGTAAATTGGCATGGCTTTTTGAAGTCAATGGGGCTAAGCAGCTTTGTGCCCTTTGACTTGCATGGAAGCTTGCTCCTGGAATGTGAGAGTCAGACCCAGGGGGAAATTGTTCCGGTCCCATTGCTTTTTGTCTTCCTAGGTTACCTGCACCACAGAGAAGCTATTTCACCCCACTTGATGGTGGATGAGATAAAACCGGTGGCTGAGATGAAATTGTTTGTTCTACCAGCCTGGATAAAGAAGATGGAAGAGCAGACTTGTGGTGTTCTATGAAGGAAACTACTGAGTGAGATATCAGAGCCTGTCACTAGATAAGATAAATATACAAAGAAAATTAACCAATGAACTAGGAGGTAAGATTTGTTTTAAATGTGTAGTAGTAAACGACAACTGGAGATTTGATGCTTTAATGATGATGATGAGGTCAGAAAGATGGCCCTGAGCTATTTCAGACCATAGATACTGAATTTTGGCTGACGTTATCCATTTAAATGCAAGAAATAGAATTTGTAGCATGCAAACTAATGAAACAATCCTTAGGACAAGAAAAAATGGTTTGCAGGTGCAAATAAGCATGAATGAAATTCTGCTAATGAGTTTCCATTAGTAGCTAAATACATAATCAAATAATTTTTCACCCAACATACAATAGTGAGAAAATCAATTTATTCATCATAAGCATTACTATGTGTATTACTTTCAATATGTGTCTATAACTTGCTACGTTGAGCGAATGCTTCAATTTCAGTTAGAGTTCAGCTAGCATCAGCATAGAAACCTTTCTCGGTGCAGAGACTAGATAGTTCTGTGATTGTTCATCAGCTGAAAACTAATGAAATGAGTTTTTATTTTAAAGCCACAAACAATCAAAGTTAAGATTAGCCATTGCAAAATACATGGAATGTTGGAGGATAATTGTATGTGAAGAGTGGGGATTAAAGAAATCAAAGAAGGTGGTCTTGGCCTTGTTACATCGAGATTCTATTTACAAATGTCTCAGCACGATAAGTGGGTTGGTTTTTATTTTTTTCTCTCCTATAATTTAGGTAGTCCTCTTGTTAATGTCTTCCTTGATTTTCTCCCTCCTGCCTTGATGAAAAACTTGGAACCTGGCTTATCTGACTTTTTGAGAGTTTACTTATCTGTGGCATGTATTTCTGTTACAGATATCAAAATTTTGGGGCTAAGGGAGAGGGTCCCAGGGGTAAAGCAATAGTTTAGGCCTTAGGATACCTAGGTTCAATTCCTTTTTCTGCCATTGAATTCCTGTACAACCGTGGGCAAGTCTCTTGTCTCTTGGTTCCCCATTTGTAAAATGGGGATAATAGTACTTCCCTGCCTCACAAGATTGCTATGAGGATAAATACATTAAAGAATGTGAGGAGCTCCAATTCTAAGTTTATTGGGAGCCTCATAAGTACCCAAGATTGATAAATAGGAATGAATGTCAGGTAGAAAATCCCTATGATGAACCATATTCAGTAATGATTTAATAACAGAAGGTGTATTTTAGAGTTAAAGGGACAAATGTTTAGTATGGTACATGTAGCTAGCACAGTTGCAATAATTGTGTACATCAGAGCTGGGCAAAAATGTTTTGCTCAGATATGCAGTTTCAGGATGATCAATTTGGTTTGAATTCAGCAAGTGGTTTGATTGATTTAAAAAAAATTAAAATAAAATTCAAAAATTTGAAACAATTTGTGTTGAAACCTTCAGAACTCAAAACATTTCAATTTTTCATTTTGAAAGAATTTTTTATTTAGAAATTTAGCTAGATTTGTTTTATAAAATAATTTAAACGGGGTAAAAAAAAAAAAAAAAAAACCCAACCAAAAACCTAACAACATGAAAAACTGGGGGGAAAAATTGTTTCAGGTCATTTCAGCCACCAATTATTTGCTCAGCTCTTTTACAAATAAATAGATGTCCAGTTGATTATTTCTGCATGTAATGATTATGGCTGTGCACACAAAAGCAGCAATTTTGTATACATGCTATGCATGTGGAATTTTGTACATGCAAAATTGTAAAACCTTATATTCAAAACCTGATTGAGCTAAAGCCAGTGTATATGACGTAGTATTCCTTATGGGCCAGATTCTGCCACCTTAAGTCTCACTGAGTCTGATGTCCCATATATTTCAGTGGGGCTATTTGGAAAGTAAGATACTATTCAAAGGGAGCAAAATTGGCAGAATATGGCTCTAATTCAATGTTGTTTTAAAAATACAACAAATGAGCTGGATCACTGCGTTATCCCTTTAAAGAAAACAGCACTAATAGCTGGTGATATTTAGCTACCAGAGAGCCCAAGACCATTTTTCTGTTGATGTCAGCACTCAGGACATTTCAGGGCTAGGACCTTTGAATCAGTGGGAATTTTGCCTGGGTAAGGACTTTAGGAATACCAATCCACTGCAGTGCACTGTATTATATAGAAAGGCACACATTAGTCACATGTATTACTCAGAAATACAAAGAGTTAGAAATCTTAGAGAAGGGGGAAAATACTCTGACCTTTTTTTCGAGTAAGAACTCATTTTGACAACTGAACAGTTATTAAATTTTCAAAACCCTCTCATTGACTGATGACATTGGGACTGTATACCAGACATGCTTAGTAGATAAAAAGAGGATTTAGTGGACATTATTTCTCAGTGGATCTTATAGATGGAAGTTGAAGTGTGTATTAAGTGTACCACTGAAAAGCAATGAGCTTGCGTGGACACATAATACTTCAAGACAAGCTTACAGTAAATGTATGCTTGCATATAAACCTTCCATTTTGGCATGAAAAATATCTTTCCTTCCCATACTAGAAACTTCAGCAAACTCTAAAATGAAATGAAGAGGCAGGAGCTCAATTAAACTGATTGCCATTGATAAATGTTTATAGTTAAAGGGTTAGATTTTGATACCTATTCACATTCATTTTACTTCATGAGTGGGTCTCTTGTTGATTTCAGTGGGATAATATTTTGCATTTACATAGTGCTTTTCATTCCATAGGATCCCAAAATTTGACAAACTGGAATACAGCCTCCTCTGGTGTGAAAAGCATAGACAACTATTTAGAACTGGACGTGATGAATACCTTACAGTTGAAACCATAATGGGTAATTTAGGCAGGAAGAATGTAATTAGCTGACTGGCAATTGGGTAGGATACACAGGTTTACAGCCTAATTTTTGGAAAATATGCCAGGGCATCTGTAATAGCTACAAGTAGTCAGAACCTCAGTTTTGAGTCTCCTCTGAAAGCCATTCAGCAACTGTGATGATAGGAGCTGTATCAGAACATTGATAGATTAGATAGAAAGATAACATCACCAATAGATAGATACCTGCAAAACCCACCAGGCTGGGATGCAGGCTGGCAAATATGTAATGTGCAACATTATGTACCAATCACTGAGGCAATTACATCAAGTCATTCAATTATGACTTTTTTAAATCAAACAACATATTATTTTACCACATATATAATCAGCAGATGAGAAATATCAGTGAAGACAGTATCCTATCCTGGACCTGTATTGCGGAGCCTAATCCCAATTAAAACTTGTTTAAAACAAACCCCAAAAAAAGAAGTTAATTCCAGTCTGCTGTTTTCCAAAGGATAAGGTCTGAATTTCATAGTGGGTGTGAAGCTTCCTGTATGTGCATTATAGAAGCAAAATACTCAACACGTTCCAAAATACTTTGTTTTTCAAGTTCATAAATTTTGGGGTTTTTTGCATCAGTGAAATTTTTGTCAAAATAGGACATAAAACAGTGTGTGCTGTCTGAATGGCCACGACACTTCTGAGGCAACTTTCCACAGATTATTCTCATAGCATGTGTCCCGTTGATTTTCCAGTGAAGATTGGCTATTACTTGGTAGCAGTGGAATAGGTGAAGTCAGGGCATTTCTTCTAGTCTGTTGATTGGCCAAGCCTGCCTCAGAAGAAGCTATTTTGACTTGTTTTCTCAGAGGGATCAGGTGTCTGATCTGAAAGAATTGACTCCATTTGGGCATTGGATCAGACTCTGTGTGTACTCTTTTCATGTCAACCAGAAAAGAAAATCAGTGTGTCTATTACATTTCCAGGATCCAGAACCCTGGATTTTTTGAGCTACTCACAAGGGTTCATGGGTTACGTGGCTGTACCAGATCTCTGTGTGCCTGTAGCAGCTGGAAGCATCTGTCTACTGCTTCCATTGGCAGTGAAGGGAAAGGGGACTGCTGTCTTCCAGATCCTGAAGACCATCATCCTAGACTGAGAAGGAGGACTGCAATCCACCAATGTTACCAAAGGAGCTGAAAGCCCTTCCCCTCAGAAGACCAAGTAGTATTAATGAAATTTGTTGGGACATTGGTCTAAGATGGAGGGAAAGAAAATGTGTGGGACAGAGAGAAATGAAAATATTTGCACAGCTTATTGCAATATAGTTCGGCGTGTGCTTTAGGCTTTTCAGACACCGTAGAAATGCCCAGCATTATTCTTGTTGTTGTTATTATTTATTATTATTTTAATAGTGTCTAGGAGCCCCAGGAATGGCCCAGGATCCCATTGCTGTACAAATAGTGCTATACAAACACAGAACAAAAAACATCCCTGCCCCAAAGAGTTTACAGTCTAAGACAAGAGACAAAGTAGGAGACAGACAAGGGAACGCCAGGAAACAATGAGACAATCTCAATCAGCTCATCAACTGCTTAAGCACTGCATTATTGTATTACTGTCAAAGCATTAAAACTTTCTGCATATTCTTTATATCTATACTGCAGAAAGCTGACTTAGGCATGTCTTGCTTCCTCACTTTCCCTTAGAGCTGAGAAACAAATAAAATGTATATAGCTACCACTTCTACTCCACACATCAGGAAACACCCTTTATCTCACACCAGCTAGATATCTAGCATTTTCATTGCTCTTCATCACCAGACACATTCATCAAACATGACAAGTGCCTCCAAAATGCTAAATCACTCCTCTCCATCTCAATGGCTACATGATAGTTGTCATATCCACGGTCAGTTTTAAAATATGTATGTTCCAAACTGAAATACCTACAGCTTCTATCAGGGATGAGAGAAAACTGAGTTCTACAGGAATTTTAGAGTTTTTCACTTCCTCAAAAGATAAAGTTGAGATAAACTCATGAATTGTTCTGGGACTTCTGGAAGTTGGGAAGACTTCTGAAATTTTTCCTGCTAATTAAGCTATAGCCTATGAAGTGTGAAATGGCCTGGACATCTTTAATTATTTTTCAAGTGCTTGATCATGTCCATTCCAATGTAGGCGTGTGCCTGCTCTAAACATTGCCACTGGAAAGTCTTTTCCCTCAGTGGTTTCCTTTATGTTGGCTCTGATGCCCCCTGGAGTCACGTTCTCATAGTGTTGACATAAAGGCCCCGTCGCCGTCCCCTCAGTTCCTTCTTACCACTCATGACGGTCGCTGGAACTATGACTTGTTCTTGCTTCTGGAAGCACTCCTCAGTGGACTTTTCTCTGTCTTATTGTCTGTAGTTGATTAAATTTAGTAGTTACATTTCAGTTAATAGTTGGTTAAGGGTTTGCGAACCTCACTAACCGGGTTAGCCCACCCAGCACCAAGCATGCCTAAGTCTCCAGGTTTTAAGTCTTGTGAGACTTCTCACAAGCCTATGCCTGTGAGTGACCTCCATTCCAGCTGCCTCAAGTGTCGGTGGGACACCGAATTGCAGGAGCGATGCAGGATTTGTAGGGACTTCAAGCCCCGCACCAAAAAGGATGGAAACAGATGCCGGTCCATTCTCATGGAGGCAGCATTCTGACCTCCCTTGAAGCCGGGTCACTCAAACTTGGCACTGAGTACTTTGACCTTTGTAAGGAAGTACCCCAGCTACACTTCAGGAGTTGCTACCAAATAAGTCCAGACAAGCGTTTGCAGCTCTCTTGGAGGAAGGGAAGGCCATAGCAAAGACATCCCTACGGATTACCCTGAATGTGGCAGTCTTGGCAGTCTGATGCCTGGCTTCTGCTGTGACTATGTTGAGAAGCTCATGGCTTCAATCATTGTGCTTACTGCATGACATCCAACAAATATTGCAGGACCTCCCTTTTGAGGAAACGTCACTCTTTTCTGAGCAGGCAGACTCCAAAGTACATAGTTTAAAGGACTCAAAGAGCACACTTAAGTCCTTAGGTCTTCATACACCTGCCCCTGTGAGGAAGCACTATAGGCCCCAGCTGATGGCTTGCTTCTTCCTGCCACCTGCGTGATAGAACTATAGCAGGAGAAGAAGCAGGGGTTATAGGAGGAGCCTCCAACACAGTATTCATTTGCATCCATGTCTGCATCCCCCAGGCACAGACTTCCTTCCAGTCTTTGATCCAAAACCACATACCAACAAACAGGAGCAGAGACTTCACTCACTAGGTGTAAAACATGCACTTGCCTTCTACATAGAAAGGACTAAATCATTTTGGAAAACTACTCAACTTTTTGTGGCTGTTGCAGACAGGATGAGGGGTCTTCCAGGCTTAGCCCAGAGAATTTCATCATGGATCATTTCCTGTATCTGTACAGACTATAATCTGGTGAAGGTCCCTACCCCTCCTGCCCTGACAGCACATTCAACAAGAGGCCAAGCATCTTCGCCTACATTTGCGGCACAGGTTCCTATCCAGGACATCTGTAGAGCAGCAATGTGGTCTTTAGTCTGCACTTTCACATCTCATTACGCCATCACTCAGCAGGCTAGGGATGATGCTGGATTTAGCACAGCGGTACTATAGTCTGTTTGTCAATGAATTCTGAACCCTCCACCCACCCAACTGGGAGTGACTTATATTGGAATGAACCTGAGCAATCACTAAAAGAAGAAAAAATGGTTGCTAATCTTCTGTAACTGGTTTTTCTTCAAGATGTGTTGCTCATGTCCATTCCATGACCCAGCTTCCTACCCCTCTGTTGGAGCTAGCTGGCAAAAAGGAACTGAGGGGATGGCAGGTTGGCAGGGCCCTTTGTATCAGTGTTATGAGAGCGCAACTCCGAGGGGCACCAGAGCTGACTCAACAGATACCACTGATGGAAAAACTTTCCAGCGGTGGTGCTCGGGGAAAGCACACACGGACATTGGAATGGACATGAGCAACACACCTCGAAGAAGAACAGTTATAGAAGGTTAGTAACCATTTTTTATCCCCCACTGTGAAAACTACAGGGTTTGGATGACAAGGGGTTGGAAGTGAACCAATGCCTTCATGCTTCCTTGGAGGAGAGAACTGTACAAACCCAAACCCCAAAAGGAGCCCCCAACTGCTTCCTTGCCTCTTGGGGGGGCCTCTTCTCTCTCTCTCTCCCACCTCCCAAGCTGTTCTCTACCCTACTTCCAGCAAGGACCTCCACTATTCCTGCCTCTGGGAAAACCAGTGGCCACCTGGTACCTTCTGATGCTTCTTGAGCTGGGCTGGCCCCTTCTTGGGTTTTAGGGCACCAACCACGTGGCCACCCCCATTCTTGCATCTTCAGATAGGATGGCAAGCAGGATCACTGCCAATCCCAACTTACAAATCCCCAGTTTTCTGCGGGACAAAGTTAGGGCTTGACAGCTCCGCTTGTACTGCAGCTGGAGGCCAGAGAGCTCCCTGTCACAGAGATGGCAGTTTCCTGCAATATCCTGGACAAACCTTTTTGAATGAAGTGTATGTATCACTGTGGGCCAGGGATTGTATGTAATTCCATGGGGGATGGGGACTACAGCCCTCCAGGAACTAAGAACAGCAGGCAGTAGTTAGGCAAAGTCACTCAGATTGTAACACCTCCAGAGGGCTAATGCCACCTGGAGAGGCTCCCTATGCTGGTTCACACTGGACTCTCCAGGGACCAACAGACACAGAAAAGATTTTTAGTTAAATAGAGTGAGTTAAAACTGACTCAGAACCTTCTTTCTAATCAGCAAATGGTCAGAATCTTCTACCCACGGGTGGCCCTGATCCAGCCTGGCAAGAATTAGAAGGACATGGCTCAATCTATGTGCTTGTTGTGAGCTAACAGCTGTTATGAACTTATGACCACAGGAAAAACTGCTGGTGGGATTTGAAAGACAGTTGACCAGCCAGATCCTGAGTTCAAGTGATCTCTGGGAAGCTTATTAGCGAGTGTGTAGGTTCTTTGATTATTTTAATATGTTGTTGCTGTAATGCTTTTACCTTAAGAATAAATGTGCTTGCTTAGAAAGAGCTGTGTGGTAAGTTAACTGTGGCAATTATACTGTTTACTTCTCTGAGGAGAAAGTAAACAAACCTGCCGAGGCAATCTGACTTGGCTAGGAAATTCATGGTGGAATAGGCAGGGAGCTGTGCAGCGTGGAAATACTCCAGTCAGGAGGTAGAGAGAGATGTGTGTTTCTGCCTCAGAGAGGTGATGGCTGGAGATCCAGGAACCTAAGGGTGAGTGTCCTTGCTAGGCCACAGAGGGGGGAATACAGGTGCAGTTGTGCTGAACTGTGACACTCTCCGTAAGGCAAAATAATTTAGGAATCCAAAGGCATCTCTAGCAGCTAAATCCCAGGAAGTGAAACCCCAAAATCCTGTTTCCACTAAGCATGCTAGGATGCTCCTTGGTTTTAATTTAGTAGTCACTGCAGTAGAAACAGATGTGTTTCCCCCTTCTTCTGCCCTCTGTATTTGTGGGAGGAAAGGAGGGCAAGTGGAAGAAAGGAGTTTGAGACTATATCCAGACCTCCTCCTAGAAAATCCAGCGAATTGGGAGTGGATAGTGGTCCTGACTGGCTGCCTCCCAAAGACAGACGAGTAAGAACACAGGAGTGGTCATTTGGAAGCTCACTGGATCTGCTGAGAAAGGGGGAGGTGGGCAGGAACTTTGGCTAGCAGGAGTATGCTCTCAGAGGGGTTCTGGATGTTTCCCATTGTATGAACATTCTCTACCCATGTTTGTAAAAACGTATTAAAATCAAGCTGAGCCCGGAGGGCTTGAATGAGTATCGCTCTGAGCGCTATCTATAATAAATAATATTGCTCCCAGAGAACTGAGTTCTACTCACATCTGTGTCACTATATGAAAATCCTCTAAATTGGGTGAGCTTCCCTTTCAAAAAGAGCTTTTATGGGACTTCAATGAGGTTTGTAAAACACTTTGAGGTCCTTAGATAAAAGGTATCTTGGAAATGCTAAACAATATTTAAAAAACTACTAAGATGTCAAATTTACTGTTACAGCTAATATCCTTTGTGGTTAATGGGTTTGAAAATGTTGCACTGTATATTCAATTGTTATTTTACAGTCAGGTTAGTGAATAAATCTGCCTTTTTTATTGCATAACAGGTTATTTGTTTTCTGCTGAGTTGCCAAGGAAATAATGCTGGGTTCATTATGTGGAATGTTTTCATGTTGTTTTCCCTTAATGTTGGTAAGTGAAGTTTCCTGTTTCTTATTATTTATTTCTCTATTATTCTCTTCAGTGCAACAGGTGTGTTTGTAGGTATTAGAATTCCTTCTCTTCTGTTTGGGGGATTTAATGTTTGAAAGACACTGAAAGGGAAGCTTTGAAGTCATCTAGGCCCAAAACATTGGAGATCAACAAGAAAAGTTACAAAAATCTACTATTGAAGTCGGTGTTTTATGAATTTTTAAATGGTTTTAACAATTGAAAGACACTGAAAGGGAAACTATCACGACGTCCAGGCTCCAAAATATATATGTTTTGCAAAATCCAGAATTTGAAATAAATGTTTGTGGATTTTTCTAAAACAAACTCAGTGAAAACTGTAACTGTTTTGTGAATTTAAGCATTCCCTCTTTGGTGTTTTGCAACCTAAATTCAAGAACCTTGTGTTCGTATGTAAGTACCAGAAGCTGACAAGGAGAGAAGAGGGGAATTTTTAATGTATATTCAGTTCAGACATGAATCCAGATCTTAAAAGCATTGAAATACGTTCTCTCATGAACAAGCAAAATACTGACTATTACTTTGTGACACAACATTTGCTTAGATCTATGCTGAGCACGATAGCGTTTGTTCCATTTTGTAGCTGTGTAAAGAGGAGTCTTGCCTGGAACTATTTTAGTGTTTACTATTTTTTTTGCGAGCACAGTTCCCACTGAAGCTGAGTGCTGAATTTTGTTCTGCACGAAAGAGTGCTAATCTGGTTAATGTCGTAGAATGTAAAACCTACCTTGAAGTCAACTCTGTATCTGGAGTGCTTAAAGAGCCAGGCCACAAATGGAAGGATGATCCCATGGGTTATGGTGCTCGCTGGGAGTTGGGAAATCTGTGTTTAATTCCTTGCTCTTCTACAGTCGTCCTGTGTAACCCTGGGAAAGTCACTTTGTCTCACTGTGCCTCAGTTCCCCATCTGTTTAAATGGGGAGGACACAGGGATATTGTCGGGCACTCAGATACTATACCAGCTGGGGCCATATAAGTACCATGGTTCTCACAACTTACTATTCTGTTCCCAAACAGAAACCTTTAACCAAGAATTAATGTTAAAAGTGTATTTCAGTGGAGTCCCGCTACCATCCCAAAACCATTTATAAGATTTTTAAAAAAAATTGTTGGGAAGTCTGGAAATGAACAGTTAATGTATTTGGCTAGTTTCCCCAATGCCATATACTCCTCCTTCATTCCCATCCCCACCTGATTTACATGAATAGGTTGAAATGTTCAAAAGATCCTAAGGGGTTTAGGCACCCAAATGCCATTGAAATTCAATGGGAGTTGACCATCTAACTTTGCTTTTCCTTGTTTGTCTATGGGTATGTCTCCACAAGGCTTAAAAACCTTCAGCTGGCCCAACTCAGCTGATTCAGGCTCCTGGGGCTTGGGCTCTGGGGTTGAAAAATCGCTGTGTAGATGTTCAGGCTTGGGCTGGAGCCTGAGCTCTGGGACTGTGTGAGGATGGAGGGATCTCAGAGCTCGGACTCCAGCCCAAGCCTGAACATCTACACAGTGATTTTTAGCCCCAGAGCCAGAGTCCCGTGAGCTCAAATCAGTTGACTCAGGCCAGCTGCAGCCTGGCCTCAGGTCTTTTATCCTATGTAGTCATACCCTGTATTTCCCCCAGGCTTCTGCACCCATTCCAAGGCTATGGACATTATTTTAATCCTAGGATAAAATTTCTAACATTTCTAAAAGGGTCTAAATCATTTAGGTGCTTTTAAATTTCATTAACTTTCAGAAGAACTTGTTGCTTAGGAGCCTAACTCCCTTTGGGCTTTTTTGAAACTTGAACCCTGGGTCATTAATTCACCGGCTGTTCTTTATAGAGTGGCTGAATTAAATCAAGTGTTTTCAATGGAGAAAGGCTACAGCTTCTCCGATACCATCCTTTCCCACTGTATTGGAGGGTGCAGCCAAACACAGTCTGTAGTAGTAATTTATTGGAACCATCATGACAGCTCATCAGCAGGGTGAGTTCGAGGGAAAAATGTGGGAAATCTTGACAAAAATGGAAAAAAAAAAAAAATCATTTAAGTCAAAAACAACCTGGGAAAATTTTGACTTTTCATTGAAAAACTGAAAAAAATTCCAAAACTTTGTAGGTGAAAGGTTTTTGATGAACACTTGAAATTTCTTATGTTAAGCAAAAGCTTTAGTTTTTTGAAAACCCTAATTTTCCAGCAAAAAAAAAAAAAAGATAGAGGTCTACTGGGGATTACTGATTATTCACATGCATGGTTCCAATTCAGCCAGTGCAAACTGCTACTGTTTGACATACACCCAAATAGTGGGGAAAGGACATTTGTTACATCCCTGCTGACAAAAACAAAGTGGCTTCATTATGCTGCCCAAACTGAATGAGATTCACATAGCACAGGTGGTGGCATGGAAGTTAGATTCTCTTACATTCGATTTAATAATCCAAGGTGTTAACACAGGTGAGGGTAAAATATTTGAAGAATGGTTTTTCCTCCTATAGTAAAGATTCTGTAAGTGGTGAGTCTTAGAGGCCAATTGCCTTGTGAAATATCTCTATTTTTTATCTAGCATTTGATACAGGTTTATCTGTCAAAATGAGGAGGGATGTCAAAAAGTTAAACCTATTTTCAAGAAGCCTATTTGTTGTGAAAACCTGTTGGACTCCTGGCAGGAGAGGATTTCTCCACTGAGAACTACAAAAGAATATCTTCGTTTAAAAGATGAGTTTAGAAGTAAGCATGTAAAGTCAGCTGAGGATGTTACCGGTATTAGCAAAAAGCCTCAGCCCAGGGTTAGAAAGACTGCTGCTGGCATCCTTAATACTAGTAAGGGTGAGATGAGATGGAAAGTCAGCACTGTTGGGGGCAGGGTGGGAATGGACTAATGGGTTTGGAAAGAAATCTTGCACAGCTCTTCATCGTGCTACTGCCCTTGAATTGTACCTTGGGGTGAGATTTCGTTCATTGCAAGGGGATGAAACATACGATTATGCAGACACCATTGGCATTATTGTACTTAATGGTACCCTGCAGGGTTCTGTGGCCACAGGGCTTCCAGAAGCAGCCATGTCCCAGCCCCAACTCGTTTCACTTGCAGAACATCCACTGGGTCAAAGGAAGGAGGAGAGCAGCCAAGTGTGCTCCTCACTCTTTTCTGACTCTCTCAGAGGAAGGAAGGAACCTTCTGTGGAAAGAGATCCCTTCACCTGCCATTGAAATGCAGCCACTATTGGGGTGGAATGCAGCTGTTGTTTAACAGTGCCCAGAAAAAATACATGATCGTTTTGGGATGGGAAAAAAAAAGAAGACAACTTTAATCTTGATCCTGTGAGTCTAGTGACCTCATCTCTCTCTTTGGCTTTGGCCCTATAATTGTAACTCCCAATCCCTATGCATTGTCAAGACCTCCAATGTACCCGTCTGAAAGATGGTATTTCCAAGAATGCAATCCCCTTAATACAGTGTTAGGAATTGGCTCAGTACACAGCTCAGAAGGAAGAGGGCTACCTCCTGAATCACCAAACCCAGCTAGAAGTTCTCCTTGGAGGTTTTATTTATTTTTATATATAATATGTATGTAGTGGGCAGGTCCCCATACAGTTTAGCTTGTTAGAAATGCTGAAACGGCAAGCCACGTTGGTATGATTGCAGCCTATAATGAATCCTGTGTGATTCCTGTTAAAACCCCAGGAGACAATGCTCTTGTTCTAGTCTGAAATATGAACCTTTTTTAATATAATTTAATTGCCATCAGTAAACATGTTAACCTCATTGTAGAATGCTGCTTCCCACACTGGCTGCCAGCCAACCCGGATGCAGTGTGCAAGTGAAATTGTCATTAATATGATACTGCATATGAACTACAATTTTGTAAAGAGATGGATAGCACCTTCTATTGGTGGGGATCAGACATTACATGTGTATTCTGGACGTGTTCACTCTGTAATTTACTTTGACGCTGGCAGTATAAGATGCTGTAATTACGCACACACAAAAAAGTAGCTTTCTTCTATTATTTATTTATTTTAAAATATCAAATGTGGACTTTAGTAAAACACAGCTTTATTTTGGCATCTGCCTAGTTTTAATAAAATTCTGTTTTAACAATAATTTTACTAAATGAAAGCCAGATTAGCTTTATTTTGTCCAGGTAAATATCTGTTAGGGGAGAGAATTTTATATCAATGTTTAATGCACATTCTAAGTCCATTTTTTGGAAGATCTGTATTTGATCAGCAGTTGATGCAATGCACTTTTCACCAAACAAAATGGGTTATATCTTCCATGCAATAGCTGCCAGATTAGATTTTATTCCCTTAAGTAAAATGATTATGGAATCAAACGCATTAATCAATTTCAACACCAGTTAAAGTTATAGTTTCATTCCTGCAACTATAAACTCTCACTGCCTTTCTATCAAAAGTATTTATTTGAGCACAACCTCCTCTCCCCCATTTTAAGTGGCAAATCAGAAATTTTTCATCATCTGTTTTTGCTTCCAGCAGCCATCAAATCTGATTTCCCCTACTGCCCCCTTGAGGAAGGAAGGTGGAAGACAAGAGCATTTGATGAACATACAATTTTGCCAATTGCTTGGAGGCTTGCGCTTGGTGATATACAATGATGTGAAAAGTGCTGGAGAAATGTACATTTAGTATATTCCTCCAAATCCATTATGCAATGTACTCTTCCAGAAAGTCTGATTGCCTGAATGATTTGAGAAAAGTTAAGCATTAAAATGGCACTTGATTAGTCTTTAAGACCAATTTACATGGTCCCCTTTATACCTTAAAGGCTCAGAGCTTGATCTTGAAAGATGCTGATCACTCTGGCCCCCATCCAGCAAAGCATTTAAGCACCTGCTTAACTTTAAGCATTAGACTTGAAAGCCATGGGCACTACTGGATGCTGGGCACTTTTGTAAAACTGGCCCCCAGAAGTAATGGTACTCAGCACTTTTCATCCATAGGTGGGTAAGCATCCTTATCCCCATTTTTCAGATGGGGAAACTGAGGTATAGGGAGGTGAAGTGACTTGCCCAAATTAACACAGCCAGTCAGGGAAAGATTGGGAATTACAATTCAGGTCTCCCAATTCCCAGCCTTATGCTCAGTCCACTAGACAACAGCTGATGCAGCCCTGTGACTGAGGGCTAGGCAAAGAAAAGCTGAGCCAGCCCTCTGTCAGGTGAGCCACACTTCAGGAGTAAGTCTACACTTTATGGGCAAATAGGGAGCAGCTACGGGCCTTATTAGCCACAGGCTACAAAAGGCTCTCAGGAAGGCAGTGAAGGGGGGAAGAAAGGAAGCCAGCCACCAACCGACCGACCGACCGACCAAGGGGGAGGGTAAGCTCCTCTCGGTTGGTGACTGAGACTGTGAGGCCCTGGAGGCTGTTAAGCTTGAGCTTAAGCTAAATGTCGTAGATAGAAAGTGGCGGGCGAGTAAACTGTAAATAAATGTCACTGGTGGGTGCATCAAGCCGAAGTCTCTGATTGGTCTGTGGGCACAGAGGACCCAAGCAACAGGATGGCCCTGCGCAATCCTGCTACAAGCCCCTGTAGGCATTGTAATGCGTATGCAGTACTGTTGTAGCGTCTTGGTCCAAGGATATCAGAGAGACAAAGTGGGTGAGGTAATACCTTTTTATTGGACCAACTTCTCTTGGTGAGAGAGACGAGCTTTCATTGTATGTAATTGTTACATCTGCCTTATGAACTAAAGCACCATCCACATGTGCACACCAGCGTGATTTTACTGAGTTGCTGCATGGAACTGATGGACAAAAGTCTACAGTGTCACAGTTCAATTCAGTGGGATAGGTCTTCAAATTTGCCTAGTTGATCTCATTAAAATAGTCTTTCTCAGAGTATTCTGGGGCTTTTGATCCTATTTGGAATCTGGAAATGTGGAACCACAAAAATGAGAAGTAATATGGGGTACAAATGTAATGAATATTTTGAAACATCCAAATAAGAATCAGTTGTATCTAAAAATGGGCAAAGGTGCAGGAATTGATGGGGGTAGTTCTTGAATTTTTTAAACCAGTTCACCAATCCCTAGTGTACATACTAATTTCTGAGATAATTGTTACACAATTTGCTGAACATAATCAAGTGTTATCTGTGCCCTGTAAAATGAAGTCATGTCTAATATTTTGACTACCCACAGGGGTGATTTAACAGTTACACTGAAATGAGAATAAAGACTTGTTAATGATCTTTAAAGATCACATCATTTACTTCTGTGCTATTTGTAGTTAAACCAAACTAGTCACCAAGGGCTACATGTTCCTTTCAGTACATGCGTGCAACCCCTGTTGATACTAATGGAAAATACATACCCATTCAGTAAGGGCAATTCTCCTAAACCAGACTTATCACCTCTGTGTGACAGCGTCAGGAAGCACTGTGATGAAAGATGAAAGAATTTTCTATTCTAATTGCACAACTCGAACATTCAATCTGATGAAAATAGTTTAAGGGCCTGATCCTGCATGCTGTGGAGCACTTCCTCTATCATGCTGAGAATGATATTGCAGGAATAAGTCCTAAACAAAGAACATATTAATATGTATGGAAGCACAAAAACATTACAGGCCAGATTTTCTAAGTTATCAGCTCTTGCAACTGAGTCAGACCTTTCAAAGGACTGCCGCTGTCATTTAGGTACCTAAATGAAGTGGTCAGATTTTTCAAAAGTGTTCAGCAACCAGCAGCTCCGATTAAGAACAATAGGAAATGCTGAGTGCTTTGATGCATTTTGGATATCTGGCCTTGCAAAGTCACTATGGCAACATAGCAATAACCCAGGAGACACTATCCAAGATATTTCCCATTGTTTCCAGTGCTCTTGTTTCTAGCAAACATTTCTATCAACTCCTGCAGCACTTTTTCACGGCTAATGGTATGGTAATTAACAGGCAATTCACATATAAGTAAGGGTGAGTGATGATAGAATCAATGAATAGATTATATATGATTGGGTATTCATTGCATACAACTAGTACAGTACAGAACATGTACATTTTCATACACAATAGTGACTCAGAATTTACTTCTAACTTAACTTGCTGTATAAAGACCTTAGACTGCCAATAAAAAAGTAAAAAACTCTCATTATTGTATCGTACACCCTTTTTCTTAGCCTAAAAGGCAGATAAATAATTCTCAGCAAAGAGACAGTAATTAGGAGAAAATGATGCACATTTTGTGTGACGTTCCCATTAATCAGTGTCACTGGAACTATTTTTCCAATTCATAACTCACAAACATGAAAAGTGTGGCAAATTATTCCCTTTGTATGTATTCTGCAACTCCTGATGAAATGGAAGCTCGTGTCCCAATTTTCCATCTCGTTTCACCTGTTTTCCACGGGCGTTGCCACTGCATAAAACTGATTTAAAAGGGTGGAGCGCACTGACCCAGGCTGTGGGAGACCCCTCCCCCAATTACTTTTATCCACAGCGTAGCGCTTCAACAAGAGAGAATGAGGGAGCCTCACATCAGAATATCTCATTGCCCAGTGTTTAAGGCATTCAGCTGACAGATCCCTGTTCAAATCCCTTCTCCTCATCAGGTAGAGGGGAGACTTGAACCAGGGGTCTGTTATATCTCACCCTGGGCTAGAAGTTTTGAAGAACTCTTCCTCCTCTTCTACCTAATGAAAGAAATGCCTTAGGCATCTACCTATCGGAGAGGGTTCATAGCTGAGCATCTCAAGGAGAGATAAGCGTCTCCCTCCAGCATGGATTTAGGCATCAAACTCCCTGAGAGAGGTGGGATTCTGGACACATCCCTTTCCTTGGCAGCTCCCATTGGCTAATTTAGGTGGCTCCCCACTCAGCATGCTGGCTTCTGTGAATCCCAATCTTAGGTGCCTATCATCCTCCGTTCATTGTATAGGAAGCCTGAGCACCTGACTCAGGCTTTGTGAATCCTAGTGATTTTGTAAGTCCCAAAAAGCTAGCCGTGGCAATGCTCGGCATCACCACAGCTAAGTTCCTTTGTGAATCTAGCCCTTAATTTCTCTGTGTCTCAGTTCCCCATCCACAAAATGAGGAGAATAATACTGTCCTTCTCACACAGACATTGTGAGAATACATGTAGTAAAGAATGTGAGGTGCTTCGTTACTATGATAATATGACCCAATAAGTACCTAAAATCGGTAGATGGAAAAACGAGGCTTAGAGACGTTAGCTGAGTTGGAAAAAAAAATCTCACAGAAAGTCAGATGCAACATGGGGACTAGAATTTAGGAGTGTTCAGTTTATTTCCAATAGGTCCCAGTCTCTTGTTCTAAGCACAAGACAACTCTCCATCCCCATACATAGTGTTGAAGTATCAAATGGCTAGTCTGCATTCAGACTCCTGACTTTGCTTTAATAGTTACTGGGAAGGGGGGGGGGGGGCGTATTCAGGAGGAAGGGAATTATGTATGCCCAGATTTCTGAAATAATCTAATGAAAAAATGAGTAGATGTTTGAAGAAAATGAAATTTGCAGGAATTAAAAAAAAAAACAGATTTACAATGGCAGTCTAATGTCTGCATGAAGAATAATTATGAAGATGCTTAATTGGCTTAGTGAAATTATCTCAGATTTATTAATTATCTACTTGTGAAATAAATTTCTAAACTGACATTGTTAATTGGAGAGAAGGTGGGTGAGGTAATATCTTTTATTGGCTCAGCTTCTGTTTGGTGAGAGAGACAAGCTTTTGAGCTTACACAGAGGTCTTCTTCAGGTCAGGCCCCCAGTAACTGGGTTTCCCTAAGGGCCTCTACAAACCCGACCTCTCCTCTCCAAGCGGCAGAACTGTGTTGGTTCTACAGTGTCTGGTGTCCTTTTACCTGTTAGTGTGGCTTTATTAGGAGTGTATTACAGTCCTTAAGTGTAAGGATATAATGGGATAGCTATCATAGCCTTAAAGATACCGGGTAAAATTTCCAGAAGCACCTAAGGCTCATTTTTAAATGACATAGGCATTTAGCAGCAGAACCTCAGGGGTATTTAGCTACCCTTATTGAGGTACTCATTCTAGGGGGAGTTAGGCACTTAAATACCTTTGAGGAGCTAGGCTCCGAAGGTCCAAATCCTATTGAAAGTCACTGGGATTTAGGCTCCTAAGGATATGTCTACATGGGGCCACAGCTGGCCCGGGGTAACCGACTTCAGGATGTGGGGCTAGAAAATTGCTGTGTAAACACTCGTGCTGGAGCCTGACCTCTGGAACCCTCCACCCTTGGGGGGTCCCAGAACTCAGGCTCCAGACCAGCCCAAACGTCTACACAGCAATTTTTCAGCCCCATAGTCCGAATCAGCTGACCAAGGCCAGCTGTGCTTTTTTTCTAATCCCCATGTAAACATACCCTAAGTGCCTAACTCAGTTTTGGAAATGGTGCTTAGTCCCTTAGTTGCTTCTGATATACCCCTGCTTTAGCCCCACCATAAATTCTGAGTTTGATACAGGAGTTACTGGGTGAATATCTGTGGCCCAGCTTATGCAGAAAGTCACCAGAGATGACCATAATGAGCCCTTCTGGCCTTAAAAACCATTAATCTCTTCCAGTGGCACAGCCAGCCCACTATGATACTGCTTGCACTGGTCTCCAGACAATTCTGAACTGGTTAGACCTAGAACATATGGTATTATTATGGTACAAATTTTGCATTGGGATGAAATCCTGGCCCATTGAAGTCAATGGCAAAACTCATATTACTTTTAATAGGGCCAGGATTTCACCCTAGGTTTTCACCCTAGAAGTTTAAAAAATGTTATGTTATTAATATGTGTGTTTCACGCTTTCTTTCACTGAAATATACATCCCAGAATCTGTGGTTCAGTTTTACTCTCTGACAGGTGCCAAAATATTAAGTCTAGTTGCATTTTCCCCTACCTTATTTTATTTGACTTTCATATGTTACCTAGATCCCCAAAAGTGCTCATGGCAACTTACAAAACACATAAAAAGACAAAAGTCCATGTGGACATTACATTATAATACAACTACGAGGCACAAGTTCTGATTCACTGTTGCTTTGTGTCAGCTAGTGTTGTTTGTACTTGCACAGAGTGGGTGTATAACACCACCAAATCAGAATGCACCACTCTGCAGGCAGATTTTATAGGGGTAAATGACGACATGAGGTGCAAGGCACTGGAGAGTCAAACCCATAATTAATGAGCTCGGAATAAGAAAGTTTTGCAAAATAAATGGGTTTTAAGGTGGGGCTTGAAGGAGGCAGAGTTGGGAGGTTGCATGGGACATGGGAAGCTGTTTTAAGCATATGCAGTATAATGGAGGCAAAGGAAGTGTTTATGAGAGGTGATACATAAGAACAAAAAAGCTATAGGATGAAATGAGAGTGGAGGTGCAGGTGAGGGTGGAGTTGTTCAGGGTCCTTGACCCTTGAAGGATTCTAAGGGGAAAAGTCTGAAACTTATGCGTTTTTTTCTTTTATCTGTAAGATAAAGGAAAATCTGACATTCAGTGTCAAAGGGGCCTCGTAATGTCTCATTTAAAAACTCATAATTTCCTGGTCAGGACTGTCATGATAAAATATGTGTGGCAACATTGTACGTGAAGTTATAAGATTTCCCTTTATGATGTTATTAACACATGTTTCAAACCACACAGTCCTGCCCAGGCAGAAGTCAGGTCTGTCCTAAACAAAGGTAGGAATGTGTGCTTGCCTTAATTTGAATTTAAGCAGTAAACAAGAATCATCAAGAAGGAAGAGAAAACAAAGGAAGTTCAAACAGGTGGAAAACCCCCCAGCAGGGAATATCCTTCCACATACAATCTTTGTCTCCTGGATTGCAGCTGGAAATGTTTTTCAAGAGGGAAACTATAAAAAAGAGGGATAAACATCGCAAGGCACCTCCCCACACACACACCTTTCCTACGTCATTCTCCACACACAAGAAGATAAAAGGAAACAGCCATTGGACTCTGGGAAAGGGGTCCTGACCTAAAGCGTTTGGTCAGTAACCTTGCTGGAAACGTGGTGAGAAAATTTGCATTGCAACTAAGTAAGCTTCTTAAGTAGATACTAGTAAGCATTTTATCTTTATTTTTCTTGTAACCATTTCTGACTTTTATGCCTCATTACCTACCCTCACAATTGATCTCTTTGTAGTTAATACACTTGTTTTACTATTTTATCTAATCTTGTGTGTTTAAACTGAAGTGTCTGGGTAACTAGTTAAGGTAATAACTGTCATATTATTCCCTTAAAGGAATAATGGACTTAATGTATATGTACTATACAGGAGAGGGCTGGGCACTACAGGACATACATTTCTGGGGGAAGGTTCTGGGACTGGGGGCGTGCAGGGGTCACCCAAAAGTATAACCAAGGCTGGTGAGAGCAAGGGTATAACTGGCAGGCTGCAGTTACACACACAGACTCAGGGTGTGGCTTGCATGCTGGAAGCCTTTCTAAACGTCCCAAGTGAGAGTTACTATAGCAAGGCATTGTAAGGCACCCAAGGTTGCAGGGCAGGAGGGACACAGCCTCCCCCACTAGTCAGGATTGTGCGCCAGTATGTCACAGTATTGCAACCTTTTTTTCACACGGCCCCTGAAGTCAGGGGAGACATCAAAAGAGAAGAGATATTTGTATGAGTGTCAGGGCTGCTTTGCAACCTCCAAGCAAAGAAGCTGTGGATATTTAAATAGAGTCATGACCTCTCCTGTGCTGAGTTGGATAAAGGTAAAGGTTGTCAGCTATTTTTTCATTTAAATAGTTCTAATTCTGAAAAAAGCAGCTAAAATGACTATTGATATCCAGCTGTGTTTTTTAATAGCCTGCAGGTAACAATCTGATGACATGAAACTGTTACCTGCATCACTAAGATGCTGGTTCACTTCATTAGTATAAACTAGTTTGATTGAAAATTTAATAGGGATGGTGAGATGGTATCAGCAGAGAATACTGAATCATTAACATATTTATAATTGTGTTCCTTTTCTCATATTTCTGACCCCTCTTTGAAGTCTGTTCTGTAGTAACAGCGTCAAAATCTTTATAATGCTTTGGTGGACAATGACATTGAGCTTTGTTTTCTGGCTGGAAAAGTCCTACAGAATTTAATAGAAACTGGCAACTTTTTATAGTTTGGAGTTTTTTTGGGGAGTAGGGGGGGGCGTTGGACCATTCTATAGAATTTGATAGAGAATGGTATCCCTACTTTGGGATGGTTCAAAACACCTAGAGAAGGGTTATCATTCTTTATAAAAGGCTTTATGGCTTTTTACTGTTGGCATCATCACTATTATATTTATTCTGACTTTTCCATAAACTTTATTATTATTATTATTTATGTATTTATTTTTGGTATTATATAGCATCCGGGCGCCCAAGTTATGGACCAGGACCCCACTGTGCTAGGCAACTTTGGTTTTCTCTTACTAATTCAAGAACAGTCCGTGACTCTTAGTCAAATAAAATACAGACTATTTTTTGAGTAGTCGAATCGGAGAAGTAAAGAGATCTTTGAACTCAGGTGGAACTTTGCAGAACCAGATACGTGCCACCTGCTGCCTCTTGCTCTTGTCTGCTGTGTTGTGAAAGAGCTTTCTTGATGTACGTAGGAATATGGTCCTAGAGCTGTGAAGCTTCATGTTTCTGTTCTCAGGGCTGGTCCTAGTGTGTCTGATTTGACAGAAACTGATGGCTTTTGTTTATCCCCATGGATAGTATCTGAAAGAGCAACCAGCCAGCATTGTTTCAATTGACAGCAGACAGGCTGAGAACCTGTCCCCCAGGGACCATCCCTAACCTGGCCTGACAGATGCATACCCTCTGCTTTTCCCTCATAGGTGTTCCAGTGAGGCCACTCTGCATGAGTCCTTGAGCTAGTCTTACCCTACACATAGAGACACATGGAGTTAGGGTTACTCCAGGCAATGCTACAAGTGACAAAGTTACAGTCAGCTGAGCTGTATATACAACAGATACAAGGGCTACTCATTGAGATGGGGCTGGTGTCCATCATTCTTCTCACTTCTAGGGTTTATCAGCACAAGCACTGGGTTGTGGAAGGGCACAGGAGGACAAAAGAGAGCCTGTTCCTAGGGAATAGGTTGTGGGGACATGAGACAAAGGAGGACTGAGAGTGCATGAGTGTCAGATAAAGGAGAGAGAGATTGAAGAGGGTGAGCTACGGAGCAAAGAGGAAAGAGGGAGTAGGTGGAAAACTGGAGAGATGGACAGGAGGAGAAACAAGCAGAGGAGAAAGTGAGTAAGGAAAGAGAAGACAAAAGGATTAGAAAAGATAACACCTGAAGAGGAGAAAGTAAAAAGACATGAGGATTCCACCACAATGCTAGACAATGTCTCCATTAGCTCTTTTAGAAGTCTTTTGCTTTTAGGATTGCTCTTGAGATTAGTAGATAAATGTGCTTGATGGTTTTGTCTCTAGTTTAACATGCTACTTGTTTGCATTCAAAAGGGTCCTAATTGCATTTGAAGTTAGATGAGAACACAGTACCTGCTACCCTCTGGAGGTTAGATGAGGATATTATGACTTACTACACTATTTCCCTTTGCAATGTCTCCATCTCCTCTCATGTAAGAACTATACACAATCATCTGAATGTGGGAGGGAAGAGACTTACACAGTGCAACCTAATTTTGGAGACATATATTTGCAATTTATTATGGGCACATATTGATTTGGATCACTCTTTGTCATTTTGCTATTCTCCTGAACAATCCAACTCAGACAACTGAGAGCTGTCACGAGCAGAATCACTTACCACAGCAAATTGAAAAGAAAAAAGCTATAAATTGAAAAGAACTTACTTCATGGATAACAGCCATCGTACTTTTCCATGCTGTGAGAAGCAGGATTATTCAGAAACTGTCCTTTCATACAAAGCAAAATGGGTTGAGCGACAAGCTGTCCTGCAAGATCCTACTTTCCCATTCAATATTTTTTAAAACTGGCATGATTTAACGGGCAAATACGTTTTTGCCCTAAATGGTGTACTGATAAAATGTATTACAGGATTAATTAGAAGTATAAAGATGGGTTTGGAGTAGCCATATTGCTTTTTATTTTCAATATAGTGCTAAAACATATAAGATAGAAGAACTGATATTTGGTACACACATTCCTATTTTCTTTCTTAAATATGTATCCTGAATTCCAGAACACAGCTCTGTCACAGTTACTGGGCTGACTGCACCTCTGACCCTTCTGGGTCTTGAGTGCACCCTGCTCAGGTGTTAGGCCTCAAACCAGCATCCCTCTCTTGAGATGTAAAAACACAATTCTGTCACTCTCAGGCTGAGCCTTGGTCTACAATCCCCAGGTATTAATTATGATGATCTCAGTAGGTCAGACTTAAGCTCAGCCTCTGCAGGTCTGTTTCCTATGGCAGTAGTGACCAATGGTCAGTTCAGTGACCAAATAGCTTAAAGTAAAGTATTATTTATTTAGAACAAAAGCATTTGAGAGAAAACAGATATTAAAACAATAAACAGACTACGCACACATCTAGCTTACCAGGTTATCCATCCTGGCTGGTCTACACTTCCCATAGATCCCCTTCCCTCACCCTCTCCAAGATCTCTAGGGTATACCTGGTACAATCTGGCCCTTAACTCACAAACCAGTTCATTCCTCTCTGCTTCAGAGAGCGTTCTTTAAAGTCTTCTGATCACCCAACTTCTGTTTTTAACTGTTATTCCCTTTTGTTCTGTACTGTCCCAGTGCTGGCAAACAAAGCTTACAACTTGTTGGAGATAGGATGTAGGATTCTCGAAGCTAAAAGGTTTCCCAATTGTCTTTCAATGTGAGCCTTGATGTTCTTATCAGAGAGCCATTGTGTTGCCTTCCTGATTTGTTTTTCCAACAATCCCCCTCTAGATCAATACATTCATACAGGAAAGGCTAATATACAATAACCACCTCACTGATCTTCTTCCATACAGGATTTACGAAAATTATTACATAGCAGCTCTGCATCCATCACGAACTCCAACAGGTAGAACTGGGGAGTTTATAGCCAGACAGGAATCCCTGGGAACACTACCTCAACACAGGTAACCACTGTTTCTGTTTGAATGTCTTACGCGGTCCCCCTGGCAACAAGTTACTCTTTAGCTCTCTCTAGTGGATTATCATCCTACAAAGTTCTGGGAAGTGTTTCCTCTGGCATCTTGCATTCAGATTCCAATCACCAGCTAATCATAGATTATTTGCATTAGTGCACACATTTTGGTTGCCTTATAGTAACACAGTTTGAAGAGAAATTAAGGATGCCAAAGGCAGTGGCTGAGGATTCTTAAATCTTGCTATCTACTTTCAGGGCAGTTAGAGGAAGCATATTGGCAAGCATTTTTGCAGGTAAATGCTGCCTGTAAGAAGGATGCGGGGTATTTGTAATTACTCAGTTATTGATTGGAATAACAATTATTCAAATAGCTATGAAGGGACATGTTTACAAAGACAAAGAAAGGTAGCTTCGTTACTGTTATTAACACATTTAGTATAGTCATAAGTTATTTCAATTTTCCTGTTTGGCAGTGAGCCAAATAACCTTCACGGTATCATTAAATCTGTAGTGCTAATGGGGGTGAGTGCTAAAGGAAAGCACACAAATACTAACTTTAGTGAACGGAGTTTTAATCGCTTTAGATATTATTTCAAGAGTCCTCCAGATCCCTGTAGAACCTTATTATTCCTCTTTACTTCCTCCCAAACTTGGAGGTTCTATAATTACACCCATCATTCTTGTTAGAGAGGACTTGAATCCATATAAGACACTCCTTGATCAGCTGGGACACAGTACAATTCAATGACATTCTTTCCAGTGTCTTTAATAAGAGTTGGATTGGGCACTTGCAGGGAACACTTCAATAATTCAGTGTGATAATTCTCTTTCTGTCAGTGGCTACAGGCATTGGCACTGGAGCAGATTAAGCTACTTGCAAGCCCAGGTAACCAAAACCAATCAACTGAACCAGAGCTTTGTACACTATAAATGCATTGCTAGTGTACCTGGTGGAAATTTGAGGGTGGGAGTGGGGCGTCTTGAAAAATGATGTTCTTATGACAGCAGAATGCTGGAGTCAAGAGACTTTTTGTCCTTAATTATTTTTACTGGAATTTTATACTATGTGCAGGATCAGCTGGGGGAAAATAAGAAATGTGGGTTTTTTTACCCAAATGAATGGAATGGCTTCAATGGAACTTCATCCTGGTCCATTTTTCACCAAGAAAGGGCAACAAGGAGCAATTGTTTAAACATGGCTGTAAAGGAAAACAAGCGAAAGGTAGGAGGCATTCAGAAAAACAATAAACAGCATTCTCGGGAAAAGGATTAAAAGATCAGTGAGAGCAGGAAAGAGGATGAAATTAAGAAGAGAAAAACAGGAGCGGAATAAAATACTGATGGGGCGGATCCTTAGCTGGCCTAAATCAGCTTTGCTTCCTTGAAGTCTATTTACACCAGCTCAGAATCTGCAGAATATTTAAGGTACCAGCAAAGAAATTTTTCAAAACCAGTTGCAGAAAACAGAAGGAAATGTGAAAATAAGTCCATAAATAGGGGAGAAGAAGATGAAGAAATGGCCGGAGTTTTGTCTGTTATCAGCCACTGACCCCTGCATTTAAAGAGGAGGATAAGGATGGAAAACTGCTGAGGACAGAAGATTATATTTCCTGGTGTGATGCAACAAGGGAATTTGATAGTCTCTGGATAACAACAAAATGTCTTTGCAAAAATTAGATGCTCTCACAGCAAATGAGGTCAAGAGAACTTAGCCACACACTAAAATATAGCGAAGTCTTTGAAAGTACCTTAAAGAGATTTCTGATTCCTGATGGCTGCAGAGCATGGTAGTTAACAGCAGAATACAGAGCTACTGAGACATGGCTGTAAGCAATGACAGAGCAGTTATTCTACAACAACACTATTGTTTTGCTTTTTTTAAAATTATTATTACTCTCCACTGTTTGAAATACTCTTAGGATATTAAAACTAAATAACATTACTTTTCTTAACAGCTTTCCTCTCTCCTCTCCTGTTTACCAAACACTGATTCTAATTTACTGTTCTAAAAATCATCTGTCCATAGAAGTATGGAGGCCCCTACCGACAAGGCCAAGTGCCACCTGCACCATCTGGCGGCTGAGTGCTTCAGGTGCATCGGATTTATGTTTCTCAGGGTTTGCAACCTTGTTGAACTTATAAGATTGAAAACGATGCATCCTTCTCCCATTGACTTTAGTCTGTATTTTTAATGGCACAAGTTTTGCCCTCAGTTATTTACGATGTAACTCCATCTTAAGCTTTGTTTGTGTTCGTTGGACTGCACTGGCTTCTGTGGAGTTATCCATGTCGTAGAGAGAATTTGGATCCTTTTCTGTTACTTGTTTGTATATTAGGGTGCAAATACGCAGACAGCTTTGCAGATATACTTCCTATAACAAAACTAGTGACTTCACTAATGATTTAAAAACAAACAGATTCTAAGAATGTCATGCTGTTTCTCTGAAATAATGGTGTTGATATTTCATATGTAAATCATCATAAACATTGTATACGTTTCAAAAAGTAAAGTTTGGGACCTTAGCTAGATATGACACTGACAAATGGATGTAAATGTGTACAAGGAAACAAAGGGCTAGGCTGACATTAAGCCATGGCCCGCATTCTGGATATGATTGAAGATGTGGTAAAATTCCCAGGAGCGATTCTGGCTGACAAAATTCTTTCTGGAAATTGGGGGAGAGTATTCTACTGAGGCAGGCAGCTCCATCACACTTTGGAAGGGCACAGTGTATGCTCCTGCCTTATACTTTCTCCCCATTCTTGCATACCTGCATATAATGCAAGCTGTGATCTGTGACTGAGGGTCCAATTCTGCCTTCCTCACTCATGTAGAGTTGCACCTTCCTCAAAAGGCCCCATTTAAAGCAGGGAGATGTCCAAGGTTGGCAGAATCAGGCACTGTCTATTTCCAGGCACTACAGAGATGTATCTGCTTGCCCACTTGTTTTGATCCTGACACTTCTTAACAAGTGGGTAGAGGTAACATCCAGACCTAAATAAGTAAAGGGTTTTTTAGTGCACAGGAGTTCCTTCCTAATCATTCTGGCAGGGCCAGGTTTGCTTCCTCCCTCGCACTTGGTTAAGTCCCACAAAACTTGCAATAACCACCTTCATCACCTTGGGACACCATTCGGGTACTGTCCCCGAATGATCTCACTCTCACATTTGGGTCTGCACCAACTGGCTTCAGGTTTCAGCAGTGCAGAGGTTGTGGGTGGCTTGTACCATTGTTATCCCCTGCTGGTGAAGTTTCTATCATGGGGAAAACCAGTGGAACCCAGGAACTGACTCAGATACTTTTTTTCTTTTATCGACCACATTTGGTTTGATGGCTAGAATTTCTGCAATGTGCCCTCCTACACAACGGGGGCAAATCCTGCAGTCCTTAAAATCCTAGCAAAGTCCCCACTGAAGTCTGCTATGGGAGTTTTTCTGAAGTAAGAATTGCAGGATTTAGTTTCATGTAGGACATACAGATAGGCTCTTCTGAGACCAATGTCAATGCCACCTTTGAAGCCAAATTTTCCTACCTCCATCCTCCTCATCTTCATACTGTCCAATAGGCAATTAACATCCCTGGTCTCTCCTTGCCTGTGAAATGAAAGTCCTCAAAGCTACCCCAATTACTTGTTCCATGTATTTATTTAGAAATGTTCAAACACAACTGTGAACCTTCCGTGCCCAGGGTAGCCACCTGAAAATGCCAAGGTCAGGGCAGGCTGCAAAAGGAGAACAGATTCTCCCAGCACTGGTGGGTGACACTGAAGTCAGACTTCCCAACCAGCCACAAACTGCTTCTGATTCCCCACACCGGTTATCAAGAAGCCAATATACAAATACACACAGCCCCCTTTACTGCATTTCAGTCTCCAGCTCCCAATCAGCCACTAGGTCCAGTAAAGAGACCAGTTATTTAAACTCTATGCTCTTTGCCCAAAAGGTTCCCTCTGACCCCAAAGGGTCAGCCACAGTACCAGATCAATATAAGTTTAGAACTTACCCAAAATACCACGCTGCCAGCCAATCCTTTAGTAACTAAAACTAAAGGTTTATTATAAAAAGAAAGAAACAAACTATAAGAGAAGTGTTACAGGATTAAAGAAATCAGGTACATACAAATGATTTGAAAGTCCATATATATATCAGGTTTCTAGGAGAATTGTGGAGTTAGCAGGCTCGTATAGTCCCTCTGGTATACATCCAGTACTTGGATGGGTCTCAGTCCTTTGTTTGACAGCTTCAGTTATAGATGAGTTGATCCAGAGGTAGATAGGTGGCTGAAGGCTGAACAGGATTGAAGACAAAATGGATCTCGGGCACCTGCCTTTTATGTCCTCTGGCCCTTGCCATGCTGCTTGTGGAATTTCACAGGAACCAAAATGGAGTCCAGAGTCACATGAGCAAGTCCTGATGACTCATCAGGTATATCCCTGGCTTCTCCCCCTGGGCCCCTTGCACCTGTGAATGTCTTAATGGGCCATTAAGCAGGCTATCCCTGCAGCCATCCTGTTGGGGGCGTTACCCAGACACAGCACAATTTGAAATACAGAAATATCAACCGTATCCATAACTTCCATTACACATATAACACATGAACCTAAACATTATCGTCTTACTTAGCACATTATAGCCTTTCTAACAGTACCTGACATGGCATCTCTCACATGAATTATTATGATTTTGACATACTGATGTCAAACAATATACTAAATGCCCCCCCAATCCAGCCAGCATGACACCCCCAACACGAGACTGGTGTAGAAGGGAGTAATCAGAGCTCCTGAATACACCTCCAGGGCCCCCTTGTCCAGCCAGCATGACAACAACTCAGTATATTATTTAAAATATCCCTAGATTACATTTAAATATGTAACACTCCGCACACTGAGCTGTGATAAACCTCTTTCAATGAGTCAAAAGCAAACTCATTTACAAAAGTACTTCGGTAAGAATTAAAATAAAATTTCCATTCTACACAGTTACATTCTGATTCTAGTTGTCATTAACTTACTTGGAAACACATTTGGTATTTCAAAATTTAGTAAATCATTGTCTTCCAATTAACTCTCAAACCCAAGACAACAGAATGTGACTAATTTGATTCAACTCTGTTTATTAAACATCTAAACAATTCTTCATTTCGGATGCACAAAGAAATGTGAAGTTATTTTATATTGTAAAAGTGGTAATGGGCCAAAAGAAAATTACTGGAGTGAAATTCATTTTGGTTCCTTGTTTTGTCAGTTTAAGAGAAAAGATACCGTTTGAATGGTGGCCTCAATCAGAGCATCAACTTGCTTTCACTCTCAGACAGACTTAATTATTTGCAGTTAACTGGATTTTTGTCTGACTAAGCAAAGGCGTAATGGGGATCGGACTCAGTGCTTAGAAACATCCTTGGAAAGCACAGAGTGCTGACATGATCCTCAACCTTGATTGTTACCTTCCAGGTGGCGTGTTAGGAGGTATCACATCGCTGGTGGACAACTTTAAGCAGAAGATGGGTAACAGCCAGCAGTCTTTCTCCATGTTGGAACTAACTGTATGGGGTGTGTGTGTGTGTGTGTGTGTGTGTGTGTGTGTGTGTGTGTGTGTGTGTGTGTGTGTGTGTGTGTGTGTGTGTGTGTGTGTGTGTGCGTGTGTGTGTGTGTGTGTGTGTGAATATACACCTGAATTGCTACCCCAACCAAGTTTAAGCAATAAAGAATATGCTAAGACCTCAACAATAGTATTTCTAATAATAACACTAAGCAAATGAACTATACTGTGCTTAGAAAGTCCGAGAACAGCATAATGCGTAGAATCAGGGGGCCCCAATCCTGAATTGAAGCCTGTAAATACTACTGTAATACAGATAATGATAAAGGTAGAGGAAAAAAGTCAACATGTTTGAGCAAAGTTTTGCTCCATTTAGTCTTTATTACAAAGCTGGCATTGTTGATAAAGTTTCTTCTATGTGAACAAAAACAATGAGAGTCCTGTAGCACCTTAAAGACTAACAAATTTCTGCGGACATAAGCTTTCGTGGGCTGCAAACCACTTCGTCAGACGTCAGTGGATTGCAGCCCATGAAAGCTTATGCCCGCTGAAATTTGTTAGTCTTTAGGGTGCTAAAGGACTCTCATTGTTTTTTGCTGTATATAGACTAACACAGCTATCCCTCTGGAACTTCTATATAAACAAATTCTCGGCTGGTGTAATTCCACTGATTTTAGGAAGGTCCTGTGCATTTTGGTTTCTACATGTCAGGAAGCCTACATCAGAGCCAGGCATTGAAGACCGCTCAGCAGCCCCAGTACAATGCCTTAACCACAAGACCATCATTCCTCTCTGTAAGAAAGTATGAATGCTCCATCAGCTCCCAGAAGACTTTACAAGTTTTTCTAGTGACTAGAAGAGAGCTACATTTTCATTTAATGGTAAGTCAGTCTCCAGGACTTTGCCTGGCATGTATTCATTCCAGAAGAGTTTGAGCAGTTATCTAATCAGGGGAAAGAGAGAATACTTTGTGACTTACCTGACTACCTGTGAGCAGCACAGCTTGAAATTTGAATATCTGTGATCCCACCATAAGGCAAACAATTTGAAAAGATGATTGCTAAATAAATACAAATGCTGAATAAATCTGAGGAAAGTGTGATCTGCTTGCAGTTGTTCCATGAGCGGAAAATCAAAAAGGACTAGATTCCTTGAGTAAATTTGCCATTGCAAATTATTTGCTTAGCTCTAGTTATAGTCACATGGGTCTAAACCACACTTTCTAAAATGTCACTCATTTTTTTTGTACAAGCATAAAAATCTGCATTTCTGCTTATTAAACAAGCTAGTCCAATTCCACCTGATTTGTGGGCATAAATGTGAGTGTTAGCACATATAACACTGCATCTGAAAATGAATAGGCCACTTTTGAAAATGTGTCCCATGTTACCTAGTGCTTTTATGCTGTAGTGTTATTGTCAAATATACACATTTGCAGAGCCAATAAAAGCCATGTTTAAGCACTATTCCTTTTGCAGCCTTTTGTGATCTATTCTGTGATCTATTATCTACCTGTTAACTTCTTAGAAACTGTGTAAGTTTTCTGATCAATATCTGATTATTGGAGTATTGCAGGTCTTTAGAGTCCATACTATCTGGGTGTGATGGACAGGACACTCAGGGGCAATCATCCATGACTATCAATAAAATGTTTGGACTCTGAATGTGTTGTGATGAAGAAGCTGTTTCTATTGAAAAAGACTTTACCAGATTATGCATTGACAAATAATAATAAATATGAAATATACTCTTTAAAATTTATAGAACTAAAGAAATCCATAAACTTGAATACAAAGCTTATCATTTCAAAATGGCTCTAAGACCAATAAAGTTATACCTTTTGAGTTATGACTGCTCCCACCTCTGCTTAACAAAGCTGTGATCAATTATAGGGCCAACTACAAATTTGGCACTTCAAATAAGTACATGATATAGTTCAACCGTAACATATTTAACAGAAAATAAACCAGAATTTACTGTAAAATTCCATGCAGGAGTACTGCAAATGGTAGGTAAGTACTAAGTCAATGGGTCTTGGGTTATTTGGAGCTTTTAAAGTAATCAATACTTTCCAGTCATATTAGCTCATAAGAAGATGGAAAACGACATTAATATCTGTCCCTTTTTTCCTTTCTATACTTACTCATACTCTTGCTTTAATAAATTATGCTGGAATCAATAATAATATAGAGAACAACCCAGTTATTTAAAAATAACACATTTGATCATTATCAACTGGCTTGTTGCTGCTAATTTCATATGCTGTTTGATTTTCAGTAAATAATTATTTTCTTTTTCCATCTCTAAATGGAAAATTCATCCCCCTGAAAACTTTGGGGTAGCAAGTGATATCCCCCATGATGATATTTGTTTTGAATAACAGTATAATAATACTACAATATCCATTTTAGTAAAATCTTGAGTAGGATGGTTTCAAGTAATAATACTTAGCATTTATGTAGTATATAATGATTTAAAAGCAATGTACAGACATTAACTATAGTTAATTGGCATTAACTATTTAATCAAACAGTTCTGCACCAATATACATTTGGAGTTACTGAAATAATTTCACTGTTTTTGGTTGAAGGAACTGATTCCTTACCTTTGATTCTGTGTCAGAGAAATGGAGCAACACTTCCAGTATCGTCATTGGGCCCAATAGTGCATTCTTTACCCGGGCAAGTTAAGATTAGAGTTTGTTGGAAAACAGAAGTTCCATGGGAAATTCCGACATTTCAAAATTTGTTTTTGTTCCTAACGGGCATAAAAAGTTTTGAAATTTCTCAAAGAATCACAACAGCCAAGAATCACAAGGGCATAAGGAAGCCCAGGTCACATCTCCTTCCCACAGCCACATACTCTTCTTTAGGTCTGGGAAAAGTACTCTGAGCATCATAGCTAAATGCTCAGACTAGCTTTCCCAAAGGCTTGTCTCTCTCACCAACAGAAGTTGGTCCAATAAAAGATATTCCCTTACCCACCTTACACTCCATCATCCTAGAAAGATAAGACCATGCCACTCTGTGCTGTATTCATGAATTTGGCATAGTATTTATTTTGGATCCTTTGCTAGAAGATATAGATGGCCTTGTTCAGAGTGGCTGGTCATCCCCTGACCCAGACCAGGGTGGAAAGGGTTACTTTTGCCCTTATTTGGTCCAGGATTTGTATCTGGACCCAATCTTGTATTCCCAGTTAAGATCTGTAGTTCTCAGGCAGATTCTTGTTTAAAAATTCTGTTTGTATAATGTTCATCTTTGCATCTCAGGGAGCTTATTCTCACTTCACTGGTCTTGGAGTCCTCAAAACTGTTGATTTTGTACAGATCTAAGTGCTTCAATGAATCCAACCACAACAAAATCATCACTAACCTACAGCAATCATGTACTGGCTGTGATCTTGCCAACTCTCACAAACTAAGCAAGGTGGACATAGTAAGTACTTAAAATGAAAACCTCCAAGAAAAAAAAGAATTCATGTATCATTTGGCCACCAGACTGCAGCTGCCCATTCCATCATCTGACAAATTATACGCATATAAACTAATGGAAAATAACTTATTTTTTCTATAAGCTTTTCTGCATAGATGCAACATTTTAAATTATGTTGACTGATCATATAGTCAAAGACCTTTTCGTAATATGGAAGAAGAAGGGGAGTTTTGACATTGGTATGGGAAGCTATCTGTTATTAAAACTTCTGGACCACGTTTTCAGCCAATCTGAAGTTGGTCTTTGTAATTGCTCCCTCAATTTTTGTGTGCACCAAGAGTTGTATCTAATGTGTACAAAGGGGCACTTGTGGGAGGAATGAAAAATGAGAAATCTAATTTCCAACAATGACTGAAATGCATCCCTCCATGAGCATTGTGTTCTTTATGGAAAGTAAAGTTTGTCTAACAGCTTGGAAGAACTTGACTGTGGAAATGCATTGCAATAATTTAAATTAATGTCTCTGTTGAATGATGTTCTTTACTTCTTTTGTAATTAACTAAATCATAAACATGGCCATCTAATCTAGTCAAGAAGAGAATTGCTTGCAAATCGGTTATGTAGTTATGGACAATAAGCTTCAGAGAATCCCTTATGTCGGAAAATACAATCTGTTAGCATCAGGTCTGTTTAACATAGCAATTTTGTTTTGAACAAACATGACTTGTGCAAACTATTGTTTCTAATTAAGTACAGAGTTTATTTGCATGCAGTGATTGCTAGATTGCTAAGTAAATGAAAATGAATGAGGAAAGAACATGTTTAATTATTTGTTGAATTCACTCATTTATTAGTGCTGGATTCAAAAGATACTGGGCCAGATTCTCTGGCTTGTTTCCATCCCTTTTGCACCATCGGAGATACATAGGGGACCAGAATCCAGCTGTAGATGCATACTTGAAAATTCCCTTGGTGGGGGCAAGGTAGCTCTCAGCTACTATAAAGCCAACTGATCTTGTACCTGCAACAATAGCCCCCAGCCTAAGACAGTTTTTAGGGTACTGGAGGGAGCATGGGGTGGAACACAGCTCTGCTCCATCAGTTCACAGTTGGTATACTGTCCTTTAGGAACTATAATCAGCTATTGTAAGGTAAAGCAACCCCCTCTAGAAATTTCTCAGAATCCACTACTTCTGGAAGCTGTCCTGGGAACTCTAGGATAGGTACCCAGAAAATACTGCAACTGAAATGATTTGGAACAGCAGGAATTTGAATGCAAGGAAACCTGAAGTTGTTCTTAAAGAAGTTCAGCATAGCTAGTGTGAAGACACTGAACCATTTATGTTTGTTAGTTGACCACAATAGGTTCAGTTACAAACTGTTTAATCTTGAGTGCAAACACAGAGATTTCATCTCTCAGGAAGCTGCACTTTGGCAATGGTATGTGACCCAGGGATAACTTGGTGCCAACTGGCAGAGGGCACAGGAGATGCATAGGGTTTTACAGGGATCCCCTGAGTCAGTTATATGCCTAATAATTCACTAATGGATGGCATGGGAGCCATCATTGTGAAATATATGTACAGATAATTTTCAGTATAGATATATAACTCCTATTATGTTCTTATGGCAGGTATACAGAAGGTGACATGTCTTTTGGGCAGCAGGTAACAGACAGCCTATTTTCATGTCTGGTCATTGTGTATTGTGTGTCTCACAATGTATGCCTATTTGCACACTAAGCCAGATGCTGATTAAGAAATTGTGAAATCCAGAAGACAGGAATATTAAGGAAAAAAACAACCAGTGGAGGTGGGAGTGGCGGGGTGTGTCCTGTTTATAATTAAGGACACTGGATTATTATGATGTATGAGGGGGTGTAAACAGACACCCTGGATCTTTCAGTGAAGAGGCAATTGACAGCAGGACTTGTCTCATGAACAGTACATCACAGTCAAGCCTGGCTGTATAATGCTGGAAGGACTTTGGGTGAGCATTGCTCTGTAAGACATGGGGGTATCTTATTAAGTAAGTCTAGGCTCTAGAATGCGTCTGATGATTTTATCTGATATGTAACCATTTATTCCCAACACTAAACTCTTACTTGTTTTCACTATAAAAGTATCTAAGTGGAGTGTGAAACATGGAGCTGTGATCTTAGGTGAAGATCTTTGGAAGTAGTGAATCTGTGAATACTGTGAGTGTCCGGTGAACAAAGGCTGGATTCTCCCAGCAGATGCTTGGAGGCTTGGGGTGTTGGAGTGTGCCTATCACTAAATTGGAGAGAGACAGTGGGGCCTGCATAGGTCTAGAAAGGAGTGCTTGTGTTCCTATGGCCCCTGGAGTTAGGGAGCTGACTCATGGCAGGCCCAGACAAGGCTTTCTTATGCTAAGGGCAGATGGTAATGAGAGGCTCACAACCATAGGTAGTATCACAGGGTATGTAATAATTGTTGAAATGGTGACCCAGGTCAGTGAATAAGGGTAAGACTTTCAGAAGTGCTGAGTGCTTTTGAAAATCCTACCCTAAAAGTCCAGTTTCTTAACTAACATTCCTGCGTGTCATGCCTTTGCTGCAGTGTGTGAGGTGTTTGGTACATAGTAAGTCAGTTTGCAATGTACGTTGGGATTCTTCTAAATGGAAAGCACTCCCATAAATTATAATCAACTTTCTCCGACAATATGCTTGCTTGGCAGTGTAAAAGTCCTGTTCTATCTATGAACTATTTGTGCAGAAAATATCTCTGTCTCAAGGATGGTAAACCTATCAACCTTAACAGGGAAAGCTTCTCAATTGTGATATTGATTCTTGTTACTCTTTCACTCTAGCTGTCTTAGCTAGTCTGAGCTGAATATAATTAGATGAGATCCATGCACTCAGGGGAAACAGCTTTTCCTTTTTTACAACTGCTAATAAATAGGACATAAAAAGAGAATTAATCAGTTTTTAATTCTGCAAAATGGTCAGTTTTTGCCATTTCATTATCTTCCCCTAATGATCAAGCCAGTGACAATGCAAATACAGCACTCAAACGCCTCTTATCTGAAAACAGAAACATATTCTGAATTTAGTTTGACTCTCAATGTGCATCAATTACACAATTGTCTTCCTTTCTAAACCACTTTCCCCTAGCTAAATTCCCTGTTCCTCCAACCTTTTTATTTCCTTCTATTATAGACTCTGTGGGGAAGATTTTCAAAGCATCAGTGGAATGAGATGCCTGGCTGCCCTTAGCTGCCTGGGTGCCTAACTCCCATTTGTGCCTTTGAAAAATCTCCTGCTGTGCCTTCATTTATAGCCTTTATATATGCTTGCTACAATAGGGTTGTAACAGCTATACTAATTTTGGAGATGCAATTCCTTTTAAAGACAGTAAATAGGATTTTCTATCTTGCTTTGATTTTCTAAGACCATGAGTACATTTTTCATACTTAGCTAGCCGTCTTTATTGTAAGGTTAACTGAATAATTCAATTTTTAGAACTTGAGGTCAAGATTTTCAGAACTGACCTCCATTTTTGTTTATTCAAGTATATGCCTGGAAAAATGATGGCACCCACAAAATAAGAGCTTTGCAATAGCTAGCTATTTGAATACCTGTTTGTATTAGCAGATCAGGTACTTAGATGCATAGCTATTATGGTCACATGCAATTTACTATGTCTGAAAAAAGACAAGTGCAATTATTTGTGAGCAGAAATCAGCACAGACAGAGAGTGGGTATGACTACACTGCAATTAAAAACCCCTGGCTGGCTGATCTCAGCTGACTTGGGCTTGCTGGACTTGGGCTAAGGGGCTGCACATCAACTGCAGTATAGACATTCAGACTCGCGCTGGAGTCCATGCTCTAGGAAACTGTGAGGTAAGAAGGTCCCAGAGCCTGAGCCCGAACGTCTACACCGCAATTGAACAGCCCCTTAGCCCATGCCCCAAGAGTCTGAGTCAGCTGGTTTAGCCAAACTGTGTGTGTCTAATTGCAGTATATACATATTCATACAGACTGAAAATCTGGCCTAGAGAATACTAATCTGTGTTTTGGAATTGTGTTGTTATACTATTCAAATTAGCTTTCTCAGAACATTATATCATTAAATAAAGGTCAATTCATTGTGGAAGAGTTTTTGTTGACTTTTGCATGGCCTTAAACCTTGTGAACCATAAAATTCTTCTTCACAAGTCTGGCAGATTTTGGACTGGTTCCATTGGTTAAAATTTGTTCAGGGATCATATGAGCAATTGAGCGGAGCCAGTTGCAAACCATTGTAGGATTCTATTTCACTACCAATTAAACTAAAGGTTCCACTGGGATACATCACAGCTCCTCAGCTGTTTTTCTAATGTCTGTGTGAAAGTCTTTATGTCCTTTTGTAGAAGATCTCTGTTTGCTTTCACTGGAGTTATGCGTATTTTCAATTGCCCTTAAACAGGCTTTTAATAACATCTTTTCAAACACTGGTGAAGAGAATAAAATCATCCAAAATGCAATATAAAGTCAATGCCAAATTTTGAGATGATCTAGGAGTTTCTAAAATTTACCACGTTAGAAAGTTGTCATTTGAAACATGGAATGAAATTCACCCCTGGCAGACAGCCAGAACACAGCCTGTGTATCGCTTAAAACCCACTTTGCCCTCAAAGTAGTTGAAGAAAATAGAGCTAAAATGGGACTGAAGTGATGCATAGGCCTTTAACTGGGGTGAATTTTTCATTCCTGGTACATAGTGATTAGATGCTGTTAACCTTAGTATGTACAAGTAATTATCCCCATGAATTAGCAGTAATTATGTCAAAACATCTGTTTCCTCTGAGCATCAGCTTACATTTACCCTTATCCAAGGTGAAAGGTGTTGGCTTGGCACCCCTGAGAACTGAATTTCTGTTTTTCTGCAGAACATATACAGCCCAAGAAGTGATAGTTAAACTTGACCCCACTAACCTGAACATCTGTACAAGAGTATTTTAAAATATATAGTTAATGTGTCTTTATATTTAATTGTGTACATTTTAGACTGTCTTATTTTCTGGTACAAAGGATTTTGTGTGACTGGAAATTTAGGGATTGAACAAATCATATGGTTAATACGTATAACATTTTAGACATATTGTATCATTATTTAAACAATGAAATATTGCAACTGAGAAATCCACCTAATAAGCTTTTCCTGGTCTGCTTCCTTGTTTGGGAATCTATCTCTGAATAAATTTTCAACCACAGCCTCTGATTTTGCATCCACAAAAAAGTATGAATTATGCTTAGGTTGTAAGTTCTTTGGGACAGGAATTGCTTTTTTATTTCCTTATTATTATTCATGCATTTGTACAGAGCCTGGCACAGTGGGGTCTTGGTATGTGATTGGGGCTTCTAGGTGCTATGTTAATATAATACTTAATAATTATAATTATAACAACAAGCTAACTGAGTTGAATACACAAATGTCATGGCACAAATAATTTTTCATGCCTACTCTTGTGAGTTTATAATTGAAGGATGAATATTTACTTAATAATGTGTAGGTATCTGGTAATGATATTCAAATGCTCACTATTTCTGAATCAAGCCATTCAAATTGCAGAGTTAAAAAAAAAAACTCCATTTACTGAAAACACTCGGCACATGATAGCTTTTTAGCAGCACACTTGCAGAAATTTTAACAGACTGTCATTTTGTTTAAAGTTCCTTAAGGCTGTTAGACTAGGATTTCATCCCGAGGCTATTAAATATAGTGGAATTTTCTTTATGTGAAGGATATTTTAGTAGAGGAAAAATATTACGTTCTAGGCAGAGCTTCTAATATGAGAGAGATTTTCTGACAAAAGATCCTTTTCCCCTCATCAGTTACCATTAGGGGGAAGGCAGCCACAGCAAGACTGGGAAAAAAGGATTCCATCTTTCCATTCCAGGGGTTAATGGCAGCTTTTCTTCTCTCCCTCCTTCTGCTCAGTTAGGGGTAATGCCTGTTAAAGTAAGATTCTTGTAAGATACACCAAAACAGGATAGAGCCACAACTTTCAGGAATGTGCTTAGCCCCTTTCTAGGGCACTGTAAGAGCTTTAAAACTGAAGATCAGTGGACTAGTTCATGGTTGTATCAGTATGTAGCTCAAGTTTTTATTAGACTCAGTAAAAACTTTCCTGAGTTATAAAACAATTTTCTAAAATAAATTTCTCTCTCGCATATCTTACTCAGCAACTTATAAATCGGTTTCTTCATGGGCAAGAAAGGAAAAACAAACAGGTTTTGCAATAGCATCATTTTATGGGCAAAAGTGATTGCATCAAAAATATATCATAAGTGATCAAGAATGCTGAGTTTGTAAAAACCACCTTTGCAAATATTTTTTCTACACCACAACAATTGGCACGATATAATTTCTGAGCTAGTATATTTATCCTGGCTTCTTTTCTTTATTTTATCTGCTCTGAACAAGGCAAAACACAGATCTATTGTTTGTTCTCCTACATGGGACATTTCAGTTTCAAATAAAATGGTAGAGGATCATAGGAGCCACTTTAATCACATTAGCTATTCACTCAGAGTGCTGTGCTATTCACCTAATAGTTATGGGCCTAATTCTGATCTCACTTGTACCTGTGGAGTTATTCCAGATTTACAGTGGTGTAACCAAGAGCAAAATGAGCCCAATATCTAATTTATTTTATTAGAAAACTTTATGATGAATTTGCCTGCTGGCCCAGTTATAGGGCTGTGCATGCTTATCCAGGAGAACTGAATTCATTTCTCAGTTTTTCACTCTCTAGGCAGTCAGGAGAAAGGAATGTTGTGTTCATGGCATGTCCAACTCCACAGGAACTGATTGCCTTACACTGTCCATGATAAAATATAAATAACTCCAGCCACTGAAGAAGCAATGTGTATAGCATGTGTGAAAAATCATGACAGGCGTGGGGGCTAATAGGTACCTATATAAGAAAAAGCCCTGAATATCGGGACTGTCCCTATAAAATTGGGACATCTGCTGTGTGGATGAATTCTGTGTAGTGACTGGGGTGTGGCTAGTCATGCCTAATGGTTAGAGTCAGGAGTCTGGACCTGGAGCCAAGTGTCACAGTCCATGGTAGGGTGTAGGAGCAGGGACCTAGTGTGAGGCAGGAGAGTAGAAGCAGAAGGGTCTACAATGGGGAGGGCAGGAACCAGGAGTCAGGAAAGTAGGCATTGTCCATAATAGCAGCCAAACAGGATTCACTTAATTGCTCAGACAACTTCCTGTGCTTCTTTCTGACTTAAGAAATGCATCCCAGCCAAACAGTGGAGCTCGACATCTCCCCAATCAGGAGCTCCATGGGCAAGGCTCTTTGTGAGCTAGTTGTGCCCGACGGAAGAGCAGGAGGGAGAATAATCTTATCACAATTCAGGTTCCCTCCATTTAGCCTCTGACATTCAGACCTATTCCTGTTTTCTCATTTGTTGTCCCTCAACCTTAGTTGAATCCTGGGCCCAGTAGCTTCTCCCCTTAGGCTGGGGGAGGGGCTTTTAGCCCACCCACGTCCCAGAACCCAAATAGACCCAAGGACAGCAGTAGGCGGGGCAGCATAGAACTAGTGTGGAGAAGGGATAGAGTTGGATTTTTCTTGGGCTGGTTTGCACACTCCTTTCCCTCAACCTAGCCCAACATTGCCCAAACCAATAACTCTATATTCACTGTCTACTGTCTTTATCACATTTAACTTCATAATCACATTCACTTTCTCTCCCATGCTGTGTGTCACTAAAGTTGAATACAAGTTTTGCACACAAGCCGAATAGTTTGCTGCATAGGAATGCATTGACAGGAGCTTACTGGCATGAGAGTTTGGGCATAATTAGCTATGGTCTCGTTATCAAAAAACCATTTTTTTCATGTCCACTGAGGTGCTTACTTATCACACTAGCCTGGCCCCTTTATATGCCTGGGCAACAAATATTAAATGAGTCATAAATATGACATGCCCTCACAAAAGCATCAGTTGAACTAATAATATATATGTTGTTAACCCAGTCATCTGCTACAATCCAATTTGACAACAGCTTTTCAAAATACTTCTGTTTCTAGCATGGTTTTCTTGTCTATCATGAACAGGAATATTTTTCCAGAAGTGCCTTAATCCTTGCTATACATTCCCTTACAATACAGTTAACACTGAAAGCAACAGCTCAGAAGATTCAGCAGACTTTAGGGATCCAGGTGATGAAGCTGACAGCTCAATATTTGTTCCAATTTTAGAATTAGTAGGATAAAGCTTGTGATAAATTGGCTGGTATGTGTACCAGTGACTTAAAGGAATGGAATCCATCAGATCTACTAACCTACTTGGGGCTAGGTAGCACATTAGACCTAAATTAAATGGCTAGGCCTCCTGATTTATGCAACAGAGCTGCAGTGAAGTTAATTAGCAATAAAATCATGTAGTAACCTTAAATTAGTAGATCTTACAGCATGCTTCAAAATCAAACATTTGCATGGCTATTTGAAGATGCCTGAGACATTTGAGGTGGTTTTTTTGTTATTGGGAGTTGAGGTAGGGATGTTTTGATGTTTTTCATTGACTAGCTTTTTTGTGTGTGATTTATTGCTGTTCTGTGACTGATTTATTGTTTTGCTATGGGTACTGTATTTGCAATTATTTATCAAGTCATCTAGAGCCTGGGGGTCACTTTTTATATTTAAATACATAAATATATTGTTACCCATCTGCCTAGTGGTAGCAGATTTCAGTGCCTTGCAGATCAGTTTCCCATTAGAGAAGAAATAAATGACATACATATCTGGGTATTTTCTTCATGTTACTTGCTGTATTTACACTATACACACCAGTGCTTGAACAGAAGTGGTTACAAATCGCACAGCAGGCAATCCCATTGTAGAAATCTCAGCCAAGACAGCAACGTTTGGTTCCCAAGGAGGAACAGTGCCCCAAGAAGTGACTGCAGGTGGAGTGATTATGGTAGAGAGCAAACTCTCCAGCTGCTTGCCACAGCTCTCTCCAAAACATCCTACCTGGCAAAACTAACAACCATGAACCATTTCTTCAAAGACTGACCAGTGATCACATGTTATGAACAAGAACTTGCAAACCTGTTTATAACAGTGCCATTTGGTAGCAAAAGTACATTCATCTGAAATTCAGAAGTTTACACTTCACTCCAGGGATCCATGTGAGGCAGAGGGAGCTCATATTTACTACTTTTTTAAGACTTTTTTTTGGGAACTGTATTCTCTCACTCAAGGAGGAGGAGTATGAGGCAAATAGCTCTAAAAGAGCTTTGGAGTTCCAGTGCACCACTGTGACTGTGCTCGTGACAGCTACCATTCTTCCATCCCCCTACCAACCACACAGTTTCCCTCATGAGTACAGCTTGCGAGCAAACCCAGGAAATCTACTGAATAATCCATGTTGTGGGAGAAATGCTGAACAAAGGGGGAGAGAATTTGGGGGGCAAAGCAACTTGACCAATAGGTAAATTATGGGACAATTTCTGAAACCAAATAATTAAATCATATACGAGAATATGTAACTGAATATATCAACTCCCTCTACTGGCAAAGCTACAGAAGTGGAATTTTCTCTTTTGCTTTCTGGGTAGAGACCTTTATTTTTGGTAGCCAAAGAATGTAAGTTCTTTTTCACATATATAACAGGCTGATGAGTGTAGTGTTCACACGCAGCCATGGAACACTGCAAATTGCACACGATATTAATGTGCATGTACTGTGTACTCAGACCCAGTCTTTATTTGCTTTATCCCTTGTGTCACATTCTGCCAATGCGACTAATCTTTGGAATCTTAACTTGCTGATTTTTTACTTCCTTTATATTGCTGCTCCTCTTCTGTTGTTTTCTTCTGGGAAGGTAAGTGATTACCCTCTTCTGAGTCCCAAGCCATTCTGAGATTAGCCATCAGTAGTCTTGCAAGTAGCACATGGCCATTAACCCTCACACCACAACCCTGTCTTCTAGGACACAGGCAGATAACATGCATTTGCACACTGTGCTCCACAGACGCAGGAGCAAAGTATGTAAAGTGTGTTCTCAAATCCCAGTGTTCTAAAACAGTATTCCCGAAATAATAAAATAAAATTAACTGCAGCTGTCTCTGTGTGTCTTCAATAGACAGGTGCAAAGGAAAAATGAAGGAAGAGAGATAAGGGCCCCTTCTAGTGCACTGACTTAGTTTAAATTACAATTATTTAAGATATGCAAAGATAGACTGGCATTAGCCAGATTAACTAAAATAACTTGGGATATACATATGCACTCACTGGCTCAGACCACATTAACTGAAATAGTTTGGGATTTTTATAGTAGCTTTCTGGTCTATGATAACACACCCTCTTGTTGCTGGCTTGTCCTCCTCTACAAGAATCCAGGTTAGTACAATGTTAAGTGTACAAGGTAAGATAACTTCTGTTAACTCTAGTATGAACTCTGGAGTAGCCTGATCTCAGATGAGATAGATTAAAGAATGAAACCTTGTGATAATCAGATCTTTCAACCTAGTGATTGCCTGATGTGGTACAAAAGACGGTATTAATCTATCAATTTAAAAACCGTGTTAGAAATTAAATTGAACATTCAAAAATTGAAAGAAAATATCACTTTGCAAAATTAAGAATAAAATAAATAACAATACTCTTTAACATAATAACTGCAGACAAAGTGGAAGGCCAGTAGAAATTATCCACATTTTACACAGTAAGAAACTGAGTCAGAAGATAAGGCCTACATTTTCAATTGTCTAATTCTGGGTTTCTAATCTGAGGCACCAAGTGGATTTATGGAGGCTCAGCATCTTTATAAATAGGTCCTAGGAGTGTCTAGTGACTTATCCAAGGCCACAGCAGGAATCAGCGTCAGGACTCAGGAGTTATTTACTCCCAGTCTCTGCTATCCGAGCTCACAATTTTATCATAAGTCTAACAAAATTTAGTGTTTTTCTTAATACTCCAGCTCCTTGAGCTGAGATTTCAGCTTTCATTTAAAAAAAGTTTCTTGTTTTTGTCTTTGCTTTCTATACAGTATTAATTTTTTTTTGAAAAACCACAATAGCATGGTTGGATTTCAAATAACTATGTTTATTAATTAAATACAGATATACAAGACATGGCTACTTATATACGCTGCTGTTTCAGCAGCATTCTGAATGGCTTCTAAACAAAAGACAGAGGGGCCAACCAGGTTTCCAAACAGTTTAAAGGGATAGTACCTGGTTCCTATACATTACACTAGCCCTCATGATTTGAGGAGAAAAGCTTGAACATGTGACTCGAGCATTCCCTAAAGATGCAAAAACCAAAAGGTAAATAAAAAGAGCTCAGCGTTTTTTTTGTTTTTTTTTTTAATGTCTTGATCTTAAGCCAATCTTTTTGGGGGTGCTAATTCATGATTTTTGAATGCTTGAGGTTGGCAATACCAGAACACCCACATTGATTTGATCCCCTTTTTTTTTGTATTATGTAACGAACATGTATTTGGGGACAAAATGCAGATTATTCCACATTATGAATCACTGAAAAGGTATTTGATTATACAAACCAATGCCCATTAAAATAAACTGCCTTTTTGTTATTGATCCTGAAAAATCTTTTAGCAGCACTGGGAACACGTAGGACTACATCATGCTCTTTTGTAAATAAAAGCATTTAAATTGAAAATATCAATTCTTTGAGGGTGCCAAACATCCTATCAGATTCTACCACTTTAAAAACACATATCCTGGGATGAGGATCAAGTTTTGAACTAGTCTGAAGACTGTTATTTCTAAAGTATTTATCATTATTCACACAACAACGAGCATCATAACTGGAGCTGCATTAAGAGTGCTGAGTAGAGATCCTCATACTGAAAAATTTGGATTAAAAAAAACCAGGTTTTAAATACATCACAGCTTGGATTAAGATCTGCATTTTGGAGTTGGCTCATTACAAAGTATGAGCTGTTTGTAGGACCAGATATTCAACTTGTATAAATACAGATACATTACAGCCAATATGTTGACTTAGACCATCTGAGGATCTGGGTCACAAAATACTAATCTGGGTTCACATTTCAAACATCTACCAACCTTAAAAAGTGTTAGCATGTTCATATCTGGGGTTTCAGTTTTGTTCCATCTCTAGTTTTGTAAGCTCTGCCCTGAAAGCACACAGTGGACTCCCAATAAGTTTCTTACTTGAAAGTACATGAATCATGTTCTTAATGACAAATATCATTATCCAAAGCTCAATTTTTGTGTAAAAGACCAGAGTTTTGCTGAATAAACTGAAAGATTGTTCAGTGATGGATTAACCCGGACATGAATTAAACAAAAAGTCCCGTATTACAAGTATTAGTCAAGAGGATTTCTTGAGAGTACAGTGTTGTGTACATAGGCCATTAGATGTAATCCCATCTCATATTTTGAAAGATAATTCTCTCATGTTTTCTCACACACAGTGTTTAAAAATAATTAAAGATTTATGTTTGTAAATAAATATGCTGTTAAGGGGAGGGGAAGGTACATTAAGCATAAGGGTCAGCATGGAATAAAGTGCAAATGTACTTGTGGAAGAAACAGACAAGTGGGTCATCAAGGTTGGCATCCTTGTTTTTTTTTGTGTGTGTGTGTGTGTGTGTGTGTGTGTGTATAAAGGAGCAATGTAATAAAACATCAGAGCAGATAAATAGGGGGTAGGGCCTTAAGGAAAAGGACAAGATATTTGTATTTGATGCAGTAAGGGAAAGTCAGGGGAAGAAACCAAAGTAGCAGAAAGTGACATTGTAAGAAGGGCCGGGAAGATGACTTTAACAGCAACGTTTGGATGAACCCAAAATGGGGAGTTTGACACGTATTGAGATCATGTGCAGTGTGATTGGAGACCATATTGTATTTTATGTTAAATGCATGAAAACCTCAAAAAGCCACTATACTGAGCTGGGCCAGAGAGTATGAGTTGTAGAATATACATAGCTCTCGTTATAATGCAAGTGATGTGTATTTTTGTTTTCTGGGAATCACTAAGGGTTGATTAATGCAAAACCAAAGCTAGTTTTGAAGCTTGACCACTTGGGAGTTGCAGGGCTAGGGCTACCTCTTTCAAGAGGCTATGAGACAAAGTCAGACATTTGGTATAAAAAGCCTGAGTTTAAACAACTCAAGGTCTACTTTTTGATTCAGCAAATAGACAGGATCTTTAGTCCTAAGGCGATCTCAGTCCTGGATGGTGTAAGGACTTTGGCATACTAGGGCCCCATAAGACCAATGAGCAATTTCTGATACGTATAATGAGCATGCAGGACCCCTCCCCCCCCCCCCTTTTTTTTTTTTTAATGTTTTCTCTGTATGGTTTTCTATCTTGGATAAATTACTCTGATGAGAAAGAGTTGTGTGATAATTTATAACTGCTGGCATATGCTGATCATAGTCCTAGGAGAGGAAGCACAGCACAGATTGGCTTGCTGGAGATATCGCAGTGTATGGCAGGGAACTATGCAGCCTTTACACCTCTGGTTAGAAGGGAGTGGAACACATGTCCTTGTCCAGAGACAGCTGGAGGCCTGAGACCTGACTGGGGACTCCAGCAGTAGACTGCAAAGGGAGGATACAAGATCATTTAGCCTAGTGTTGTGGCAGGGAGGGGGGTATCCAGAATGAGTAAACGGTGGAGGTTACAGAAATCAAGATGGGAGATTAGAGGTTTAGCTGTTTAGTATAGTTTTAGTATAGAAAAAAATGCCATATTTTGGAATAGGAAGAATTAGCAAGCCAGCATGGTATCCTGCACTTTCAGTTTGCTCCCTGCAGTTTGTTTACTTGAGGCCTTGCAGAGTTTTGTTGTTGTTTGTATTACCATACTGCCACGAGGTGTGCTGAGATTAGGGCCCCAGTGTGCTAGAGGCTGTACAAAGTAACAAACAGTCCCTGTCCGGAGGGATTTACAGTCAAAATCTCCAGGACCAAGGAAGGGCAGGAGAGAGGGATCCCAACATCCAGTGAGGGGTTGCCAAAATCTTATCCGTGCCGCGATTTTTCTTCCTCGGGGTTGGTGGGGTTTGGGGGTGAGGGGTGTTTTGCAAGGAGTCGATTAGCTAAGCAGAAAGCCGGCAGAAGGAAGAGAAGAGAGGGAGGCGAGGGAGCCCGGGAAGACAGAAGGCGGCACATGGAGGGCAGGTGGAGTGACGCCAGGGTAAAGAGAGTGAGGAAAAGGGCTGGCTGGGGTGGAAGCAAATAACCCCTGAACGACAGAGCAGAAAACCGCCAGACTGGAAACAATTGATGCCAGCAGCGGCGCCTGCTGCAGCGGCTTGTGCGCGCCGCCGGCTCTGTGGCTGGCTCGGTCCAGGAGCTTCTTTCCTGCCAGTGCGGGCCGGACCGGCGGGGAGAGGCGACGGGGTCACACGGAGAGGAGATCGGCTCGGCGCGCCCGGCCCGGCCCTTCCACCGGCATTGAAAGCCCTTCGGGCTGTCGGTAAGTGGCCCTGGCGGCCCCGCGCCAGGCTCAGCGGCCGCGTTTGAACCCCGGCAGCGCGGGGAAGGGCGTGAGGAAGGTCCCCTCACGTACCGCAGCGGGGCGTGGCACGGCCCTGCCCGCGGCTCTTCAGTCTCCTGGGCCCGCTCGGGACCTTCTTTGCCCCGCCGCCGCGTCTGGCCCGCGCCTCCTCCGGACTGCCGCGGGCCCCGCCATGGCCGGCCGCTAGGGGTCGCTGTGCCGCTGCTCCGCTCGCCGCCCGGGCGGGTCAAACTCCCCGGGCCGGCGGCTCCTCCTCCCGCCCGGCGGCTTCCCAGGCTCCTCTCTGGGTAAACAGCGATGGCTGCCGAGGAAGGAGGCGGAGAGCCCGACAATAACATGGGGAACCACCTGCAGCTCCTGCCAGGTACCGGCCGCTGCCGCCGCCCCGGCCCGGGCCCTGCGCGGGGGGACGGGCTGGGCCGGGGGGCGGAGAAGAGGAGCTGGGTGCGCTGTGGGGCAGGGGCCTGGGGCACGGGGGGGACAGAGGGATGCGGTGGGGGGCATCATGGGGCTGTGGGGTGGCGGCAAAGAGGGGTGTGGCGGGGGGGCAGGCCCCTGTGACGGGGAGGCAAAGAGGGGTGCGGTGGGGGGCAGGCCCCTGTGGCGGGGGGGGGGGCAAAGTGGGGTGCGGTGGGGGGCAGGCCCCTGTGACAACGCCGGGGGATCGGAAGCGATGGTGGAGGACTGTGACACTGGCCTGGAGGGGAAGCGAGCGAGAGATCTAGGGCAGGGGCCGGTGGGACTCCGTGAGCAGCTGGGGGAGGACTCGGCAGTGGAGGGGGGATTGCTGGCTAGTGGGGTCGGGGTAGCATACACATAATAATAATAATAACAGAGGGACGTGATATTAAGAGAAGTGTGTTTGTTTTTTTCAGTGGGGGACCAGGCACGATCAGGTTAGGGTAAAGGAGGAGAGAACAGGTGCTTTGGAGGAAGGCGAGGTTGTGGGGAGGCAGGGGAGGCAGACAGGCGGGGTTAGAATATGTTATTTATGAATCCTTCCTGCTTTCAGAGGTGACTCTGAGTCTGCCTCCAAGAGAATAGCCCTGGCAAAGGGGCTCTTCTTGGGCAGAAGAAGGAGGGCCGCAGCTGCTGCTACTGGTTTCATTTTTACTTTAATTGATGTGTATTCAGAAAGCTTAGAGAGGAATGGGAGACGTTCACTGATTTCTTATTGTTGCTCATGTAGTTGTAATCAGAATTTAAGCAGGTGGTAAAATGTGCTGAGTAAACAATCTTTTTACAAGTGAAGCTGCAGTCTTCATGTCATGTAATTGTCTAGTATTGGTTTGCTACTTTTTTTACAGCAGGGAATGTGCAGAAGTTAATCAACCAGGCAACAAAGAAGGGCACATTAATTAAATATCGAATATGTTAAAGTTTCCATTCTTAACGTCTATCTTTTTAGATCAAGTCCATATTCCTATAAAAGAAGAATATAGACCCAAGTATCAGATATTCAATATATGATTTATGTAAATCATAGATATGATGCACAGGGGTGCTGAATAGTTAAATCAAGGAGAACTGCAGGTATCTTTATATGTAATGCAAGAGTTATGATATTAGTTTGAAGTCCCAGAAGAAACTCTCTTTGTTCAGGAAATTAATAGACAGTTTGAACACTCAAATCAAACTAATAAGCAGGGAAGCTGGGATGATCTGTGGTTAAAGCACTGGACTGGAGAGCTAGAGTCAATTCCTCCTCCTGCCGCAGACATCCTGTGTAACCTTGACCCACTCACTTAAGCTAGGAATTTTAAAGCAGCCTAAGGGCTTGTCTACATGGGGAAATTTATCAACGTAAGGAAACCACTATAATTACATTGCTATAACTCCCCATGTGGACACTCTTATTCTGGAATAGGAGTGCCATTTTCCAGGTTAGTTTGTTGGTTTGGAGGTGGTATACATTCATCCAAGAAAATGCACTCCTATTCCATAATAAGTGTGTCCACATGGTGAGCCAGATTGGTATAGTTATAATAGTAAATTTCCCTTTGTAGATAAGGCCTAAGAATTTAATTGCCACTGAAATTCGAGTGGGATGCCTGACTCCCTTAGACTCCTTTGAAAATGCCTGCCTTAATCTTTTCCCTGCACCTTCTTTTCCTACCTGTAAAATGAGGTACTTACTTATCTTGCAAAGGCATTGAGAGTAAATTGATTAATATTTGTGATTGATGAGACCAGTCTGAGTACCTAGATTGGTGGTCTGCCTTCTACAAAGTAAATATAAGGTCTGTCACATGGTTTGAATATTACCGTGGGTGCTTGCCCTGACTTTGCCATAGTTTTAATAAAATAAAGGTCACGTATTACTTTCAGCTAAAAAAAAGTCAAGTAAGTTCTTTAGTTTATAGAAGACAAGATGTGCTCTTACTGCCTTCCATCTCATTTTTTGTGATGAAATTTTGTAGAAAAGTGAAGACTGATGCTTTTTCGATGTTCACATTGTGCTACATTGTGCTACTGCAGTAAAATGAGTCATCATTCCTCACAGGCTTCCAGGCTCATTCGGCCAGCACACAACAGTTAATATATATTTTAGCTACCCTAAGCAAAACTTTGCAGGGCACAGCTGATTTTTAATCTACAAATGTTGCTTTCTAGTCTCTCTGTTTCAAACAAACAAACAAAGTATGGCCCTCATTTTTTCCCTGCTCCTTTTAAAGGAAAAAACACAAAAAATCTTTTATCCAGTGATACAACTGAATGAGAGTTCATTTAAACTAGAATATAATTTTTAGATGGAAGGCATCAACTAGCAAAAACCTGTTAAGTCTGAAGTTTTAAAAAAGGAGAGTCTAATGCTCACTTGAATACAATTGATTTATAATATATATAGGACTGCTCCCTGGAGACAACTCTAAGTAGAAATTAAATGGTTGAACATTAACAAGAGGTCTTAGTGTTTAGAGTTCCAAACTATAGTTAAGATGATATAGGAAATAAGATTAGAGAGTTGTCAGACCTGGTCATTTCCTATTAATATGCATTCTGCATCTTGATACATCTCGGATAGAGACAGCTTGTTAAAATATTCATATGAGAGAAGGAACTGTGGTATGTTCAAAGTTCATAACACAGACAAATCAGATCATGTCCTCCTATGTGGAAAGTTATGTAAAATATATTAGCACAAAATTTTCAAATGTTATCATCCAGTGGAACATATAGAAAACTATAAACCAAGCATTTAGAAACGGTTGCATCTGTGGCCTATACCTATTATGGGTAAAGAGGAAAATTTGAGAAATGCCCTGTTCAGTGTTTTGCAATCTATACGATATTTACCTTATTTTCAGATAATTTTGCACACACAAATCTTAAAATAGGGATAGGGTGTCATGCATTACCAGTGTCCTGGAAAGGCATTTGGTTTCCCCCTGGGTGTGCCCCTTAACCTCTTTGTGATGGAAGGTTTTGATAGCCAGCACTTCCATTGATGGGAATAGAGTTGATCATCCTGAGATACATTTTTTAATAAGTCTAACCTCTCTCACTGTGAATCTGAAATAAGATGCAGTTGCTGATCTTTAACTATCAATATTTGAAGTTTGTATTTGTTACTTGATTCTGTTTTTGGTTTTTTTTAAAGAACATATACGTTATAAAGAAAAAAGCTGAGCATGAAAATCTGTCGTAACTCTCATGTTTGGTCCTTTGTCTCTGTTGTACAGTCTTATATTTCAAGATCTGAGTGATGTATTTCAGCAACATTAAAATAGATGGACCACTCGCATTTATTACTAAAATCCTGCAAATCTATTTTAGGAAGCTTACATGAAAGCTAGGCATGAATATTTAGTGTAAAGGTCATTTTCATTCCTCTTCTGAAGAAAAAGGATGAATGTCATGCAACTAAAATAAGTGTTGTGTAATTAGTTCATTGCACTATATATTGGATGTAAACTAACAGCAGACCTTATGTAGTCAGTGGTTATGCCTAGAATGATCACTAGTTAGCAGTTTACAGAGACATGTATTACATGGATTTTCTACACTGTATTCTTTTGTATTTAATAAAATATTTGGAAAATATTTACATTTTTAAACACACATTTTATATGTAAGTGAAGTAGGTATTCTGAACACTGTGAATCACTAAATACTTTTCTTATATAGGAGATGTATGTATTGCCTATAGATTATGGAAGTAAAGGATTAAAAAGGATATTACCAACTTAAAAATCATACTTTTGTCTGAAAATATTTTAGAAGTAACATCTATAACTACTGTAATGAAAGAGATTGTAGGAAAATAGTCACTTTACATATTTACTTTTGTATTTGACAGCAATTTCTGAAGAATCAGGTTAATTGCTTCTCTTATAGTAAGTTACTTTCAGTTGCTGTTTTGTGTGGGTGTTTCGTACAGCAAAAATTTTAACAGCAACAAAAATTTGTCCAGAAATATTGGCTAAGGAGCTCAAACAGGTGTATTACTTTTAACTCATTTTGTATACATACTACTGCTAACTTTTATTATGCAATTGTCTGGACTTAAAATATAAATGTAATAAAATATTCAACATCTTGCCAGATATCCTAGCTTTCTGGGTTCCTCCAATTCATTTCCTTACATAATGTGAGTAGAAATTTGGAATTAAGGTGGAAAAATACTACTTCGTTCTACAAGTGGATATCTGTGGTTACAATATTAGTTCATGTAATAATTTCTACACCTTTTTCTGTTTGGAGCCTTGAAAATGTATTACCAGCTTTTGACTCTTTCTGTGAAAAAGCGATTCTGTGCAAGAACAGGAAAAGTTTCCCATAAAAGTAAAACATATTGTTTTTTACCAGTTTATAAATATGAGCACCATTTGCTTATAGAAGACTATATCCCAGGGATGTATGTATCCTCTTTTTCCTAATGCTCTGACTTTTTGAGGCAACTTAATATTTGTTGGTTGATGTTTCTTCATGACCTTGTGTTTCCTGCTTGTTAGCAGAGAGTGAGGAAGAGGATGACATTGAAATGGAAGTTGAAGATCAAGATAGTAAAGAAGCGGAAAAGCCAAATATTATTAATTTTGACACCAGTCTGCCAACATCACATGCGGTATGTGTTTTTTCTATGTGTCTATGTAAAATTCCTTATGAAGAGGTTTTGATCTAGTTGTATGTAAATGTGTGGGCTTGGATTTAAATAAAGGTTCTGAATAAATGCAGTGGCATTCTGCTGTTGTCAGGTTACATAAACTATTTCAAATATTGTCCTAGGAATCCCTCCTTTTAGGTATAGTAGTAATGGAATAGTCATATTTACCATTGGCTTCTAACTTGAGCTACTATGAAAAAACAAATTATTGGTATTCAATTTAGCGCTGTTCTAGTTGATGATCTACATCATATACTTAGTGGACCAGGGATTATATCCTACGAATGGCCACATTTTCCTCTATAATTTCACTTATACATATTTCTTTTATATATATATATATAAATCTCTTATATATTTTCTTAATATAAACCCTTATTTTCAGCATAGAATCAAATGGATACTTGAAGCCCCCACTCGCTCACATCATAACTGGTTCTTCCATAGTAAGGTTGAGGCATTTTGACAAAGCAATAAGAGTATAAGTGCTCGCTGCTGTAAATCTGGTGTGCCAGTTCTGTTGGAAAATAAGAGATTTCACACATCTGCAAAAATATATCAAGTCTCAGAACTAATGGAAAAATCTTCATTTTTAAATATAATCCAAAGTTTTTATATGCTGAAAAGAACAGGCATTAAAAAAAAAAAATCAAACACAGCAAAAACTCAATTTTTCATAAACTGAATGGGCAGTGTCTCTAGAAAGCAATATGCAAAATTATTTTTATTGTAAGGCCAGCAGAACAACTTGTAAAATATTTCTTTGACATTAAAATGTTACAGGACTCCTGCGCCCCATACTTGAAAATGAAGACATATTTTGAGGTCCTTGAGAGTCATCCTTTATAGGTGCTTGATCCTGCAAATGTTAATTACTGAGTGTAGTGCTTGACCACCATGAATAGTCCCTAAATACCCTTTAAGCCTTGTCTAGACTAGGGGGAAAAAAGATGCTTTAAAAAAAGAAACATGTTAGCCAATTGATTTTAAACAATACTTAGCACCTTGTGTTAACAGTGTTTAATACCTTTAATACATGTTAGCTGGTTCTGAATGACAATAGGCTAGGGTTGACCAAACCCAGCTAAGTTTCTTAAAGGTATTAAACCCAGTCTATGCTAGGTACTAAATAGTGTTTAAAATCAAGGCAGCTAACACGGTTTGCAAATATTGTTTATATCTCTTCCACTTTGTCTTAGGATGGTGTTAAATCCACAGGAATTTTCGTTACTATAATGCAGCTTGCAGGCCAGAAGCCCCCTATGGAGTGCTTGCTGGTGATCTCCAGGGAACTGATTAATCACTTGGTTATGGTTCTCTTGCTCGTTCCTAGCTGCTAACTCATTATATATTTTCCTAATATTACTCTTCTATTTAAGCAATTGCTGTGGTTGCCTCAGGGATGATATGTGATCTCCAATGAAAGACTGGTATGCATGATTGTGAATGTGAGGGAAAGTAAACTATTAATAGTAAGATGCAGTCCACAAAGAACCCCTGTATTAGTCCATTAGAACCAGTTTTTGATCATCATTATTCCTTCATTAATCACTGTTCACTATTTTTAGAAACTTTGTAAATACTATTATATTGCAAACTCCTCAGGCCAGATGTTTGGTTTCGCTTTATACCTACAAAGAACCAAAGCTTCTTGTAGTTCTCAAAAGTAATATGCTGTGATATATTTAATTTTTCTTGGCAGTATTTGGGTTCTGATATGGAAGAATTTCATGGAAGAACAGTGCATGATGATGACAGCTGTCAAGTGATTCCAGTGTTGCCCCATGTGGTGATGATGTTGATTCCTGGACAAACATTGCCTCTTCAGCTTTTTCACCCTCAAGAGGTTAGCATGGTGCGGAATTTAATTCAGAAAGACAGAACTTTTGCTGTTCTTGCATACAGGTAAAATACTCATACTTACTGATACTATGAAGCTTATGTTTTAATCACTGATTTCACTGGGCAGTATATTAAAAACAGATGGCTGAAGCACTTCTGCAATATATTATATGATTTAATGGCTTATAGAGTTGTGTACTAGAAAACCAAGTTTGCCTAAGGGTGAAAAGATTTAATTGATTTGTTTCATGACATCATCACAAACATAATCCCCTTTGAAATAGAGGGGGGGAAATACAGCATTTTGATTTTTTTGTTATGTGACTATTTTATTGATTTCATTAAATGTTTGAATGCAGTGCCCCTCTTCACTTAAAATAAAAAGTGTCAGGGTCTGGTATATAGGGACTCAAACCAGAGGTTAGCTGCTTATTTTCTAGAACTTAATTTACTTACAAGTGTGTTTTGCCTGTGTAATCAAAAGAATGCATTTCTGTTTGTCTCACTTATTCCCAAAATAAAACCATGTATTGCCTAACTTGTATGTAACTTACTTAGATGTATGTTTCAAAATAGAGCCAAGCGGTCAGACTTTTCTCACTTCTTTAGTAATTCTTAGCTGTCCTTTGTCTTTTTTTTCCCTTTTATTTCTAACTGGTTTCTCATTAGTTTCTCACTTCCCCTCCTTCCCCTGACATAGGCAGTGTATTCTAAAGGTCTTCTAGAACTCCAGCAATCTTGGTCAGATCTTGGGAATGTTAACCATAGTTTCTCGCTTCAGAATCAAGTCCTTCTTTCCCTTCCACTTTGTGGTATCCCTGCCTTAGGTACATTGTCCCTGGTCAGGAGTGTGCAGGTTTCCCCTCATCCTCTAGTGATGTTACTAGATCATACTGGGGGCAGGGGAAACTATTTTTAGAATGTTAGTCTTAAGAATTTGTTAGTATGTTCATTATCAAAATTTTAAACAGAGAATTGTTTGTTTTCTTATGATTATGACATAGTCAATCATTCTCCTTGCAAATCAGCCATATGGGGAGTCTGAAGGGGTTTTTGCAAGTAATTTTTGAACCATTTGCAAACTAACAAATAAGCAAACAAATAAAAATAGTTCGTTTATAATGGGAAAAAATATTGCTTCTCCTCTGTAATAATTCAGGTTGCTGAAGAGATTTTCCTCCTCAAAGTTTAAAAAAAACAAAACAAAAAAACAAAACAACTTTTGGTTAAGACCCAAGCATGGCTAATTTCGGCTGGACTTTTCCAGAAGGTTATGAATGAGTGAGGTGGAGGATTAGTGGAAGCTGGGTGAACACTGTAATCTGTAGGGTAAGTAATGTGTATCTTCTGCTCTTTTTAGCAATATACATGAAAGGGAAGCACATTTTGGAACAACCGCCGAAATATATGCTTACCGAGAAGAACAGGAGTTTGGAATTGAAACAGTCAAAGTAAAAGCAGTAGGAAGACAGAGGTTCAAGGTGCTTGAACTAAGAACCCAGACAGATGGGTAAGAAAACAGACTGTATGAATCTCTGTGTTCAGCAAAATTAGTGACTTCCAGCACTTGTAATTTTGTAAAATAAATAACTCTCTGCTTTTCCCTCTGAAGACAATTTGCTCTTCGCAATGCAACATTTTAACTGCAGTGCTGGGAAATCATGCCTTTCATGATCACTGAACTGATTAGTCATTATGGATTAGGCTGTATTTTTAAGGTTACCTGACACTTTGTTACAGGACAGTTTTCAGAAGACTAGAATATTACAAAACTTTTACCGCAAAATGGTTCATCCATTTCTGAAAATGAGGCTAAGGAAAAATGCATTGATTTGCTGTGTTAAAAAAATGTTGGCAACTCTTTTAAAAGATTTACGCGCTGCCCTGTTGGAACAGAGATTTGAAATTTGGCAAGAAGCATGGCCTTTGTGTCAGGAATATGCTTTTTGCCATCCCCCTGAAAACCCACCCAAGGCCGAGCAGGACTTTTCCTACAATTGCAGCTCTTGGCTGCTCTGGGCCAGTGCTGGGCACTGGAACTGAGAGCGCAGATCACGTCTTTCCTGTGTTCTAAATGATCTCCCTGGTGGGCCCAGGCAGCTTGGAGGAGGAAGTTGCCTAATCTGAATGCAGAGGGGGCAAGCTGGACCCGTGGGGGAAAGGCGTATAGATTGGAACAAGGAGGCTGGTAGTGATGAGAAGACGGAAACTGAGACTGAAAGTGGTTGGGAGCTGGAATTGTCTGGGCAAGAGACTGGGAGCTGGGGTGGGGGGGCAAGGTGGGGAAACAGATTGGATGAGGAGTCTGAGGAGGGAGATGAGGATTGGGAGCCATTGGAGACAGGAAGTGGTGAAGAGAGACAAATGAGTTAAGAAGCCAGTGGGGTGGTGGGACTGGGACTAGCGGGGCAAATGGACTGGGACTGGGATGAGAAGCCTGAGGAGTGGAGAATGAGGGGCAACAAATTGGGGATTGGGAAAAGACAAGACTGGGACAGGTTGTTTGGAGGGGAAGGGGAAGCAAAAGGGGTCATGCTTGGAGGTAATGGGTGTTGAGTCTGTGTCTACTATAGCATACTTCCCTCCAGACCTTGGAACCCAGGATTCCTGAATCTCATAATTCCTCTGCTGACAGCAGATATCTGTGAAACTCACTGACAGTGTCCCATCTCTTCTAAAACTAGTCCCTAGAGGGATTGACAGCCTGCAGCTGCTATCATTTACTCAGTTAGCTCAAGAGATATATGTCTGTGCGGTGAATCTAAAGGTTCCAACCGTGCTGATGTCCCGTGTGGGTGTCAGTACAATGGCACATAGTGGAATTACTGTTTTTTTTCAGTTTGTTTTTTTAAAAACCTATGAAATTATACATGAAAAATGCATTAAAAGAACCTTATTAAGGTTGCCAAGTCAAGCACTCAGACGTTAGGCAGCTTACTTCTGGCATTTCCTACAGAAACTTAATTTGGCTCCCTTGTGCATGTTTTATGAGATAGTACGTGATGATGTAATTAAAGACTATTTTTTTCCACAGGACCTCATTCACTGCAGAGAATTGACCTGCTTTGGGGGTGAATCAGGGTTGTATAGTGAAGGAGACTATTGCCTTTAGGACCCCTGCTTCATTTGTTGCAGAAGTTGGAAGGTTTGTAGTGAACGAGGCAAGGGATTGCAGGAAGAAAACTGATGGTGTCATGGTTAAATTACCTGCGTGTTGCCATGGAGAATTAGATTTTTATCCCTGCCTCTTACAGAGTTCATGTATGATGCTAGTCAAGTCACTCAAACCAAACTTGGTCACTAATTGTGAATTCCTCATTGTCTTCCTGACTATAGTCCCTGGGGTCTGATTTGCAGAAGGTGCTGAGTACTCGCCGCTGCAACTGATGTCAGTGGGGGCTGTGCTGTGAACATATGGAGTGCTATATAAAAAAGTGACTCTCAGCCTTTCCAGACTACTGCACCCCTTTCAGGAGTCTGATTGTCTTGTGTACCCCAAGTTTCACCTCACTTAAAAACTACTTGCTTACAAAACCGGACAAAAATACAAAAAGTGTCTCAGCACACTATTACTGAAAAATGGCTTACTTTCTCATTTTTACCATATAAGTTATAAAATATATCAATTGGACAATAAATATTCTACATACATTTCAGTGAATAGTATACAGAGCAGTATAAATAATTCATTGTCTGTATAAAGTTTGTTTATAGTGACCTTTCTAGTGGTTTTTATGTAGCCTGTTGTAAAACTAGGCAAATATCTAGATCAATTCATGTATCCTCTGGAAGACCTCTGCATACCCCCAGGGGTATGTGTACCCCTGGTTGAGAACAACTGCTATATAATGCTAAATACTCTGAAGAAAATTAGTTCCTAGGCATCTCAAATGGGGCATCCAAAAATCAGTGGATACTGTTGACATTAATCTCTTACCTCAGTTCCCTGTCTGTAAAATGGGGATGATGATATGTCTTCATCTCACAGGGATGTTGTGAAAATAGATTTGTTAATGTTTATGACGCACTCAGATACTATAATAAGCATCATAGAAAAGCCAATGGGGAAGTTAATAATTTGGTCTTCAAAACAGGAAGGAACTAGTGTTCAGTAAATAAGGCCTGAGCTTCTTATTGAACAGTGAGGAGAACACAAAATGTTGAATAGTTGCTCAGTAAGTGAGCTGATCCATCCTTCGCACTGAATTAGGCAAAGGTCCGTGGAAAAAATAGTATGTGATCATGTAATGGAAGACTGTATCACATACTTGCCAGGCAAATTAAGATTGTAAAGGCAAGCTTAATTCTGGCATTTTCTAACTTTTGAGTGCTTGACTTTGCAACCTGAATGTTCATTTAATGTTTTTTTTATGAATCTACATAAATTAGAGTTATCATTTCTACTGTTTCTAATCATTCTTTGCTTTGTTTCTCATTTGTATTTTAAATGTTATTTAAATATTGTATTTACTGTTCAAATTTAAATCAGAAATTTAAATTCAGTGATATAGGAAATGGGGGGTTATGTTTTTTAACAGTAGCTCTGTGAAAATCATGTCATGGACACCATGGGTAATAGACCATTATCAATAACAAACATTCTATGTTCAGAACTTACTGAACAGTTTTGTTTCACTCTCCAACAGCAGTGCAGAGCCTATATAGCCAACAGGAGTGAAAAGTAGTAAAAAGTTGTTTTTTAGCATATCATTTGGCATATACACAGGGCTCACATGGGTTGAGTAAGCAGGTGCAATATTTACAGGGGATTTTTTTAACCATAGCTACATTTTAAGTTAGGAACACATGGCTTAAACTCCCTCATAGATTTCCACTACAACTTCAACAACCACCACCCGTCCATTAAATTCTCTCTGGAACACTCCTTCACTGGCATCAACTTCCAGGACACCACAGTCCTCTTCAACAATGGAACCCTACAGACAACCATATACAAGTAATCCACACCTGCCATTATAAATCCATTAATCATCCCAAACACATCAAGAAATCTGTTATGTGCAGCCAAGCACTCAGATACCACAGAATATGCTCTGAGGAGAAAGTCTAGGGCATACACTTTAATGCCCTTAAAACAGTCTTTACCACACAAGGACGTTCCATCAGAGAAGTAGATCATGTCGTGGAATGGGCCACCCAAATACTCTGAGAGAGCCTGCTTCAATACAGAAATAAACCCCCCTCTGAACGCACACTCTTAGTTGTCACCTACTACCCCAGACTGGAACCCATACGGGATATAATCAAACAATTATAACCCATGCTTGATGGGGATCCCATCCTGAAAGGAATCTTTCCATAATCCCCACTTCTGGCCTTCAAACACACCCCAGTCTCTCCAAGCTAATCATCAAAAGCAAGCTCCCCACAGATCAGGACACACCAACTCAAAGCAGCATCAGATCCTGCCAGAACAACAGATGCAAAACTTGTAAACATATCTCCACTGCTACAATGATCAATATCCCGGTTGACTCCGGTTCTGGCCTCCAGTTGTCCACTGACTCCAGGCCGATGAGGGAGATGCCAGTATGACTGTTTCCACATTAGTGGTGTAACAGGCAGGTACAGACCTCTTCTGCCTTTTGGATCCTGATCTCTCCTTTGGTCTAGGACTTTGTCAGGGCTGCATCAACTATAGCCCTGTAGAGTGAATGAACCTTTGAACCCTTGGGTCTGTCGGCCCTGTACCGTACCCCAGTGTTCTCCTTCCACAGGTTGTGGAAGCAGGGCCTGTGTGAGGATCGGTATGGGGGGCCTTGGTACCAGGAACCTCCTCGGTAACACTGCAGTTTGCACCATAAATGCTACTGTGGCAGCTTTCACCTCCCTCGACATCGGTACTGTCAGACACTCAAGTACCGCTCTTCACTTTGGGACTGACACTGGTATGCTCAGTACCACTTCCATCAGCAGCCATACTTCCTGCTTCATTCTGGCTGATGGATTAATCAGACCAGCTACTCGCTCCCTCTAGTCTCTCTCCGTCCTTATCTCTGGGATCCCAAGGTTCCTCTGTGTCTGAGTCAGGGTTGTTATCCTCCCTCTCTCCAGCGCCTGACCAGCATAAAGGGCAGTTGATGGACCAAGATTGGTGTGCATCTTGTGGTCGGCATAAAGGTGGCTGGCCCAGCACCTCCTGACCACGAATGCCTTATCCATGTCAATGGTCTCTGTGGAATCTGTGGGACACTCGTCAGTCGCAGAGGTCCCACTTTTCATCTCGCTTAAAGGCAAGATCGCTGGTCAAGTCTATGGTGGTGACCGTCAATCTGCTGCAGGCCCAGGCACTGGGGGTCCTTCTTGCTGTGGAGCCTCCAGAGTTATCTTATTAGTGTCTGTCAGCCTGGAATGGGATCTGGCTTTGATTCAGTTAAAGGCCTAGTCTTTGTCTCTGGACGATACTGTGCTGCCTGGCTCATCCTTACCTTTGGTAGCAGAGGATTTTAAGGCATACCAAGACCTTTTGCTACATGTAGCTGCTTCCCATGATATGCAGGTGGAGCTCTTGCAAGAGAACACCCACAAATTGGTGAACATCCTACAGCTGTCTGCCCCTGGGAGAGCCCATATCGACAACACTGGCTTAATCCCTCTGGAGCATGCCAACTTCGGTAACTCCTGCACCTAAGTGCATGGAAAAGCGCTGATTCATTCTCATACAGGGATTTAGGGGTTTACTCCCATCTGGCCCCAAATTCCCTAGCTGAACTGCGGTGAATGACAGAGCCTGACAGGGCAGATTTAAGTCCAACCCCAAGGCTAGGTCTCTAAATAATTGGACCTCTTGGGCAGGAAGATTTACATCTCTTCCTTACAGATGCAAATTGCTAACCAGTTGTGAACTGGACAACTATGTCAAACTTCTTCTGTCCGAGGCCTCGTTGGAGCAATTTTGGGCATTTGTCACTGAGGGCTGCTTGATGGCTAAGAAGTCCTTGCAGTCCGCACTAGACATATGGACATCTCAGTCAGGATGCTACTCTCCGCAGTCACCATGAGGAGGGCTTCCTGGATGAACAATTTGGGTATTGCCCCAATGTCCAACAAGCCATTGAGGATTTGCCCTTCACTGGCCAAATTCTGTTCTTGGACAAAACTGATGAGTTACACTCTTTGAAAGATTCTAAGGGCTACCCTCCAGGTGTTTGTGCTGGTGGTGCAGAGGCAGCAGCAGAATTGTCTGCAATTCACTTTTGGCTAGCCTTTCCCTCCTTCAAGGTAATAGGATTATCCTAGAAAGAGGGATAGATCCCACAGGAGAAAGCATTTCAGGCTTGGGGTTCAGCCAGTCCTCACTTTGGGTGACCATTTTGACTTCTTGGTCCAGAGCACTGTTCCAGTTGCTCCTCCCTCCCACATCACTCCCTTTTGGAGACAGGCCGGCCAGCTTTCACAATGCTTGGGGCTCACTCACCACTGATAACCTGATCTGATGATGCTTGGGACCCAGCTATGTCATCCGGTTCCTCTCTACCCTCCCTTCCCATCCCTCTTCAGGGACCCCTCTCACAAGACACTGCTCTTTGAGCAGGTCTGCTTTCAGTTGGCTTTGAGAGCGGTGGAAGAGATTCCACTGGAACACCAGGGTCACGGCTTCTACTCCTGGTATTTCCTTCTACCCAAATGCATGCAGGCGGTAAGACCTATCTTCAATCTTCACAGCCTCAACATATATCAGGTATATGAGATTCCAAATGGTCACTCTATCTACTGTCTTCCCAGTGTTGTCTCAGAACAGGTTTTCTGCTCTGGACTTTCAGGACACTTACTTTCATGTGGCGATTTTGCTAAGCCACCGAAAGTTCATTTGGTTTGTTGTGGTGGAATGTCACTTTCAGTACACTGTGCTTCCATTCACCCTCTGTTCTGCACCTCCTCCCCACCCCCTGAGTTTTTACCAAATGCATGGTCATTGTTGCATTGTATCACAGGAAAAAGGGAATTCACATCTTCCCATATCTGGACAACTGGTTACTGAAGGGCAGATCCAGAGAGGAAGCTCACTTACGTTGGCACCACCCTGTGCTTGCTTAACCCTCTGGGTCTCATCCTAAACACTGGAAATTCAACCTTGGCTGTCACTCAAAAAATTGAGTTAATTGAGGCCTTGTTACATTCCATGACATTGAGAACGTTTCTGCCAACTGACAATTTGCCACAGTCTGCATTCTCTATCTTCCATGACAGTTCTAACGTGTCCGAGGCTCTTGGGCCACGTGTCTGCTTACATTCAGGTGGTCCAGTTTGCAGGGCTGCACCTTCACCTCCTTCAAATGTCTCAAGACAGTCTACGGTCCCGCTCTTCATCCTCTAGAGAGACTGATTCGTCTCTCTCCACTGGTCCTAGACTTTTTGCATTGGTAGATATGTCTACAGAATATTTGCCAGGGTGTTCCCCTTGTGCAACCTTCACCAAGTTGGTTGTTACCAACACCTCCCTGATGGGTTGGGGAGCGCACCTCGGTCACTGAAAGTACAGGGACTGTGGTCAGAGAGGAAGCCTCACTCCATATTAACTTGCTGGCACTTCGGGCCACCTACAATGCATATTGTGCTTTTCAGCACCATATCAAAGATTCAGTGGTTCACATACTTATCAACAGTACCACCACAATGTATTATTTGAATGAACAAGGGGGAGCACACTCCAGGTTGCTCTGCCTAGAAGCGATCAGGCTGTGGCCATTCTGCATTGAGGACAACATTACTCCAATAGTGGTCCACTTGTTCAGGGTTCAGAACCATCTTGTGGACTGTCTCATCAGCAGGGAATCTAGTTTTCCGTAATAAGTAACCCCCAAAATTCTTTGATTAAAAAACATAAAAATCTTCGTTTTTCTCTAATTAAAATTAAATGCTGAATTTGTTTCCCTAGCCACAATATATAGAAGTATAAGTTTAACACAGTATTTTATTGACATACAGTAGAACCCCATTTATCTGAGTCTCCATTATCCGACTGTTCATATTAACTGAGTCACCAGCCGCCCAGGGCGGACAGCAGCAGGCCTGAGGTAGTCAGCTATGGATGGCTGGTTTTCCAGCAGTCAGCTTCGTGCCAGGCTGACCGCCTGAGCCCCTCCCGCCTCATCTTAAAATGAGGGATAGAAAGGTCTTTGCCAATTCCCCTAATTATCCCAATTTTTTATTATCGGATCTGGCTTCGATCCTAATTATATCAGATAAACGGGATTCCACTGTAAATTTAAAGAACATTAAAAAATCATCCGTAAGAGGGGGAGGTTGCGCACATGGATTAAGTGACACTGGTACTTTCAGTAAATTTTTGTTAATATGTCTTTATTTTTTCACAATGTAAAAACTGAAGATTCTCTGTAAAACCACAAATTCCATGTTTTTCTGCATTTTTTTTCTTGTGGAAAATGGATTTCTAGGATCTCTGCTCATCAGGTATTTTTTTCATAAGTCACAAATGGTCCCTGAAAGCAAGTGTCCTTCGGGTCATTCCCACAGCTTGGAGCATCACTACAACAGGAAATATCATCTGTTCTGCTCTCGAGGGGGGTCTCCGTCCAGGCTCTTATGTCTGATGCTTTTCACTGCATTTGACTTTCCTGTATGCCTTTTCCCCAATCCTAGTCATCTGTCAAGTCATCCTCAAACTCAAGGCAGATCGGGCCAACCTCATTTTTAATGCCTTGGCATGGCCAAGACATTGCTGGTTCTCTGACCTTCTCACGCTGTCTATTCAACCTTCCATACTGCTTCCTCTCTATTCCAGCCTGCTCACTCGGAAGCACAGCTGCACCTTGCATCCCATGGTCAGCTTTTTGCATCTTGCAGTGCGACTGCTGCATGGCTGAATGAGGAAGAAGGGTGGTATTCAGCAGTTGTCCAACAAGTCCAATATAAAGTCCTCTACCAGAATGGCCTATTCAACAAAATGGAAACAGTTTTGTTGTGTTTGTTAGCCCATGGAATCCAATCATTGTCGACTGACTTCTATCCGGGACATTTGGAGTATCAGCACAGCAGATCAGGGAGTCAGTTAGGGCTTGCACTTAGTTCACTAAAAGTGCATCTGACTTTGATATTAACATTTCATCTCTCTGTTTGGGGAAGATCAGTCTTGAAATAGCCTTGACTACACGTCCTCAGTGGGTGCGAGCTCCTTCTATGAGGGTTCAAGCAGTGTCCATAGCATTCCTCAGTGACATTTCCATATTGGACATTTGCAGGGCTGCTGCGTGGTCATTGTTACATATTTTCATGAACCGTTACCCCATAACCTCATCTTCTGAGTCAGATGCGAGCCTTGGTAGTGTGGTCCTGCAGTCCATGTTTAGATAGACTGTGAGTCCCTCCTCCTGGGGGCTACTGCTTGTGTCACCTAAGTGGAATGCACAGCTGCATCTACTCAAAGGAGAAGAAACAAGTACTTACTGTAACTGCAATTCTTTGAGATGTGATGCAAATGTGCATTTCATGACCCACCTTGCATCTCCTCTGCATTGGAGTCTCATTTCCAGGCATTCAGTGTGAAATTACTCCATTGGCTCCTCCTCCTCCATTGCATCAAACACTAATTTCTGGTCCTTTTACTTTACCAGTTCACAGTTTAGCTTTCCCAAAACTTAACCAAATTTTATCTAATCTCATTGCTTTGTGATCCACCTCCTTTGCTCCACCAGTAATATCCGCCTCTTTTACCAGCTTGTCACTTCTCCCATACACTTCTTGCCTTCTTCCATGCTGCTCATTATGTATTAAATGCTGTTCCCAAATCAACTTGCGAGGCAGTGTTCTGTCCTCTATTATGATGCCCATGGTAACCTGGTAATGATATTGGCTAGTTAGATTGCCTGTAAGTGATTCATTAAGACCTCTTGTCTGATTATTAAAAAAAAAAAAAAAAATTAGACACTTCCAAATTGTACACTGAGTTGAGAACATATGCAACTTTGTATTCCTAGAACTGTCACCCATGTATTCCCCTTTCTTCTCTTCTTGTTATGTTCTACACCTCGTTGGATCTTGCCTTTATTTAAAATGTAACCGCCCTGAGGTAGAGAGACTGTATTTTGCTATATATTTGTACAGAACACTGCACCATCGTTACTGGGAACTATGAGTGGTACCATAATAGAAATAATATTTTCATTTAAAAATCTGCATTTAGAAATGTTTTCCTCTCCATCCACTTAAAAGGAGCAACATAAATATTTACTTCTATTGTTTAGCATAACAATATTCTTTTTAAAAAGAGGCATTATAATATCAGCTATCTGAGCAATCTGATTAGCTAATCATTCTGTTACTTTACAGTAACCTTATGTAAAAGATTAAATAATGTATTGCCATTTACAAAGGCCAGTACTGTTCTGCTATTCCTAACCATCTAATTTTTGTACTTGTCTATCACTGACAATTTGAATTTTGAAACAAGAAAGTGTGTTTTTTGAACACAAGATGGCAGTACACAATTAACCACAGTAGCAATCACTTCTGTTATGAAAATTGAATATCTGGATGTGGCAGAGATACAGCTGTTTTATTCTGCTGTTAGAATATTTTACTATAGCAATTACATTCTACATATGATTAGGAAAGTTCACTATTACACAGCAAATATGAGTCAAGAAAATGTGAAATCTTAAGGAACATGTTTTTTAGGTTTCTAGAGTAACTCCAGGTAGAGTCTAAAAATTATTTGAAAACAAGATATCATTTAACTTGCTAAAGATTAAATTTATTCAAATCCTTTGGATCTGGTTATTTATAGTCTCAAACATATTTTTAGTTTATTGTATGATTGGTGAAGCACTCTCATACTTGAAACTGTATTTCCTGAATTTACAGCTTGTATAACATATACATAGTTAATAACTCAGTGTACTTTATTAAACTTTCCCAGTGTGACCTTTGAACCACAGTTAAAAATCAAAGGTTACATAGCTATTTCTCTTGAACCTTTTAAAATCTTTCTATTATTTGTCACATAAAGTGACTATCAAAAACTAGAGCATGTCATTCTTTGAGGGTTTTTTTATTGCACACTTCCTTCCTATTTATCTTGAGTAAATATTAAAATACCACTTTACAATATTACCTGCATTTGTAGGTCAAAACAGCAATTATTCCTAAAAATATGCAGTGGGAAAATACACATTAAACATACCAGAAAAAGGTGAAATCTAAGTCTGATGCTTTTCTTGTTGAATTGAAACAATATTGCTGAATTACACTTTTAAGCTTAATGCATTTTAGTATTTCAGTATTCTTGATGCATGATATTGTTAAAAACAAAACATAAAATACTTTCCTACTATAAACAGTACTTCTGGTGTTTTTTTTTTTTTTTTTTAAAGTATATTGGCCTTCTTGGGGAGTAGATGATCTGGTGTATAAGTAGGGTAGTAAAAGATTATTACTGTCCGTATCCTATTTCTCCTGATTTGAACTCTATCTAATCACATAAGGTTTTGGGTTTAAAGAAAGAAAACTGCTTTTCAGCTAAACTTTCTTTCTGAGAGTTTGATATGTATTAGCTGGCTGTTGTTTAATACCAAAAAATAACTTGAGATAATAATCTAAAAGTATAATGGTGAGGTAGTAGAATGTTCTGCTGTGACTCTACTTCCTACCTGTCTTTAGTTTTGGTCCCCACAATTCTGATATGTGTCCTATGCCCTTACAAATTATGTGTCATCTACATTTTTATCTCTTGATAAAGGAAGCTAACTCTGAGAGGAAGAAAGTTAACTGTGCTGAAAAAGCTTTAGGTGTTAGTTTCCACATTCCTGTTTAAAAAAGATCTGATAAAGGGATCTTCATGAAGTTTAAAGAAAAACAAAAAATAGAGATTAAGAAATCTAATCTAAAACAGTGATAATTTTATTCATTATGTTGTTTTGAAAATTTGGGGTACATTCAGCACCTTAATGTGCTTTTGGTAGTTTGTTTATTAATTGGAACAAATTTCAGTGAACCACGTTTTTTTAACATAGAAAAGATGTAAAATACCCTAATCTATGTTCTGTTTGCTTTCAAATACATACATTCTATGCTATGTAGTTACAATAGTAATTCATTTTATACTAGTGAGACTTAAGTAACTTTAAAAATCTATTGAAATGGTTTCATATTTGAAGTTTTACAGTGCTGCATAGAGGTTTGTTCTACTGTACGTATTTACTTAGGCAGTGGAATCCAAACTGCCACCTTTCTAAAATTTTATATATGTATCTTTTTCTTTATCAGAATCCAGCAGGCTAAAGTACAAATCCTTCCTGAGCGAGTGCTGCCTTCAACTATGTCAGCAGTGCAGCTGGAATCTCTCAATAGATGCCACATATTTCCTTCTTCCAAACCAACAGCATGGCAGGACCAACATATACATCAATGGTGGCAGAAATATCAAAAGGTCAGAAGCTAATTGTGGGTTTTTTATTTTTTATGGCATTTCAAAAATCAATATATTCTCTCTGTGCGTCTTTAAAGAAAAATGCACAAACTGGGACCCTATATGTCAATCTCCTGCTGTTGCTGCAGATTGTGTGGGTTGTTTATCATCTTACAGCTGTGGGCAGATACACAATTTGTATTAGGTTAGGTATGTTTTATTTTAATTACCGTGTTACTGTTTTTAGGGGAAGTAATGTTGTATGTGTATATCTTTCTAAATTGTTGGGAAGGCGTAAGGACTTGCCTACATGGGGAAATTTCACCAGCAGAACTATACTATTACAATTATCCTGCTATAGTTATACTAGCATAACTCAGCATGTGGACACTCTCATTTGGGCCTAAAAGTGCTTTTTTCTTATTATAGCTTATGTGGCTAAGACCACATGAAATTCGTTAATGTTTGTGCTGGCACTTAAACATAAGCAACAAAAAATACGTAAGCTAAGACAAGACATGTTTACAAACTCATTCTGTCTATTCAGATGGTCAAAGATTCTAATAATGAGAATTAAATCTAAGGTCTTGATTTCTCGTTCCTCTCATTTAAAATTTTTTTCCTTCTCATGTCAATCCCTTTTTTTAAAATGTGCGAAGAACATCCATCAATTTCTTTCCTCTTTCATTGTCACCCTGACTTTCAGTACTTCAGGTAGACTATACACCAATCAGACTAATTTCAGTACCTGGAAAGATACTGAAACAAATTATTAAACAATCAGTTTACAGTATTGTAAATCACTCCCAGCTGTATTGTATGAGTGTTAAAGCCAACCGCTCATTAATTATATTGTAGGACAACATCAGCAAACTCCCATTCCCAGACTTCCCCCAGAAATGTGCATGTTGTATTGCCCAGCTCTCTGGACCATACAAGCTCATAGAATGTCTGTCATTTTATTAATAGAAAATGATATGCACAAATCCTGTTATCTCAAATATTGGTTGCCAAACAATTCATTCCAAACACACTGATCTAGATTAAACAGTAAAACAAAGAAATAAAAGGTAAAATGCAACTAATACCTAACTTAAGACGCTAAATGAATTCAAAGCAAAGATTTCTCTCACCATATGCTTTTGCAGTCTTATTGGCTAGATGCCTTTCAGCCAGGACACCTCCCCCAGTCTAATGCTCCTTTCCTTGTCCTTCAAGTGTTGTTGATGCCATGAGCAGAGAGGAAGGATACCTTTGTGGCATTTGCCTTCTCCTCTTATAGTCATTTCTCTATTGTAAGAATAATTTACAGCTGAGTTTCAGGAAACAGAAAGTCTGAGGGGACAGGAAACCCCATCTGTTTGTTTGTCAAAACGTAGATTTCTTGCTCACACCCTGCTTCCTGCCGAAGAATGGCCACTTGACCAGGTGATAGACCATTTGATTTTGTTGGCACCTGGCTGAGATGTAGGTTTGCCTTTTGTTTCTGAGGAACTAGTTTGCAGCTGTTTCCCCAGTTTTGGAATATGTCTTACTAACATCATACAGTAGAATCTGGTAACTTTACATACAATCTTGCCACACCATATTTTGCCAGGACGATAATGATCAGCAAATTCTGAGGTTTTCAAATGATACCTCACAAGGCATACTTTGTACAAAGGTGATCATAGTCTTGTAAAAAGGGTGAAGATAAGCATACAGACTCTCGTACAATAGCTTATCAAATTCTATGGCTTATGTTATTTTTAAATTTAATTTAGTTATTATGAAAGTGAGAGACCAGTAGTACTGGCTTTCGGCAGATCCGATGCAAATTTTTCCAATAAGGCTCTACCTCTGCCCTTTTCTCCTGACATAAAATGCTCTTGCTAAATCTAGGTTCAGATTCTCACACAGAGTCATCTCTGCTTGGATCTTGCCCCTTCCTTGCTGAAAAAGCATGGAGAGCTGCCTGTGGAATCCAGAAGAGAGATCTTGGCAGCAGTACAAGGGATAGAGTTGGAAGTGGGCAGGCCTGGATTTGAAAAGGTAGTCTGCCTTGTACTGCACTTCACCAGATCCACAGGTTGGGAGTTGTATTACTTTTTACAAGAAGCCCCTAAATGATGGAGATCCTGGAGGCAGGTGCAGTGTAGGGAGGGCCTGGTGGCATATCTCTGTGGAGCCTGTTGCCAGAGAGTGAGGAGGGAGCAAGAGCAGAACCACTACAGAAGAAGCATTGACCTTGCTGTCTCAGGATCCCACTTAGTTTGGAGGCAGAACTGCAGCTCAGTCTTACTCGTTGAGTAGTTCAGCCTACCTACTACCTTCTTGAGAATGATTTGGGGGAACTTCTAATAGAGTTTTCCTTCTTCCTGACGCTCTCCTAAAAAGGGGTAGCCCAAGCGTATGGCCTGCTCATCAAGCCTAATTGTGTTGTGAATAAATTCCTCTTCAAAAGTGTCCTAACAGAGGATTTGAATTCTGGTCTCTGGAGGTGAAAGACTACTGCATTAACCCAATTCCTTGCCTTGCTCCTACTGAAATGCTCTTCTTCTTGTTGGCTAACTAATCAAGATATTGGCCATAAATCTCTCAAGAAGTGAAGTTTTGAGTGAACTATGGAGTTTCTCATTTCATATGGATGGCTGAGTAATTATTTTACAGTATATCATATCTGTGAGGCTAGTTCAGTGAATTCCTTTGCATGGCAAAAATGTAAACTTGGCCAAAATCAGTGCTGCATATGTAAACCTTTCATTTGTGTGTGGTTTTTGTTTTTTCAAATATTAATATTTGATCTGCTTTGTCTTTCTGGTCATTTCTATAAGTGTACCTTGTTTGTTTTTTCTAAACTGGACTGCTTTAAACATTTACGTACTTTGTACATTACTGAGAGCTGAGGATAGGGGCAGCAAGTTAATACGATGTTCTTGGTGGGCAAGTAGAAGGGCTTCTTGATGCACCCTGGACTTAGCTTTGACTTCAAAACTATTAGCCATCTGTGCTGCTTCTATTGCTTCTGCTTCTGTCTTGGTGCTGCTGCCTAGCTCTGGTTTGGCTATGGGAGAGAAGAGGGATGCGGTAGCTGATTTGTAGTGGAGAATTTTAGAGTGCCATTTTCCTCTTTTCTCCATGACTGGGTAAATTCAGTGGAAAGGTAGAGGATGAAGCTGCCTTTAATCTTTTTTGTGGCTATATTGATCTGTGGAAGTACTGAGAACTTGCACCAGTAGAAGAGCATGAGGAGCATCTGCAAGTGGTCTGATCTCCTTCCATGCATTTGATATGTGGGCAAGAGGTCATCCTTGGGCAACGTATTCCTGTAGTGATCCACAGGGAGGTGACTTTCCCAACATCAGAACCTCTGTGCTTACTTCCTCACTGAACAGCAAACTTGGAAGCCTACTTTCCCTTTGGATTTGCAGCTGTGCGGTTTAAAAAGTGCCAATAAGTTAGATTATATTGTATTTCATTTTTGTATTTAAAAACATAGATTTCCCTGTTGTATTAGGAGCAGTGATCCTAGAACATTGCTGACAATCTCATAGGCTGGGTGCATTTTCATGTCTTCTACTAAATACTGTAAAGGAAATTTTTATAAATGAGATTCATGAACAGGCTATGTATATATAATAGAAGAAATGAAGTGGTCTTTTCTATTGGGAATTAATAAACTGATTTAATAAATTGATAGAGTATCATATTTTAAGATCATTTAGACCCTTCAGTGTTAATCTAATACTAACGATATTATGCCCTTTTCTGAATAACACTAATACTCACAAACTGATATTTGGTTAACGCCTTTTTGCTTAAATGTGTAATGCTGCTTCACCCTCACTATTAAAATGTATCAGAAAGAAGGCCGTGCATAACTGATTGCAAGTCCCTCCCTCCCAGCATATGCTAATCAAATTGCCCCACACTTTTGCAGGGAAAAAGTGCTTTATGGCCAGAGTTCATCACCTGCAGAAAGTAACTCATCTACAAAAATTGCAAATCCAGCCATTCTGAAGACAAAATCTCTGCAGGAATCAAAAGAAATCAGGTCTGTAGTGCCCTTAAGATTCCTTGCATCTCCATTTTCCCACCCGAGAAGTTGGCAGTTAACCCTGAGAAGGCAAAATATAGCCCCTTTTTGAGCACATTCATGTTGTAATTACATATGTCTTCATATGTTCTCAATATGATACCCATGTCTGAAATTATATATAAAGTATTTTGCATACTTCAGTGCCTAGTAACCTGCCCTGTAAGTTATGTCTACCAGAGAACTACAAGGTCTGTATTTAACCCATTTGTTTTGGACAAACTCTATATACTTTTGTGCCACTTCGTTATTCTTGGCATATGTTCAACACAAATATTTCATTTTCAACTGAGCTAGTGTGTAATTTTTTAAGACATATTTTGAAATTTAAATTCAGGAAATGAATTTGTTTTAATGCCACATTAAGGTTACGTATTTAAAAGCCAAGAGATGCAAAACCTAAGGTTCATATAGAAGGCTTTAGAAACCTATGTTGCCTACACTCTATGTATAAATTCTAATAACAGTGAAAGAAAGCATTATGTACGTGTGTTTCTGTGAGAATCTTAACTATTTTATTTCCTTCTCTCCTTTTTAAATATGCAGCTTTATGCTCCTGTAACTTAACTTTTAGAATTTAATTCACTTGACTTAAAAAATACTTAAATAAGAAGCGAGGAGAAACTACCATTGTACTTTAATAGGGTGTTTGTCTCAATTATTGGGAGTTTAACTTCAATATCACTCATTTCTCCATAGGCTGCACTGTCTTTCCTTCCTTATGCTGTGGGGTTGCACCCCTGCAGCTGTGCCAATAGCTGAAATTCAGGGTAATCCACAGTGTAAACATTTAAAAAGAACCTTAAGGGTGTGTCTTCCCAGTATAGTTCTCTTGAATTATGACTCGAGTGTTGCCCCTAACTCATCTCCAGTCCGCACGCAAAAATCTCTATCTTGAGTTAAGAGGTGCTTTAAATTCAATCTGGCTGGCCTATCAGAGAAGTGGATTGAAGCTTGAGTGATGCTGATGCTTGAGCTAGTAATGCAGTGGGATTGCAACAGCTCAAGTGACAGCAACTAACCCAATCGCTCTGCTGCTGCTGTGTATTTGAATGTAATAGTGATTGGAGATTGTCAAATAACAGGCTCAAATGGAATTTAATCAAAGGTTATTAATCAGAAATTAGTTCAGCACCATCCAGAAAAAATATATCACCACCTTGGTGTAAGTTAGAGTTGGCTTCTGTGTCTCTCCTCTCTGTAAGTAGTGTGATGACATCAGGTTTCCTTTTCCCACCTAATTCCCAATATGTCTGTCTTTTTATAGGCTACAAAAAAAGAAACCGCTTATGTGGATGGATTTTTACCATACGTTATGTTTTAACATTTTCGTTTACCTCATTACTTATGGAATTTCCTTTATGGTATATTTAGGTTACATGACTGATAAGCAAAAAGGGAATTTTAACCCAGTCACTGTCCCTAACAACTGACCATTCCCCAATACATCTTTAAATGGATCCCCATTTCATCATTACAGAAAGCATCTGCAATAACAGTTGTTTCTTATCAATCAAGCAGTCCTGCTTATATCTCTATAGACACTTTTGGTAGTTAGAGGTGGGTCTCTTTCCTGGACATCTGTTTTCCCCACAGACTTGGATGGATTTATTGTCAATCATTCATAAAAAATCACTCAATCATAAAAAATTCCTGAATATAGGTCAGTCAACTTATGGACCAATACACTGACCTTACTAGTCAAACATGCTTTGATAACACCACTTCTGTTGGATCCAGAAAGCGAAGAACTGAGAGAGAGGAAGAAATCTCCACATGAAGCTTTCTGCAGGAAAAAGGAGGGTAAAAGAGCACCATGTTTCATCTTCATTTCCACCTCCTAAAACTCCATTAGGTCTCCTAGTAAATTACTTTTTCCGGTGTCTATTTTTCCGAGTCAATTGATGATGATGTCTCTGTGTTCTGGATTGGATACACAGTCTGAAGGGGGATTTGCGTAGCTGGCACCATCTTTGTTCTGTTCATCCTTAAAAAGAAAATATTTTGACACTCAGCCATTACTGGAGAGACTTTTTATTTTGTACTGAATCAGATCTGGCAGTAGATTACTGGCCCCACTGGCAGATGCCACCGTGGCCAAGATGTCTCTATTGGCCAGCTCCTTCTTATTACTACATCTGGAGCATGTGCGTTAACAGATGGTAGCTTCAGTCCCTTTCTGCCACTCCAGGAAATTTCCCTAAGGACCTGAAAATATTTGATCCGTTGACCAAGCATAAGGAGGGAGACCAGTGTCTTACTCTGGTGTGTGCCGCACTATCAGATGAAAAACAATTAATTGCTTTACAAGAATTTCAGGAGATATATGCATTGACCTCAATCCATCGACCATGATTCAACGCTGCCCGGGGAGGTGGTGGTACTATGTCAGCTTAATGGAGAGCTTACATTAATGGGAGACAAATTGGATTGTAGACACATGCACAGCTAAGTTGATGCAAGGTGGCTTACGTCGACCTAACTTTGTAGTGTAGACCAGGCAAAAGGTACCAGTTAGGACCACTTGTGGTGTGTGTTAGTAGGTTTGGTGGTTTTGGCTTTTTTGGAGTGAAAACATCTGTCCACTAGTAAATGGACAGAGACCCACCAAACTCATTTCTCATAGGCCAATGAACAGTTGGAAAATTATTAAAATAAAAATGAATAAGGAATTCTTGGGTTGGGACCTTCACATGCCAAAATTTCTGAATGAAGATTTGACCTAGTAACATCACTGAAAATAAGGGCTTATAATTAAATGCAGACCAATTTTTAGCTAGATCATTGAGGTAGGTGCAACTGTTAAGACACCCATACTAGTTTCTTTAAATACAGACTTAAAATAAAATGCCAGTCTTTTGTGTACTTGAATTCAGTATCTCAATGAAAGGTCCTAAATGTATAATGGCCAAACAGTATTTTCACTGCAGAAATCACTCATAATAGATGTCCTTATTTTATGTTGAGGCATCAGCCGTCCTTGAAAATCATTAATTCCCAGGAAGTACCCTGTGTCGTCTTCATTATTGCTAATGCCCTAATCATGCTCATTCTCTTGTTAATTCTTTGAAACAAGCGTTTGCTTGAGAGATTTGATTTTTTTTGAAAACTGAAAAGCAGTGTGTTACTGTTAGACAGGCTGGACATTGAGAGATGATGTCGCTTAGCCTTTTCCCTTTTATGCTGTTTCTCTGAATTCACTCTTTATGTTGTGGTCCCATTTATTTAGAGCAGAAATCAAGTGAACATGTAAATCATTTTCACATTTGAGAACAATTCAGCTAGCACAGGTCACTCTCGACAGTATAATTTCACTGTAATCGTTGTGGTTATGATTTGTTTTACCTCTTGAAGTGCGTGCACGTGTGTGTGTCTAGTGTAGTCTAGTAAGTAGAGTAAATTCTGTTCTATTTCTCATTTTTTGGGTCTTGCACAACAGTCATTATCTGTAATGCAACTGTTACTTGTTTTTTTTAAAAAAAAAGGCACTTCAGTAATGTTAGTCATTATACATTCAGTGAATAAATTCCCAGTGCTTTTATTTTAAGTTTTCACCATCTGTTGAGGCATCTTTTCCATTCCACTCCATTTGAACCTGAATTTTCTTTTGAAGGACACTGTTAAGCAGGTGTGGTATAAGTATTTTTACTCCCTACTTGATACATCTAAATTGAAACAATAAGTACCTATGTTTAAATAGGTTTACAGTAGATTGGGAATTGTCATCGATATTTGGTAAGCATTCGTGAAAATATGTTTAGTACTGATGATAGCCACAGAAAAATATTTTTACTTTTCAGTTAGTGTTAAAATAGCAATGGATTCATGACTAGACCATGGGTTTTTTATTTAATATGAAATGTCCTTACTCAGAAACTGTTTTACTATGAGAAAGCACTCTTTGGATCTACTTATTGGACTCTGGAGGCTACCACAGTGCTGAGACTCAGTAGGTCTGGGTTCTGTTTGGCTTGTCCACATATTTTTTTTGTGTTTAACTTGTCATTTGGGGACACCGGCAAATTAAATATTACCTGTGCTTTTTACAAGTAATACTTACCATTGCTAATTCTTTAAAAATTGTCATTCATTTAAAGTCAGGGGGACAGCTTACACCAGCTAATTATATGGCCTATTGTTCTAAATTTTATTTTTTTAGTTTACATGTTCCACATTACATTTGGCAGCATTTGGTATATAATAGTTTCATTGTATAGTTAGTCAATTCCCCCTATTGCTGGACAGGATCATTCATATAGCAACAGGAGAGAGAGAAACATTTTAAAAATACTAAAATAGTGATGGTAAAACTCACAAAAATTAACAGGGGACTATTGGACAGGCAAACTACCAGAAACTACTGATAACATTCTATAAAACTGACTAGATTTGAAGATGATGATGTGTCTAAAGGCCACATTTGCTTTTTTGCTTATTTGTCATTAAATGAGATTTGATCTCTGTTCATTTTATTTGTAAATCTACTGCCTGAGTACTGTTGATCCTAATGCATTTGTGGAGTACTTTGAGATTTTTTGGATTAAAGGTGCTAACAAGTCCATAGTGGTGTTATTTGGATTCAGACAATTCATGGCATTTTAAAATAAGCATATGTCTTTACAGATCATTGTTCCCACCCTCCACCCCATTTATTTGTACAAGATCTACAGAAACAGTCTGTTACAGTTCAAAAGTAAATGTTATGTTTTCTGTTGCAGCGGAAGTTTCACTGTGCTAGTTTGACTTCTTGGCCTCCATGGCTCTACTCTTTGTATGATGCTGTAAGTATAAACTGTATCTCATCCAGGAATCTGGAATCAATATAATGCTTTTCGGTATTTCATTGAAGTAGCACAAAAGCATATAACCTATTTTATTTTGTGTTTTTAAGTACTGACTGCACCATTATCAAAGCATTCGCTAAAATGACACGTATTCTAAAATATGTTTAACAAACTTACACATATTTACTGCCAAAATACTCAACACAACAACAATTTTTGTTTTATTTCCAAACCAGTCGTTTGGATTTTTATTTGCCATCTTATAGTCTTTGTCTGTGACTTTAGTAGAAAACACTAACCCCCACTAAATAGTTGATCCAGTACTGAAAGGTTCATTTTAAGGATTCTAAATGTGTAGGGGTTTTTTATCAGTACTAAATTTTAATCAGATGTTCCCTTGCCTCCCGATATAGTCTGCTCAATCTTTACCAGAATCTTTATAAACGTAAAATATATACATCATATGAAGAACTTTAGCACTACCAACCCTGGCTGCTGGTGTGCTACCTCATCTGTGAAATCCTGTAGTGCCACTGAAGTCAGTGGATGTTTTGAAATCGACTTCAGTGAGACCAGGATTTTACCCCGTGTCCTGCGGAGGAAGAGTGGACTATGCATCTGGTCACAAGGAAGGAGGGGGGAACCAGTTCTGCTACCAGCCACTCTGATACTACCATAGCATAGAAATCCTTTAAAGATAGTTAATTTCTTTTCCAAAACTGATCCAATCTACTCTTGTTTCTGACAAATGTCCCCACCTTGACTGATAGGAAACCTAGCCTGACTTTTAACTAATTAGCTTAAAATATGTAGACATGTAGATAACCTTTATACTAAGTTTTTTAAAAGCTAATGTCTTCTACAGGCCAATAGCTCACTCCCCATTTTGCTTTTATTTTAAAGAAAAAAATGGTGTATTTAAGTTATGCTTTTCTTCTAATGAAAGGAAACCTTGATGGAAAGAGTCAAAAGGCAACTACATGAATGGGATGAAAATCTTAAAGATGAATCTCTTCCATCAAATCCAATAGGTACTGTAAAACTGTTGCTTGATTTTTTTAGCAAATTTGTATTTTCTTCCCTTGTATTTTGTTAAAGGTGGTAATCATTTTCCTGAGAGCTAGCCCACTACTACTTCTGGGAAAAGATTACATGTACTGAAAGCATCTATAGTGGTCCATTAACGAAGCACCTTTGCAAACGTTTTTCCAACACATTTTTAGCACTTATTTTCTCCTGAACTGCTAGAAATTAATGTTTAAAGCTGGAAAGTCCAGCTTTTGAAATTGCTAAGAGACCGTGAGATGTGACTGTAGAAGTATATCAAGCCTATACTTGTGCTGTGGTCTAACAGTGTTTTGATGATATAAGGACAAGAATAAATATGTTAAAGTCCATTTAACTTATGCCAGCATAACTTCCAATGTCTGGTTAAAGGCAGCTGATTTTTTTTTTTAAATAAAAATCACTTGAGTATATCAAGACTGAAACTTGTGACAATTGTTGAGTATGTTTTCGTTCTGTCTACAAATCTGAAAAAAACTCCAGAAATGAATGCACACAGAAAATGCCTATCCTTCCCGTGATATCACACACAGGCAAATGTTGGTATGAGAGCCAATAGTGCCAGTTGGATACAGTGTGTGAAAGGTGTATATTTTTCCTAGTGCAACTTCATTCTCTTGTTTAGAAAACTGAGAACTGAATAGAAGACATCTGTATTTGAGTTTATTTCTTACGTTGTAACAGTCATGATGCTTTTTTCCAGATTTTTCTTACAGAGTTGCTGCTTGCCTGCCAATTGATGATTCATTACGTATTCAGCTACTTAAAATAGGTAGCGCTATTCAGCGACTGCGGTGTGAATTAGATATTATGAACAAAGTAAGTATCTTATTTACATTTAATTTACTTTGATTCAGTGTCATCAGGTAATAAGAGTAGAGTTTGTATAATCTATAACAAAACAAAACAAAAAACAAAAAACCTGCCATTTCCAAGTTGTATTTTAAGAGTTAGTATTTTTAGATCTTTTTATTTTTCCTATTTATTTTTAACTTTGATAGAATATGTGCTTCATTGATATTGCGGGATGCATTATGTTTAGCATCAGACTCGTAGTGCATTTTATCCTCCCCCCCCTTAGCACTATATAGTACTTGGGGCTTTTTTTCATCTTGAAAGAATGACAGTTATATTTTTTAAATGATATTCCAACACTTCATTGTACTGTGCTAGCCAAGAGATGGTGCTAGAAGCCTGATGCAATTAGTATAATTCTTTCAAAAATCAGAATGCATTTATAGTATAACATACAGTAATAAAATGGTGGTCCATAAGTGGAATGGATTTTGAAGCTTTACAAAGTATGTATCCCTACAGTGATAAGACTATATAAATATTGGAAAAAAGGATTTGTACATTCATACATCTAGTGCCCTGATAAGCAGCAGTATTCCAAGATGATTTGTAACTTGTCTTCTCTTGCCCTTTTACATGGGTTTTCTGCAATGGAAAATTAACCAAGAACATCTAATGCAAGAAGTACTAAGCAAGCTAAGTGTTCAAATAGCAAAGTAATAGGTGCTTTTAAAATGTGGTGTGGTGACAGTACTAGAAACTTCAGTAACTGTATAATAATAGGGAGAATACTGGTACTTCACAGCTAGTTTCCCTTGAGCCCATGACTCATTGGGCTGTTATAAAGAGGACGGTGATCAATTGTTCTCCATGTCCACAGAAAGTAGGACAAGAAGTAACGGACTTAATCTGCAGCAAGAGAGATTTAGGCTAGATATTAGGAAAAACTTTCTAACTATAAGAATAGTTAAATACTGGAATAGGTTACCAAGGGAGATTGTCTAACCTGTTCTTAAAAACCTCCAGTGACGGGGATTCCACAAACACCTGTCAGGGGTGTTCTAGACATACTGGGTTCTACCACAGGAGGGAGGATTGACTAGATGATCTCCCATGATTCCTTCCAGACCTACATTTCTATGATTTTAGGAATGCATTGGGAAAATTTTCAGATGGGTTTTCTGTAATCATTTAGGAGTTTAGTCACCCACTTCCTGTTGCTGAAATATAAAAATTCTCTAATATTAAATGTTCATGCAATTCCAAGAACTGCTTATCTACAGAATGTGGTACATCTTTTTATGAATTCTGAAAGAGACTAGGAGATCTGAATTGTCTTTATGAAATATATAGCATTGACTTTAGTCGTTGGTCTTTCCTTGCCCAGCAATATAGAACACAAGTGTACATGTGAAGATCCAGCTGTAAATTATATGAATCTCTTTAACTTATATTAGTTGGAATAATATATAATATAAGGCTACTAATTGATTACATACTCTATATGTAGCATTTAATTTGGTCATGTATGTTCCTTTTAAACGGATATCTTATATTTGTTGAAGAGGGCTCTGCTGGTTTTATAATAAGCATTCTGGGATGCTTTACAAAGATGTATTTAACAAATTCTCTGTATGGAGCCAGATTCTGATTTATTCCTTGATGTAACTGAGATTAGAATCTGGCCCATTATCTTTATAGCATTTGATGCAGGTGAAATGTATTGCATAAGTAATTTTGTGAATAAGACTTGCCACTGCTTCTTTTGTGATGAACAGTTTATTATTGTTTAATATTTATATAGAGCTAAAAATGTGGGTGGCACTATATAGAAATAATATGAACATGATTCCTTCCCTCAGAGAGTTACGTTATAAATCAGACAATCCTAGTCTAGACAATCAGACAATTGAAACAACAAATAAAGAAATGGATAAGGAAGGAAGGATGGACAAAGAATAAAACAATGTAGATATGCTTAAATTCTGATAATTTTAAACTAAGTGCAGTAGAGTGAGAGAACAATAGAAGATGGCACAGTAATGGGCCAATGGTGGGGAAGTAAGGCAAAAAGAAGTGGGCATTGAAGGATATGAAGGAAAGTAAGGACTGTTGGCACATTATTAGAGGTAAGTTATTCAAGATATAGTGTGTGTCACAAAAAACACAGAAAGGCATAAGTAAGAGGAGACAAAAGAACAACATGCTGAAGTGAGTAGGACATAGAGCACAAGGACTAGGAGTCAGAACTTAGTTGGAACCAAAAGTGCAAACTGTCATTTACAGACATTATTATAAGTGAAGATTGTTAAAACAACATTTTGTTCCATAAATATTCCTTAAACTGTTTCACTGACAATTTCAAAAGTACTATTCTTTTTTAAAAAGGGAGGAAGTATTTTACATCCCAAGAATTTATACTGGAATAAAGTATTATAATAAACTGATTATTAAAGGCTTATTTTCTGGGAAAGGTCAATAATTCATTGTTTTATTCCAGTTTACATGTTAGAAATCGTGAATGGTAGTTCTAGCCCTTGAGAGGGAAGAAGAACGGGGTGATGAAGGAATCAATCCATTTTATTTTACAAAATATTTTTTCTTGAAGAAATTAAAATCCCAGTATTTCAGAACTTAATACATTTTGCAGAAATTAAACACACGTTTGTACTTATCCTCCTTTTCTATGTTACATATTAAATAGCAACAGCTTCTTATTTTTTTTTTTTAGAAGTATTCATTTTTTAAAAGCTCCTGAAAGAATAGACTGTTTCCTAATTAATTACAGTTACATAGTCAGGCCTTTTCTTCCAAAAAAAAAAAAAAAAAAAAAGCTTGTTGTTATGTTACTTTGATGACAAATACGCAGAAGTGAGTAAAGTTGTCCTGTTAATAGTATATTTGTTTTTCTTTTGCAGTGTACATCTCTTTGTTGTAAGCAATGTCAAGACACAGAAATAACAACCAAGAATGAAATATTCAGGTGAGTTTTTAATTAGTTTAGTCTCTTCTTTGGAAGACACACAATTGTTATGCTATGTCAACAGCAATAAATAAAAAATGGATATACATTAATAGTCTTGCTCTTCCTGCAACTCCCATTTTGTCTTTGCATTTTATTCTTTGAGATCATTCTTAGATGATCAGTAAATATTCACAGGAAATTCCCTGTATAAAACAAAATAGATAAACTTAGACATCATCCAGTCCACAGACATCTAATTAATGGTTGGTTATGATGACCTTTAGAAGTGGGAGTTTGAAAGGCTGTGTTGTATTATCTGTCCCACCACCCTGTCCCTGTAGGGTTGTACTTTCATGGTTAGTTTTGGGGTATACATTCTTGTATATCACTGTAATATTTCAGGTCTGATTAAACTTATTCAGAAGTAATAGGGGAAAAAAATCTCAATTGTGCATAATATCTTCACTTTCCACATTTTAACAAGCACTGATTTCAGGTTACTGTGTGTGATTTGAGTATGCTAGATGTGCTCTTAGAATGTTGTGATACAGGAAGACTTGTATCATTGGATTAAATGACATGGTATCAAACAGTCCAAAAATCATCCTAAGCGTTGTAGTAGGCAATACATTCTTATATGCATGACATATCCATTGTCCTTGGTAATTAGCTATGTCAAGTTAGTACTTCTTGAAAACAGTTACCACTACTGGTGATCTTGTCTCATCTTAGCCCAGGATAACTGATATCTACCTATCATCTATGATGATGTGATGGTTAAAAGCTTTCTTGGCTTAACAAAGCAACACTCTTCATAGTTATTTTTTGTCAGTGTGATAAGTGGCTGTGGTAACTGAAGCCCATTTCTTATCTAAATAATATATTGCGGAACCCTTAGTTGCTGCTGTGTTCAATTGTGGGTTGTCTTTTTTTCAACTTTTTTTTTTTTTTAAATTATGAGAAATTAGTGTGGTAAATGCTCATTTTTGCTGACTGCTCATTTTTAAAGGCAGAATTAAGACAATGAGTAGTGATGCTATTTGTTTTCATTGTAAGCTTTTACTCAGTGGAATCAAAAGTAAATGGCAAGTTATCTTGTACTTTGTTTACACTTGGTTACCTATTGGTGAGTTAAAGACCATTACCCACTCCAAATGAAGCATTTTTTGGCCTATATTCCATCAGGCCTGCAGTTATTAACTTGTCATCTTTAAGAAATACTGAGCCCTGATTCAAGAATGCACTTGAGCATGAATTTATTTTAATCCCTATTCAGGAAAGCTTTTAAGCATGTGGTTAAGTGTCCTTCCTGAAACAGGGCCTTAGGAAGTAGTCAGCAGGAGTTGCTCACAATAGTAAAGATTACTAACCTTAAGTAAGGCTTTATAGGATCAGACCATAAATTTATACAAACTTTGGAAAATTATTGTGGTGATATCTCATGTAATAAAGGTGTGCATGTTTATTTTCATTCCATTTTTTAATACTGTAGCTCAATAAATATTGTCTACAAGCATATTAGAATGCTTTATTATACAAAATATTTTAAGTGTTTAGCAATTTGCTTCCTCTATTCATTTTTTAATTAGAATTGTTTTAATTTTATGAATGGTTTTCAACCCTGTTTTTTTTTTTTTTTTAAATATATGTCTTGAAAACTATCAAAGTACATAACTCGATCTTACTTACCCATTGTAGCTTATCCTTGTGTGGACCCATGGCAGCATATGTGAATCCTCATGGATTTGTTCATGAGACCCTTACAGTGTACAAAGCCTGCAACCTGAGTCTGAGTGGCCGACCTTCTACAGAACACAGTTGGTTTCCTGGGTAATACAGTATTTCTTTCTACTAATAATGTCCTCCAGTATTACAAAATACAGTTCAGAAATCTTATTAGCAAATAATAGAAATTCATAATTCTGATTTAAATGCAGTCCAGCCTGCAGAAGCTAAGAAGCTGACATTACACATTATTTTCTAAACTCTTAAATGAGCATTTAACTACTGTAAATGAATGTACTGTAAATGAAGAAAAAAGTAAATTTAGCATTCCTTCTTAATCTAAAATAAGTTGGAGAAGTTAGATAAAATGTATTCAGAATTCTCTTGTGCATTTTAAATTGTCCATACATTTTGCCACATTTTAAAAGTTGTTTTTGAAGAATTCTGTCTTAATTACCCAACTAGCATCTTGATAAATAACTGTTTGTATAACAGGCAGTGTTATGATTTGTATTGCAGTAGTGACCAGTGACCCCAATCAGGTATCAAGGCCTCATTGTAAAATAGACACTCTGTCCCCCAAAGGGTTTACAGTCTTACAGGGGGTTGGACTAGTTGACCTCCTGAGGTACCTTCCAACTCTATGATTCTATGATTATTCATTCTTTTTAAAAACACTTCAGTCTCCAGGAGTATACTATTGTCACTCCATGCCCTACCCACCCATTTGACTTGTCTTCATTATGTAATCTCTGACCCTAAAACTATCCACATAGTAAACTGTGAATGTCTCTCATTATGACTAGAGATTATTTTCAATTCTGAGGACCTTGTTTTAAAATATTTTGATTGTTTATATTGCTTGTGGTTGGAAATTCTGTCTTTCATGGACTAAAATGTGCGTATAGATATATAACTCATTTTAGGAACTTAAAGTGGTGCACACTTTAATACTGACTCCTGATGCCTCACTGTTTATCTTTGATGCTCCAACCCACCCTCCCTACAAATGTAGTGTGATGCAAAATGCCAAGGGGAATATTTAGCATATTTATAATTTCAGAGCCATGTCATGTTACTCATTTTGTCTGAAAAAATTGCAAGGAAATCTCATGTATCAATCATATAAGTGGACTAGTAGCTTCTTAAGTAGGTAGGAGATCTTGACTACTCAACTCTTAAAATAGAAAATCTGCTGGCTAGCGATCACCTAATGGTTCATGGAAAACTTTAAATAATCTATTTAGACACAATCCAGCTTCTGGAGCAGATAAGTGGGATATTTATTTCCTAGGAGTTTCTCTGACTATATTATGTTCTCCATAAACTTGTCTATGTCATAATTATTTCAGTAGGGGCCAGTCTTGTCCCTACAGAAAAACACAAACAAGATTGTAATTTTAAACATAGAATTGTATAGCATAAACATGAATTCTGGAAAAAGTCATATTGTTTTTATGCAGTTATCTGGTGATAAAGAATTTAGAGGCAAATAAAGAAAATGTGATGCACAAATGGAGTTGTTCCTATATAGAATATTTTTAAAAATCCATGAACCATCAGCTATGCTTTAATAATAATTGAAAAATAGAAATTTTACTCTATTCAGATATTGATTTAAATGGCAGTGATCTAATTCTGCTGTTTGAGAAAGTAAAATATTTATTTTTCAGAATAACAAAGGTGTTTTTTACTGAACCATTTTAGAAATAAACTCTTTAGCACGTATTGCACTACAGGAATAATCTAATTTTGAAGCTGTTTGATTTCCAACACGTTAAAAAGTGTGTACACTTCTACAGGTGTAAGAGAAAAACAGGCTCTATTTGTATAACTTGAAGGCGAGAGAGGGCAAGGAGGAGATCAAAACGTATAGGTGCAAGAACTGTCTTTGATCCTTCCAAAAAGCAAAGGAGAAATTGAACAGATTTAGAACAGTCAAAGTTGTTCATGGTTTATCCATGGACTTCCGTTTTAAAAAGGTTATTCCACAGAACAAGTCTTAGTAAGGGGAAGTGATACAGATCAGTTTATCAGATAAAGTTATAGTCATGAATTCTTTTAGATAGTGCACTTCCGTGAAAGGTTGATCCCAGTTTGTGCAAATAAGAGTTGCATTTGAGTAATTGGATTCCTACACCAAAGGGTTACCTCCAGTATCCCTAGCAGTATCCAGAGCAGTCCTCTCTAAAACCTTGGGATATGACCCTTTGGATGTGGAATGGTGTGTGTGTGTTTGTTTTGTTTGTTTGTTTTTTTTGTCTTTCTTAACCAATCACTATGATCCTTTCTTCCAACTGAAGTCTAGGAGCCATTGAAGTAGCAAGGTTTCACATAGGCCTGCTGCACATCTCTCTCTCCATCCTTCCCACAACCATTTAAGCTTTTGGTTTGAATAGACCAGCATATTTTAGAATAATTAAAAAAGGAAAAATCCTTCAAACATTTTAGCTGGTCATAATTCACATACAATTTCACATTTTGATTCACAGATTGGGTTCTACAACTCCGTCTTTATCTTTAATCCATAAATGGTTTTCTGCCTCTTCCTTTCTGCGCCATGCTATCAGAAATCATTTCCTCATCAAATTTAACTCACTTTAAACCAGTGTGTTTCTCAGGGGTAATCTATTGTCTCCTGAAAGTATTGGGCACTGGGTTTTCATTCACTTGCTGACAAATGCATAGCTACCACAATAGCCATTCCAGGCTGCTTGGCTAATTTGCACACATTTAATCTTGCACTTTCTCACCTTGCCATCTCCTCTGAATACAGTTCACCTGTCAGTGGTGAGTGACGTAAATTGGAGGTCAGCAGGATGTATGGAAAGTCCAGCTCACTAACTGCTTTCTTAGAGGATCTTTTGTCTTTCAGGCATTCATCACCACGGAAGGCATCTGGTGACTCATATTATCTATTCTGAAGTTAGGCTTTACTTGGATGTTTCCTTGTCCTTTTCTCCTCTGGAGGTTGCAGAATGTTTGTGTTCTTCCTTTTGAAGCTATTAAAAAAGAGATTCCATTGCTCCATCAAGCTAGATGCCTCATTCTATTTTAAATCTATCAGCAACTAAAAAAAAATCACTCTCCTTTAAATATCTCCTTAAAACCATCCCTTATGTCTTAAGCTTATTATGATTGACTCTCTAAACCATTTTTGATACTCCTATATTAGCACACAAGAATTAATCCTATTACTGAAATATGGTACTAATAAAATGTTTTTATGACTGTGCTTTTGTGGACAATGTGATAATGTCTAAAGCTAAGATTTTCAAAGAGACCTAGGGAGTTTGGTGTCCAAGTCCTATTGAAAAATCAGTGAGAATTGGGTGCCTGAATCTCTTACATCTGTTTGAAAATCCCAAACTAAAACAGGTATTTTCTTCTTTCTGGATTATTGAACTGTGTTCCAGTTCTGTTAAAATGTTCTCATGAATGATGACATCTGTCAAAACACTTTCTTTTTGTAGGTATGCATGGACTATAGCCCAGTGCAGAATCTGTGGGAATCACATGGGGTGGAAGTTCACAGCTGCTAAAAAGGATCTGTCGCCTCAAAAATTCTGGGGATTGACCCGATCTGCTCTCCTGCCTAGAATTCCAGAAATGGAAGAAGGATCAGGCCACAATAGATCACCATTACTTTGCCTGTAATCTAGTAACCTGTTTTTTGGGGATAAACAAGCAGCCACAGTGTCTCTCAATTGAACATGCTCAATTCTGCTTCTGATGCTTGCTTAAATAAGTTTTTGTTTTTTTTTTTAAAAAAAGGAAAGCAAAGAAAAAGACACGCATCATTACGTTTGGGTTTGGTGCACAAATAAGATACTGTTGTTTCCAGATACACACAGAATTGAGGGTTGTATCTTGAAATTTGACAACTGGGAAGAGAACTACAGTGAGGGACCAGCAAATGCATCTGGTTCTAGGAATGTCAGATAAATGCTGAAACAGATTACTCAAACTTGCCACTGTATAATTTAAGAAGATATTTACTGCTATTGAATTAAGGTGAAAGATGTGCAAAAAATAAAAAGTACTATTAAACAGTATTTGATTCATACAGTTTATGTATGATGGTAAATATCAAATTTTGTTTATTGTGGGATATTGGGCAATAGTATATTTTAAGATTTTGCAGAGAAAGCCTTGTTTCTAACTATATGAAATACTCCACATTCACACTCATTTTTTTTCAAATGTTTGCCTAAACAAGTATCAAAGAGTGTGTAAGGTCTAAACCTCACACCTCTCTACTGATTAGTGTTGTATTGGTAATGTCATCCTTGTAACAATGCTGTAAATGGCAGCAGCCAAGCACTTACTGATACCTGCTGCTAAAGGAACGACTGTATAAATTTCCTTTTTAAAGGTATCCTATATGAATTGTTTTGTCCTTATGAGTTATTTCATATACTTAGCATGTTTGACATATTGATTAGCAATTGTTTAAAAACTAAATTATTAATATAAAATGTACAGGTTGATTTTAGTACATAAAATATATTGTCATTTCTTTCCATAATTCATTAGTAAATTTCAGTCAATAAAATTAAATAGGTTTACATTTTTTTAAAACAATTTCCCTCTGAAGCTTAATTTACCTTGTATACATGCCTAAAGTCTGGTGAAGTGCTCTGAGAAATACTTCACATTGGAAATTGCTCACATCTGTATTTGGTCTGGGGAGAAGCAGCATACCTTTATTTTTACATTTGCATATCAGAAGTTAAAGGCTGTGCATTTTATCATTATTCTCTCCTGATAAAGGGGTAATGTTTCTAAATAAAGCAGAAATCAAAGGCAGATTTGTTTTTATGAGACACTGTGCTACAGAAATGGGTGCCAAAAGGGGTGCAGCTTTTGCTGTTTTTTTCAGAATGCACTTTGATGGTAGAATCTGAAGTTGACAGATTTCTCCTGTGTATATATATATTTTTTTTTCCTTGAGGCTATTCTATTCACTCTTTTTGTTCCAAGTAAATCTTAGAGATCCTGTATGTATAATTACTTGTATTGTTAAAGCAAAATTATACTAAAATGCTTAAGATTATATTTATACATCATGAAATGCTTCATCCATCCCAACACGTTTGTTTGCTGTACGTAGCATTAATATGTCACTCCAGTAAAGGAATAATGACAAACAGCTTTGAGACAAGCAGCTGACTTTAGTGATAATGCCATGGTGTCTGTTGTACTGCAGCCAAAAAGAGATTTTCAAGTGATACAAGATGTTAGATGCTGAAAGGATATTAGAAAACTTTATTATGCTAGCTATCTAGAGAGTAATGATGGTATAACTCAGGTTTAGTTCCTTGAAGCCTTCTACCTCTGTGTTTCTATGGTGTTTTTTGTTCTCCCATACACATCCGTAAAATCAAATTTCACTTTGTTCTGCCACATTCTTACCTTATCAGTGAGCTGTGAAAAGCAATCTTAGTTTAAACATAATTCTGAACAAATAGAGGGTGAAAGATGTTTCATTTTCTTTAAAAAAAAAAAAAAAAAAGAGAGAGAAAAGCATTCTAGATTTTGCTTGCTTTTTTAGAATAAGCTTTCAAAAAACCGAAGTAATGTTCTTTCACACTAGTGCTAAACAAGTGTCTGAATTATCTGTACTATACTCATTCAAATCATTTTTAGGGTTTTCTTTCCTAACTTAGTAAAAACATATTGTTTGATTTTTTTTCAATGGTTCTAAGCACCTGAAGTTTCCATTGACATTAATGAGCTTTGTGGATGCCTAGCACTTCTGAAAACCATGTCATTCATTGTTAACGTTCACTGAGCGGTGGGGAGTGATTTTTTCAAAATGAATGTCTTTGGCTATCACCAAAGCTGATAGTGTGCTTTTCTTTTTGACTAGGTATGTATCCGATTGCATCCACTAAAAAGATCAAAATAACTTTGTGAGACAATATTTGAGCATGAAATAAGCATATTTTTGGTAATATATATATATATATATATATATATATATATATATAAATGTAAAACTAATATAATCAAGTGACATGGGTCAGAAGTTAAATTTAGCACTAATTTAGTGTTAATGTTTTCACTCTGCCTAAATTTCTGTTTAATGTTTGCCATTACAAAGTTCATGACATTTTCTAAGTGGAAAACATGTGTGATTCAGGTTAATTGCAAAGAAGATAAACCCTGTTGTGGGACACCTCGCCATTAAAATACTACAACTGTAGGGATCCTTAATATGTACAGTATATGTTTTATAGTATGGATGTAGAATTGTAAAAGGTTCTGTACATTGGTTAGAATTTTCTATGCTTAAAGTGGGTTTTCTTTTCTGGGGAAAAACTACTGTAATGTTAGGATTGTGAATAATTTAATAACAGCTGGCAAATAGAGAGATTACACAGTTCTGAGAGCTGAGTACTAAATTAATCAGTAAACATCATGAAAATAGGTAAGTTTCAGATTCATTGAGTTGCTTCTTTAAAAGCCATTATTGCAGTAGCACAAAGAAACCACTTAGATCTGACAGTCCATGTCACTAAAAATATCAAAATTTCCAAAAAATTTCTGTTAGATTATGGTGCATAAACAGAACCATAATGTTTTCTGTTGCATGTTACTATTTCGTTCTAAAGAGTTTTGGAGTTCTATATCATTTATTTTATTTTTTAATAATGCTATTTTTGTACATGAAACATTTTGTTAATCCATGTGATTTTATCTGACTTAAAATTCCTATGTAAAGTTGCAGGTAGGGTAACTCACTCTGCTATAACTGTCCCTTTGTCTGCCTTTTGAAACAAGTTTTCAGAAAATCTCATTGCTTGCGAACATTTGCGAAGAATAAAACACTTTAAAATATATTTCAAAACAAAAGCCTAAAATCATGTTATTGGGTGGTGGTCAGGCTGGGAAGGAAAGATAGCGTTTGGTTTTGTATTATTATTTAGATTGTGTGAGCATCCAAAATGCACTAGGTGTATTCCAAAATACAGAGGACACAGTTTCCACTTCAAGGAGAGTGCAGGCTGAAAAGGCAAAGAAGGACAAAAGGTGCAAGGGTAGTCATCCAAAATGATACACGCGTCTTATTAGTTTTACTGTTTTTTTGTTTTGTTTTTGAAGGGGGGGGAGTTTAAATGAAATACTAAAAGTCCCTCTTCCCTTACTCTCTTCCACCCTCCCCCACTTCCGTCAGCCTTATAGCCCTTTGCTTCCACCCAAAAAGCAATCCCTAGCTTCAATTCCAATTCTTCTTTCCCACTCTCCGAGCATTCTGCCATTTATCTCCATTTAAATGAGTAATTCCTTCACTAACAGAGTTGATAAATAAGTAGGTAACTTAGGCAGCTAGTTTTTTTTGCAGAGAAAGTGAGTCTTGAGGAGAGGGTAGCGAGGGGCTTTGTAGACCAGCTTAGCAAAAGTGTGCCATCTGCAGCAAGTGGTGTGGAAAAAGGAGCTGAGATCAGTCTGGGAGAAGCAGACAAATGGTATTTTGAGTCTGGCAGAATTAGCAGAGGAAGAGAATGAGGATGTGATGAGACAAGAGCAGATGAGGCAAAATTTATGTAGTGCCTTAAAAGCTGTTAGAAGCATCTTGACTGTCTAAGATAAGCACAGGGACAAACCCAGCTGGCTCCTGGATGGGGAGGGAAATATAAAGATGGTATAAAGCCACCTGTGCTCCACCTCCTGTCCAAGTCCTGCATCAAGCGCAGCTCAGTCAGAGCAAAGAATCAGCTTAGATATGAACTCAACAATATGCTCATCAGCTTGTGCTATCATGTGAACCAGGAGCACCTGAACCTTGTCTGATCTGAGCTTGTTCACCTCTAATTAGGGGAATGTTCTGTCCTCTGGCCTAGATTACCTAAAGAAATAGAGTAACTTGATTTTGCTGTTGTCATTTTGTTCCAAGTACAGGCCAGGAATTAATTTGCTGTTAGAAATGTAAAATGTAATGTATGAGATGGCCTTAATGGTTTGGGTTCCTTTTGTTTGATTTTTGAGGAGGAAAAAAGTTATAACTTCATTATTCCTACACCAAAGATTTCAAAACTTGTCCAAGATACTAACCCTCTGTAAGCACTTTTGATGAGAAAAGCTTTTAAGAAGTTATTTCTTGGATATTGAAGTGAAAGAAATAAACCTTTGAAAGTCCCATTGACCTTCAACATGGGTCTTAAGAATGTAACTTGCTTAGGCACTTTTGAAATATTTATCCCAAGACTTGATGTAAAGTGTCAGAGTGTTCTCCAGTTACCTGGCAAGAATTGTCGCTGAGTATTAGTATTACTGCCAAATACCAGTAAGTATCAAATGTAAATCTTGTCTGATTCCTGTTTGTTAATGTTTCACCAATGCTGGTGTATGACTAAGTTTCTGCATGGGCTTTTCAGGTCATACTTGTGATGCAGACTGGAAGTGTTTGCTGTTCTTAGTATATTCCAGTAGTTATAATCACATCACTGAAAAGCCATTCAGTTCTACATATTATATGCATTTCCAGCTTCCCCTCTCACACAAAAGCTCTAGCATGCAAGAAAACTCTGCATGCATTTTCTCATAAACAAGTTGCCATTGATTGGCTTACCAAATGCTTGACTAAGTACAAATTTATGATAGCTACCCCTCTTTCTGGGAGAGATCTTTTTTCAGCATTATGCAAATCCTTAGGGATTAGTGACAAATGCATAGCTATTATATTGGGCATGGATTCATACCTTCTGCATAGAAATGCAAGCATGTACCATGAAAAGAGCATGAAAAGGACAGATCCCAAGCATTATGTGTGTGTTAGGTAGAGTTGTCTAAAGAAATGATGACTAAATGAGGCTGTACAACTTGTACTTAGGGTTATATGCAGGTAGTGGAGCATGTTGAATTGAATTTCAGACTTTTAAAGAGCTATTGTGTTATCAGGTTATGAAGTAATTACCTAAAATGTCAAGGCTTTAAATCCTTGTCCTTTTACACATACTGATAATGAAGAGCACTGATAGCTCCTTTAGCACTAACATTCTGTTAAAGTAACAATCTTTACTATCCCATTGGAATCTGAATAGGAATTTTTTTGGGGGGGAAGAAAGAATTATTAGACTATAACCAGTCATGCTTCACAGTATTCTATAGGATTTGCCGATTTATTGACGCTCGTAAGAAAGGTCAACCACCTGAATAAAATCAGTGATAAAGTACTAGATAAGGATAAAGATATTATCACAGCTTTATTTAATCCACAGAGAAATTACAAGGGTCTGGAACGGCAGCATGTTATATGACTTCCTTAATCTTGATGTGACTTTTTAAAAAAAATAAATATGACTTTTAGAGGACAAATTGATTGAAAAGCTTCATCTATGTCTGAATATGGTAGCACTTGTCTATAAAAGGCTGAAATCTGTATTTTATTCTCTGTGCACAACTTTCCTCACCTACTAGTAATTCCATTTGTAATATATAGGAAGAAAAAGGTTAGTATTGTCATAAAAACTGCTATCTGAGACTATCAGAGTTCCACTGAAGTTAATGAGCCTTCATGCCTATACCAGATGGGCAAGTAAAATAAGGATAACGATCTACCTTCATATTCAGCCATGAATCCCACTGCACAAACATTGATTGTGCAAGCCATATATAGAGGAATCATTTTTACTCCAATCTGAAGTGTTATACAACAGTGTATGAGGTGAAACAACTCAACAGACCTCACAAAAGCACAGGAAGTAAAGAATAATTTACAGAAATGAAAGTACATGGAATATTTTAATATTCTGTGATGTGTTTATTCAGGTGTATACATCTATCTGCTTTTAAAACGTAACTAAAGCATTTCATTGGGGTGGATGGGAAAACTGAGGCAAGGAGAAGTGATTTGCACAAGATAATCAAATAATTCAGTAAGAAAGTAGGAATAGCACTCAGGTCTTTTGACTCTGTCCTGGACTCTATCTAGGAGCCACTTGGTATAGCGATGTAGGCAAAGTGTTTAATTACTCAAGCTAAAAAGAGGAATTAGCCTTTCTGTGAAAATTTTCACAGCAGTTGCACTGAGCACAAATAATGGTTCTACATTTCATTCAAAAGACAAGGGGTAAAATTTTCAAAAGTGCTCAAGTTAGTGAGGAGCCAAGTCCATAGATTTTAATATAAAATACAAAAAGTAAATAAAAGAATATGACTAAGTGGACAAATAGGGCCATAGATCCTGTGCTTCTGTAAATTGGTAAAGCTGCCCTGAAGTTTATGGAGCTCCAGCAATTTATACCAACTGAACATCTGGCCCGTAGCATTTAAAAAATAACTAAAAATTACAGCTCTGAGGCAAGCATAAGCATTGTGCATTCATTATATTGTTTGTTTGCAGTGGAATGCAACCATAGGTAAGAAAAACCCATAGAAACTACATTACAGTGAGGGACGTTGTCCATGTTATACAGTGACCAATAGTCTGTACCAATTTTACAAACTTCTTTATTGTGTCTATGAGCTTGATTCTCCAGCTGTGCTTGAAGATAGAGGAGAGTGGCAATGGCAGTTGCAGAGAGTTGTTTGCAGCCCTCTAATTGTTTGACACCTGCCCCTGGTGGAAGTTAGAACAACAGGGAGGGCCTACTCTATCTTAGTGGCATAAGGTCCATAATGAACCCCCACATTCCACTGTGCTCCCTCTTGGCTCTGCAAGGACCTGATGTGCCTTTTCCCTCCCATTAGCTCTGGTTACACTACAGAGGACAATTCTCTCCCCCCCCCCCCCCCCCCCCCCCCATCTCTAGACCTTTTAAAATCACCTTCTTCAAAATGGCTTTAGCAGACCAGTAAATCCCACTCTATGCATATCGCTAAAGTCAAACGCTGGGAGGAACGTGAAATTAATACAAAGTCTAACCATCACGTGCCTGCCAATTGCAACTTTCCTTCATTTGATCCTTTGTATCCATACGTCACCTGAGCTGCAAGGCATCAGGGCCATGTTAGCACCGTCTCGGTCAGTTTGAATATGTACACTGTGGTCCGTGTGATAAAATACACTACAATGGCATTAGAAATGTTTTTGTTCTAAAATGATTCTGCCCAGCAGCTATCAGTCAGCATAAACCTTTGTGTCATAAAGTAAAATTAGGTTTAAATAAACATTTTCTCATGTAAGGGCAACAGATTTGTCTTTGTCTTTAAAAGAAACGATCATCTCATTGCAAATGCAGCATAAGCCCCTTCATAAATCAAATTGTGTCTGTTCATTGCTGAATTCTATGCTAGGAATAGAGATAAGACTTCCAAGAGTGGGGAAAAAAATAAAAATGCTGTTTTTGTCACTTTACTGCACTCTGGGTAGCTGCAAACTTCCTTTATTAATTCAAAATGGTAATGATTTAACCTTTGATATGTTGCAGTATGGTTTCTTTCATAAGAACATTTGCAATTTAGAAAGCCAAGCACTATAGTCATAATGTTGTTCTTTGTCTTGCAATAGCACCTAGGCGCCTTAGTCCTGGACCAGGACCTGATGTGTAAGGTATGATACAAACACACAACAACAACAACAAAAGATGATTGCTACCCCAAAAGACCTTGCACTTCTATTGCACCATATGCCCTAGAATCTCGATACTTAAAGCAATAAAGCTTCAACACACCTGTAAGGAAGACAGATATTATGTAACGTTAGGTGAACTGAGTCAAAAGTGATGTAACATGACTTGAGGAAGGTCACGTAGTATGTGGATGGCGAAAGGGGAAAGCTTGCTGGGTTCTATTCCTGACTCTCTCATTGACTCACTAAGACAAATAAGTGTCTAACCTTCATTGTGATGAGCTGATTCTAAAAGTGACCAGTGAGTCAGGGAGGTGTCCTGGCAATCTATTAGATGTGTGAGCTCACCCCCCAGTCTCATTGGAATGTCAACCCTAGCGCCCACTGATGTGATAATATTGATAATATATTCTGGGTAGCATATAAATATATATCATATTAATATGGATTATCCGCACTATAGATATAAATATTCATTAAGAACCAGTAACATTAAGCCCAAATATTGTAACAGTGATACAGCCTGAACTGGCCTATACTATAATCCTGTTCACTTAGGCTAAGTATCCCACAACACCTGGCATTTGCTAAAGAAAGCCTATGGCACAAGCAGATACGAAACTGATCAAAATCAAGGTGCAGCAGAACCTCAGAGTTAGAAACCTCAGCGTTACGAACTGACCAGTCAACCACACACCTCGGTTGGAACAGGAAGTATGCAATCGGAGCAGCAGAGATTAAAAAGCAAATACAGTACAGTACTGTGTTAAACATAAAATACTACAAAATAAAGGGAAAGCAGCATTTCTTTTCTGCATAGTAAAGTTCCAAAGCTGTATTAAGTCAATGTCAGCTGCAAACTTTTGAAAGAACAACCATAACGTTTTGTTCAGAGTTACAAACAACTTCCATTCCCGAGGTGTTCATAACTCTGAGGTTCTACTGTACATTTGTTCTATGTCTTAGTACAAGGTAGGGAAGTACCTTCACGGATCAGTACTTGGAATACTAATAGCCAAAACAAAGATCAGGAAGGGACAGAACAACAAGTTTAGGAACTGGAGCAAACCGGTGGTTTGGTTTTTTAGTGACATGTAAAGAAATGTGTAACTTGTAAAATCATAAATAATACCGGCTGAAATGTGTAAAGTGGGGAGCACACCTGCGTAAGGTGAATGTAATGTTGCTGCATGAGTCTGCTCTTCAGAGAGTGGTATCATATACAGCCTTTTTCCTGTACCATATTAATAAACCTTACTGGCATTCGTTATTTGGTCTCTTCAGTATATTTCATAAAGAAAGAACAAACCAAAGTGTGGTCAAGCAATTGACTATACAATTTATCAACAATACCAACACTATTTAATTGCTTATCATTTTAGCAGAGAGAAGGGGGAAAGGGAAGTTGTTGCAGTAAAAAGTTCAAGGGTGAAAAAGGATGAGACACACAAAGCAAGGGAGAGGAGCAGAGAAAGAAAGATAGGAGAAGAAAAGAAATAGCAATGGTCTGAAAGAGTGTATTTTCCCTCTGGCGAATGATGCTGTGATTATAGGGTACTGAACACACAAATAAAAATAGCAACTATTGTTAATTCAAGACACAGAAGACTCTACCCTTGATCTCTGCACTAATTTCACGTTGCCATCAGCTGGAGATCTTCTGTGAGATGAGGGCAATATGAAGTTTTGAATTTATACCCCAGCCTGTAGACCATATTAAAAATGGAATTCAGTCTCTACAATGAATGAATTTGACAGCCTTGTTCTAGGTACATTAGCCCAGCCTATTGCCATGGTATCTGTGGGTCTGAAAGGCATTTATCTTCCCAACACCGCTGTGTGGTAGGGAAGAATTACCACGATTTTGCAACTGGGAAACTGAGGCACACAGGACTTGAGTGATTTGCCAAGAAAATCTATGGCACAGCACTCCCTGTCCAGTGCCATAATCACAATCAGTCTAAATACAAAATACACTGTTAGGCACTTGCTCAAGCGCATCGCCTGCTGCTGCTAATCTCACCAAGTGTCACTTTAACCTGCCCTTTGTGGGGGAGATGATGGGGCAGTAATGCTGACATCACATGACTCCACAGATTTCCTTTCCCCATATATGAGGTCTGCACCTTGGATGGGGCAGAAATTTTCTTTCCCATTGACTACAGAGGATAGCGACTTGGCTAATGCCGCCTGATGATGCCTATGGGTGTATGCCCAGGTACCAGAGGCATACCCCAGAAAGATTTTACTTTTACCTAAGCAAGAAAGAGAGAGAGAGTGCGTATACAGAAAGCTGGCTACACCGGTATTTTTGCTATGGGCGTGATCTGTGCACCACAGAAGGCTGAGCAAATAACTTGATCTGGGCCTTCTCAGTGTGCGATTTTAGCCAAAGCTGCTCCACTCCCCTTCCATCATGGCAAAGGATAAAAATGTTAATGTGAAGAAACACTCATTGCTGTGAGTGATGCTTAAATAGCAAATTAATATCGCTGCCAGAAGCTCATCAGAGGACAAGCCCTAAGCCTCATTAATGCAGCCTGAGCACAGAAATATTATCTCACAGAAAATGAGGCTACAAGAGGAACTAGGTTTATTTTCTGTGAGCAAAATAGACGATATTGACTTCCTTCAGATCAACGCCAATATATTAGCTATTACTAAGTCAGATTAGGGGTTAACCTATTAGGAAAGAGCCTTCTCAGCTTGCACATGGAGCTTATTTTTCTTATCCATCCTGATAACCTGTTTAACTGCCTTTTTTAAAGCTACCCCAGGTATGACATGTCCTGACACCCACCTCCCAATAATTCATTTCTCAGTGTTACAATTTTCCATCCGGCACAATGACTATTGTACAAACGCCGCTCTTTTCTTGTCTCGTACAGCACCAAGCACATTGTTTGCTATTTAAAAAGCAATAACATTAGCCATGTTCTTCAGCTACAGGTTGCTCTACAGGTCTAACCCTTAAGAAGGAGTTCAGGGCTCAGAGATAACATTTAAAACCTAACAGACACACACACAAACAAATGAACTACCAGGCCTGAAAACAAACAAACAAACAAAAAAATGGCTTAACTGCAAGTGTGTCATTAGTTCTCAAACGTGGTCAGAGGGGGGGTTGAGGCTATGGCCAGGAGCAAGGAGCTGAGCCATGGCCAGGAGCTGGTCTGTGAGGGATCTGGCAGAGGACCGTCTACCTGGAGGGAGGGGGCAAACAGTGATACACAGCTACTGATCACCTCCCCCCCCCCGGCAGTGGTATGCTGCATCCTCCTAGGGAACTGGAGGAAGGGGCAGAAGCAACACCAGGGCTCTCTGTATCCAGGTCACTTTCCCCACCTGGGCTGTGCTGTGAGGCGGGCAGCAGGAGCTGCTGCTCTCTGCTTATGCAGTCCAAGTGGGGAAAGTGACCTGGCTGCAGGAAGCCCTGACACTGCTCCTCACCTCCTCTGCCCACCCCCTCAGCAGGCCCCTAGGAGTGCCTGGAAGTGCAGCTTTCGAGGTGGGAGCAAGCAGCAATACCAGAGCACTCATGATGGGCGTTGTGGGATCCCTCCTGGAGGCCAGTTAGGGTGACCTCACCAAGCGTGGTATCTACACTGATGCTGCATCACAATAACTATGTCACAGCAAGCTCCATGCCACGCGCTGAAGTGGTTTTATTTTGCTGGTGTAGCAAGGGAGTTATATCGGCGGGAGGCGCATTTCTGTGCATACACCTCCACTGGTTTGTCAACGAAAGCTGACGTTTGTCAGCAAACCTGTGTAGTGTAGACAAGGCCTTAGAAGTAATGGCATGAAGTGAGTGGAGGAAGATGGAAATGAACTTAAAGAAAGGAACCCCATAGCTGCCCACTCCAGTCAGGTGAAGGCCTATCCATTCTTCAGTGAGTCACAGTTCTGGAGGAAGGTTGCTTTGATCAGCCAAATCAGAAAAAGCTTTCTGAAGCTCATCACACACAGCACCAGTCACTAGCATTCCCAGTCACTCAAATGCCAGCACTGACAGTAACAAGCACAATTTAAAAAAAAAATTACCATAGGGCTATATCTGAGTTGCTATTTTAGTCCATTTTTGCTCTTCTAGAACCAATCAGGCCAATTTGAAAGCATTAAATCTAGTTATAATTTGATTTTCTTATTGCCACGCAAAGGCATAAGTCTTGTATGACATTGCTTTTATAGAAGCTAGCTCACATTTCAGAAATATACTCCTTCAAGTTATGTGTGGCAATACCACTCCGCTATGTAGAATACTAATTCATTTTTAAAACTATTCTCCTCTATGTAAATAGCCTTGCTTATCATTTTGTCCCCTAGAGACACTAGTCGCCTTGATTACTTGGTGCATTACACATTTCAGAAAAGGCTTGTGAAATAGCTACAAATAGCTAAATGATAAGAAAATATTGCACCGTCACAATTACGGTTTTTAACAAACCAGCACCAACCACACTGATCATTTGTGCATCCTGTGGCTTTGGCCATACATGCTTTGGCTTCCCATTATGTCTGAGGAGCACAAATTAAGTTTGGTTGAAATGCTTCATTGGAGACCTATTTCTACTAGAGGGTCTAACAACAGGCAGCACCCTGCTCAGCAAAATGAGAAAACAAATATTTGTAGCTACATCGTAATTCCATATGCCACTGACAGATTCACAGGAAGATTCTTCCCAGATGTTGGACTGCTGGTCATGTGTCCCAGGGTGTTAGAGCACTTTGTAGTAGACATCTCTAGTGCTACAACTACATTTAGTCCGGCAGCCACTGCAAAATGAGAGCCACTTTTAGCGACACTTTAGCAATGCACACATGTAGAGCTAGGACATGTAACTTTTTGACATAGCGCTAACACTTACAGTCTATCACAGCTAGAACAATGACCTGAACATTAAAAATTACATGAGTTGTGTGTCAGCAGCCGGGCTTAAACAAAAACAAAAGCGAGAACACCATATATACCAGCAAATGCTACACCTGGTGAATAAGATGGTAGAAAGCACAGAGGAAATTTATGCATTGAGCAATTTAGGTGTTGCCTTTTTTATTCCTTTAATACTGAATCTAACCATTCATTGATACTGTGGCTATTGATACATATGCAAATGGCTGAGAACAATATTAAATGCTAATGGAGTTGAGCAGGGGAGCAGACTCTGCCTATGCGCTAGGATATTTTCATTGTGACACTGGCAGGTCAGATGCCAGCTGTTGCCCAGGCTGCAGGCATTAGCTATGAACTACCATCCTTGTAGCTAGAGACCAGCTCATGTCACCATAGGGGGGCCACATTGGAAACTGCCACACAGATACAGATAACACTCTGCAAGGCTCTCTCCACCCTAGCTAGCCTGAGGGCCCTCCTGGGGAGGGGAGCGGGGAGGCTCTGGGCTCACTGCCACGCGTGTTCTCACAGAGGGTCTGCTAGCCAGGTGGGGTGAGTGTCAGATTGCCCTCCGCACTGGCACCGCCATTGTGAGCAGTCAGAGGGAAATAAACGACAGTTACTTACCTCTTAACTGTTCTTCGAGATGAGTTGCTCATGTCCATTCCATTCTAGGTGCGTGCACAGCTCCGTGCACGGCTACCGGAACTTTTTTTTCCCTTTAACAGTACCCATAGGGATGTCCACAGCGCCCCCTGGAGCCCTGCACACATGCCGCGGTATATGAGGCGCCGCCAGCCCTACACCCCCCCCCTCAGTGCGTTCTTGCCGCCAACTCCGGGCCTGGGGATGGGTTGGGCGGGTCAGGGACTGGACATGAGCAACACATCTCGAAGAACGACAGTTACACGGTCAGTAACCATCTGTTCTTCTTCGAGTGCTTGCTCACGTCGATGCCATTGTAGGTGACTCACAAGCAACACCTTGGAGGTGGGCCGGAGTTACGATGAGCTGCCTGCAGCCCCGCTCTGCCGAAGCCCACTTCGTCCCGCTCCTGAGGACGATGGTGTAGAGGGACGTGAAGGTGTGACCAGATGGCAGTCCTGCAGAGGTCTTGCACAGGAACGCTCGCTAGGAAGGTTGTAGATGAAGCTTGAGCTCTGGTCGCGCGGGCCGTTAATTATCCCCGGAAGCGGCACCTTCGCTTGCTCATAGCAGAACTTGCTGCAGGACGTTACCACGAGGCGATGTGCTGGGTGGAGACAGGGGGAACTGTTCATCCAATCAGCCACCGCGATGAAGAGCTGTGTAGAGCTCCGGAACAGTCTCGTGCACGCGAGGTAGAATGCTAATGCCTAGCTAGTGTGTGCCACCTCCTCCAAACTATGCGCTTTGGGGAAAAAACACGGGGAGAAAAATGTCTTGGTTATAATGAAACTGGGAAACCACCTTGGGCTGGAAGGCCGGGTATGGCCCCAACTGAACCTTTCTTTATAGCACACAGTATAAGGCAGCTCCGAGGTCAGTGTCCTAATCTCAGAGACCCTCCTTGCCGAGGTGATGGCCACCAGGAAGGCCACCTTCCAAGACAGCAGCAGTAAAGGGCATGTAGCAATGGGCTCGAAGGGGTGGAGGGGGGGGGGGGGAGGGGGGGCCTGTGAGCCACACGAGGACCAGGTTGAGATCCCCAGGCAGGCACTGGGTCATGTACCTGCAGATAAAGCAGCTCCACCCATTTCAGGAACCTAATTATCATAGGATGGGCGAAAACTGATCTCCCCTCCAATGGCTGGTGGAACACCAATATAGCTGCTAAGTGGACCCTCAGGGAGGCCACAGCTATCCCCCAGAGTTTTAGTTGCAACAAGTACTCCAGGATCGCCTGTATCAGCGACAACCCCAGTGAAATCCCCTGCGACTCTGCCCAACAGGGAAATCATTTCTATTTAGCCCGATATGCAATCTGTGTGGAAGGTTTCCTGCTACCGAGCAGGCTTTGCTGAACTTGCACCAAACAGGCTTGCTCGTCTGTGCTCAGCCACGGAGCTTCCACGCCATGAGGTGTAGGGAGTCCAGGTCCAGGTGCAGCAAGCGACTGTGATCCTGGGAATCATGCCATCTTGGAAGCTCCATCTCGGGGTGGGGGAGGAACAACGAGGCACATTGCCTCAGCAGGTCGTTCTTACCCCGTCACACCTGGTCGCTGCATCCAGGTCTGGGCTCTATGATTTTCCCTCCGCGGTCTGGAGGCTGGGTCGCTCTCCACTGCCTTCCTTCTGCAATGTTCGGGACAGGGTGAACGTTATCTTAATTGCACCTAGCCATCGCCTCACTCTGTCCCTGCTGATTTTCAGCAGGATTTTGTGACGGAGAGGACTGGGCCTGAACGCGTAAACGGAACTCCCCGAACATTGCAGAAGGAAGGCAGTGGAGAGCGACCCAGCCTCCAGACCGCGGAGGGAAAATCATAGAGCCCAGACCTGGATGCAGCGACCAGGTGTGACGGGGTAAGAACGACCTGCTGAGGCAATGTGCCTCGTTATTCCTCACTCCCAGGAGGTGAGAAGCTATTATGTGGAAATTATGCCTCACTTCCAGGTACCACAGGCAAATGGCTTCCCCGCAGAGGGCTGAGAAATGGGCTCCCCCCCGCCCCGCCTGTTGATGTAATACATGGCCGCTGTACTGTCCGTCAGTACCTGCACCACCTTGCCGGCAATAACGTGGAGGAACACTCCACATGCTAGTCGAATAGCCCGTAACTCTCTCATGTTGCTGTGCATGTACCGCTCCTCCCTCGCCCCCCCCCCACCCAAGTCTGAGGCGTCCGATACCAGGGTGACCGAGGGGACTAGCTCATCAAATGGCACACCCCTCAACACTGCCCAGCGGCTCTGCCACCAGTCTAGTGTGGCCAGGCTGAGAAGGGTCTCTCTCTACCTCTTGCATGAGGACTTGCTCGTGAGAGGGATCCCTGACGAGGGATGAGGAGGGAGGGTTGTTGGGAGGGGTAGAAGCAAACTGGAAGGCATGGCCTGCCGAAACTATGCCAAGGACCCAGCGATCCAAAGTGACGTGGGTCCATTAGGACAGGAAGGGAGCTAGGCAGTTCGAGACGGGACGGGAGGGATTCACAGAACAGGCTGGAATGCCACCCTCGGGTGCACCTTCAAAATGATCTCCTTTGATTACCGGATCGCCTAGCCAACCCTTGCTGGGGGACTGAGGAGGAGGACCCTGGTGTTGGTTGACATCTCCTAGACCCCCTATGTCTGTCAGGTGTGACCTCTGCTATTGCTGGCCCTGAGGACAGAACTGGCATCTAGAGATCTGGGGCGTATAAAGACCCGCGGCACATGGCCCTCGAGTCTTTCAGACCATGCCCCTTCGCATCTGTCTGGTCTGAAAACAAGGCCGACCTGTCAAAGGGGAGATCCAGTTGGACCTCCTGGGACAGCCCTGAGGATTACAGCCACAACCACCTGTGCATGCAGATAGCGGAGCCCATGGCGCTGCCTGCCAAGTCTGCTGCGTCCGAAGACACCTGCAGCGCTGCTCTTGCCACTGTGACAGCCTCTTCCAAAGTCCAGCGCTTGGTCCCAACACTCGTGCACAGCTCAATTTCTTGATGTTAGCGCATCCATTATTCTTAAAAGTTAAAAGTTTTAGAGGAACTCCCCCCCTTTTTTTAATTCGCTTTTATATAGCGTGAATAAATACAGCTTTACGGAGCATAGCATGCAAATGTAGCGTCTTATATGACAAGGCTAAATCATGCCTCAAAGTCATGACATGGGTTAGTGCAATAAAAAAATACGGTATTCAAACGTTTAACAAAAAGGGGGCGGGTCCGGGACAAGGACGATGCCCCTTACCTGGGGCGCCCTTTGGTCTTCAGCCAGCCCTGACTGCAAGGACAGGCCTTATAGAGAAACCTAAACTAGATAGCTTCCAGAGGGGCAGCTGTGTTAGTCTTTAAGCTGCCACAGGACGCTCGCTGTTTTGCTAAAAACAGACTAACACATTTATTTGGGCATAAGCTTTCATGGGCAGACACCCACTTCGTTGCATGCAACTGATTCTCCCTGTTTGCTAAACTAGCTAGGAATGGCTTGACGTGGCAAGCAGAGTAGAGGGGCAATCTGTCTGGTAAGGTACTATAGGAATGAGCCCCGCAAATGAGACCTGCACCAACCCCCAACAGGGCCGCCTTTCTCACGCCTCCATCGCTTGCTCATTCAACCTGCTAAGTCACTCTTTGCATCACAATGATTTAAAAACTGCTCAAGCCAAACATGAAGCAAGCGCTTTTGTGTTGTAATGTGAAATAATTCCGCTGCTATTATGCGCGCACACACACTCTCTCTCTCTCTCTCTTTGGGAGCACTGTTTCTAGGATTGAAGCCTGGAAAATAAAGCACAAACGTTTCAGGCCCTCCAGGTTCTATAACGCTCTTAGTATCACACACGCCCAAATTTACTATGCTGCTAGAGAAGGGATTATTCCATGAAAAGCATGCATAAAAATACTCACTACTTGTCACTCTTCCTTTCCGCTCTTCTGTGTGGAAACAGGCAGCAGGCTACATGCACTCACTGCCTGCAGGCAGAAGGAAAGAGGTGGCCTGGCGTGTAAATTTTACTTTAATGTTTGCTTTTCCAAGATGGCCCAGCGCTATAAAGCTAATCTGGAGGGAGGAGCAATTGCTCAGCAGCGCTGGAGTGCTTTGAATCCAGTGTGAATTGCATGTGTGTGTAACTGCAACCAACCAAAGCAAGGTACGCGCAACAGGCTTTTTAATTCAGTGCTACAGGTATACAAAAAAGGGGCTTGTGTGACTGCATGGCTTTCTCTGCATCAGTCACCTGTTTGTTAGGTAGTGAGACGGCAAAAAAGCAGCATTAAAGGCATTTAATGCAATTTTAAAAACACAAGACATGCACCTTTTCACTCACTGCTAGTTGTCACTTAACGATCTACAGCAATAAGAGAAGCTATTTTGAAATGGAAAGTGAGAATCTACTGTACGCTTGGGAGCCTAAACTTTGTAGGTTCTGTAGATGGACTAAAAACCGCAGGGCTGCTTGGCCCCCCTCCCCCCTCCCCAGAGTGCCTGCAAGAGTGATGAGGGCCAGTTTATTTGGGATTAAAGCGACAACTTGAAATGGATTGACTGATTTCAAATCTAAATGGAGTGTCACTTGCCACCAAGATTACTACTGGGGAATTGGATGGAAGCAGGAACTGTGGGCAATATTAGCCGCTATGCTGCACTTATAGCTATGTCTATATCTTGGTGGTGTGTGACCAGATACTGCCCATTGAAACATGTATCGGCTGCCTCATAATTTGTACAGCTAGTGGGGAAATTTGCTGGGTTGTAAAGCGTCTGTGTCCTCTTGAGGTTATAAGGGCTAATAAGTAGAAGGGGGAACCATTCCGCCCCAGACTATTTAGTGTGGCATTAGGCATGCTCTGGGCACACACCCATCAGCTCATACTAATATAAGAATCACTTACATGGCTCAAAGCCCTTTGTGAATCTGAGCCAAAACGCAGCAAGGGCAGAGAAGCCCCGTCTCTTGATTTTTGACTAGAGTATGGCTAAAGATTAGTTATGATTAACACCTGCATCTGCAACTAACCTAGCTAGGACACAATTATGAAGATTATTAATCTTCATGCATAATCTCCATAGCAACTAAGGAAGCTGGGCTCAGAAACCTTCTTCTCCCCGTTATTCATTCCACAAGTAAGAGCGTGCTGGAGGCAGTTCACCATCTTGGGCAGTGGTCCCAAAATTATGGCCCGTGGGCTGCATCTAGCCCCTCCCCGACATATTTTGAGCCACCCGTTCCCCCCCTCCCAGCCCCACTCCCTCTCCCACATGGGCCCACCGCACCTCTTCCGGCCCCAAGCAGTGACGTGCAGCAGCTGTTCCCCCCCAGCCCTGCCCATCTCCCACAGGTTGTGGGCCCAGCTATCCCAACCCCCCATAAGAGCGAGACTGAGTGGCGTGGCCCTCGCAGCTCAAAGTTTCGGGACCCCTGGTCTTGTGGCTCAGTATCAATGGCACAGAAGGGTACCAGATTAGATGACCCAGGAGTGCATTCCTTTCTGGCAATTCCTGTGCTACAATCTTTTGCACATAAGTTAATTTGGCTAACTGGTGTGTAGTGTGTTTCCCAATCTGATCTTGGCAGCATTATATGGACAAGCTCTGCATAAGGTTAAACAGTTGGGGCTGTTGGAACAAACAAGCTTCACTCCAACAGCAGGCGTGTGCCGTAACAATGATCACATTTACTGTGGAACATGAAAGGGAAATACGGCTAGTTACTGTAAATTTGATGTCCTGGCCCTAAATTCCAAGCCTATTTTAGAGATTCCCTCGTGAAACTCAACCTTAATTCCAGGCCTAACAGTCACCATGCCGTTGCTAGATGCACTCACACCTGGAATTTGCTTTTTGTTCATGTTGTCTGAGAATTTAGTGGTTGTGAAAGTTGCCAAATTACTGCCGCTGGAATCCAATTTCATCTATAAGCCACAGCACGGGCAATGGCATTTTGAGGCCCACTTAAATTTAGCTTATTGCTAAAGGATAAGCACAAGTAACTACTCTATTCCTGACAGTAACTAACTATTTTATCAGTACCCTTCAAGTGTCTCTCACGAATTCTGTCTTTCACATCTAAATGTTTAATTGCCCAAACCATTAAAGCATTATTTGTCAGCTACCTGCGGTGGAAATACTTCCCAAATTGAATCACCAGATAAGCATTTCACTACCGCAGCAGCTGTACATCACTTACAAACTATTGTCCTGACTTTGCTCTTGAAACCATGCAAGCAAACTTCCACACTTGTGCAAATGCACCAATGAAGAGGCCTGCAGGGATACAAAAGTTGTACTGGTATCCAATGTCTGGCAAAAATTGTCCACAGATATCCACGGATTTGCAGGGCTCTACTAACAGCTCCACAGCTCCCTGTGCACCAGTGACCCAGGGTTGCGCCAAGGCCCAGAGACCTCCTGCCCCACCAGCCACTGCCCCCACCATACCTACTTCCCTGCTCTGGGCAGGGACACTACAACCCTGAGCCCTTGTGATGCAGGACAACAAATAAGGAACCCTGACTGTGCAGCATGAGCCACTGGGTATGTGAAGTCTGAAGTCATGTCTACTGCAGTTATTGAGTCACTTGTGTGTACACACTTGGCTCCTTGTGTCCACAGTGCATGTCCTCAACAGGAGATATCGATTGTATTGTGAGAGTGGGGCATTATAGGATGGTTTCTGAAGGCCAGTAACTGTTGACATAATCAGGGTCTAAACTGACACTGAGTCCCCTGAATTACATTGATCTTGACTTCATGCCACTCAGGGAGGTGTTACTAAATTGGCTTATATGCCTCTGTAAGTCAGTGGGAGACAAATGTAAGTGAAGACACTGCCACAGGTAGGTTGAGCCAAGGCAACTTATGTTGCCCTAACCACATATTGGCTTGAATTTGATTATTTCTCATGTTGCTGTGAAGCCAATCTATTCAAACAATTGTAGCAGCCCACTCAGAGAACAGCCCCCGTGTTTAGGAATGGGGTGATCGACAGCTTATCAAACCCAAACCATGAGGTTTTAATGTGACTTTGTTATATGGAACATTAGTAAATTTGACCATGATGTCTAATTAAGCTTTGTTGCTTAATTGTAGAATTTAATATAATTAAATATTTCATACTGCATTAGAATATAGCACTATTAACAGCAGGTTTTAATGTTTCTGTAGAATTCAATAGAATACAGCTTGTTTAAAATGTTATGCAGGCATTTAAAGATATGAAAATTGGATGTCACAGTTTCACATCTTTTAATTTAATTTCTGCCCAATTCTGTGAAACAGAAGTAGTGAGCACTCAGTACAGCTGAGGTATGGACCATGAATTTAATAAGAATTTTAATGGGGCTATTTGATCTGAGGTGGTAAGCAAAACAGAGTCGTATTTAATCACACTACTACTTTCAAAGCAACTTGCTTCTCAGTCTGCTAAGTGTGTGAAGTTTAAAGATAGAAAGGTCAAAGATGCCAAATCCTCCCCTAGTTTCATCCTGAAAAGAGAATTTTAACAGCTGCCGCACCACGTTAGTACCTCAATGGGTTGCTTTAAGGATTAATTCAGGTTTGTAAAGTGTTTTGAATTCCTCCGAGGAAAAGATCTACTTCAGTGCTAAATTGTATCATATCTTTTGCCCCAGCCAAATTAAAAAAAAAAAAACAAAAAAAACCAACAAACACTAACACATTCTACCTGTACAATGCTGTGATAAGCATATCAACAGACTAATGAAATACAACCAGGCTCTTAAGATGAAAATACAGCACTCAACGCTTTCTCCTAAGTTTCTGATCATTGGCCCTAAATACCCACAGAATAATGTATCATATTACGACTGGGTAAGTAACTGGAATTCCAAAAAACAAAAAAATCTAATTAGCTACATAAAAGTACACAAATACACATTGTGTAAAGCTGCTCTGGTTTTACTGCCATCTAATGTTAGAGTCATTGTCTCTTTTCCTGAAATAGTCCCAATGATTTCAATTCAACTATTCAGTGCATGACACTAAACATAAGTAAGAGTAGCATGAACCGCACGCTACACATCAGTTATTTTGAGAGGGGTGGAGATATTTACAATCAGTTTCTTAACCCCTCACATGCTATACATTTTTACATGCCCATGTTCCATTAGAATATCAGTACTTCAAAGCAGAGATATCCATGTGCACAGTTCAGGTTCGTTTTGGCCAGGATATGTCAAGCAAAACCATCTGAACCATTTTATTCCCTCGGGCAGCTGTGAATGTAGGGAAAGGTAAGCAGGGAATTACTTCTAGGTGGTAAGCAGGAGGTGGTTCTCTTTTGCTACAGCAGGAAGTGATTACCTGACACTGGAAGGAAAAATCTGGAGTAGCTGAACTGAATCTGCTTTAGTTTTCAGTGGTTACATGTTACACTTTAATATTCCTCATTTTCATGTACAAAAATATACTTTAGGAAAAAGGGCTGAAGGGCTCCATATATTTGGATTCTTCTAAAATGAGAAGCAAGATGATTGAAAATCATAAAAGATACATAAAAAGTACTTATACTCAACTAGATACTTGTTATGATATTGTCTTAGACAAGTCATCCTTTTAATTTAAAGTTGATTTTGGAATTAAGTTAAAAACTAAAACCTTTAGGAAAACAGTTGTTTCACATGATATGATATAGTTTGTTTGGGAACTGCTGAAGTGAACATTTCAATTTGATACTGAGCTTTGACTAGAAAAAACATTTAGATCTCACTGCTTCTAGGAGTATGAGACTCATTCAGGCAAAAATAATGCTTTAAAAGACAGGTTTTTATCTGAAGCAAAGAAGTCATTAACAGTGCCTGTAGCTAAGTCAGAACAACAAAAATCTGTGCGTCACCTCTGCTTGCCATTAAGAATATAAGGGATAAAACCCCCCAAATATTAAATTAACATTTAAACAAACAAACAGAGGTAGGTTTTTTCAGTCAGATTGGCAAATAAAGCCCCATGTTACTGCAGTGCTAAACTCCTGAATGCAGAGCATAGTATGAATTTTGAACATGAGAAAAGTTCTGCTTCTAAAAGTTTTGAACTCAAATGCAAAATTGGCTGGTAGTATCAACCGGAGAACACTATTTACAAAAATGTTTACTCTCCCTGTAACAAGGTAAATACAATTATCTGTATTATAAATCATTATCAGATTCTACTACTCTTCAATTTTACACCTTCTTTATACAACTTAAGAGTTCTTCTTTGTCCATTTGGTAACCACTCTTCTTCCACTGGTCCCTTAATTGTTGTAACATTGTTCCAATTTCCTTTCCAGAAGAAATTCCCATTTTTCTTAAATCATGGCCACTGATGGGAAAAGAAGGGACAGCCCACTGTTGCATTTCCTTTAGAAGATGTGCCTCTCCTTGGTATTTTAGAATCTCGCAGACCCTGGCGTTCATATCAGGATCCCTAGACTTAAAACAACACACACAAAACCAAAAACACACCTATTAAGTGTCAAAAAAACTGCTTGGTCTCAAATCACATCACCACAAATTGATACCACAGCTGGCCCCCTTCTGACAGCCTGTAAGGCCTGAAGGGACAAGCAGACTGAACTATCAAACAATTAGTATAAACATAACATCCCCATTTTGTTGGGCCCAGATCCTGCAGTTGATTAGATTTCCAAAACATCTAACCAAGACTGGCACTGGCAAGAGACCCACTGTAGCTACCAGACTGACCCAGATGAGAAGTAGGTTTTAGCATTTTGGGAAGTGGGGGAAGATTGAACAAATCAGAAGAAATAGGGGAGGTGGTATTTTCCATCCCCAGTGAGTGAGCCTGCTCTTTATTACTTAGGTTTGCAACTGTGGATTCTGGCAGCTCCTTGGAGGCTTTTGGAGACCCAGATAATAGTAATAGTAGCAGCGGTGGTGGTCATTTTCAGTATATTGTCGTCAAAGAGGCTGTTACCAGAGTGATCCACCTTGCTCACCTCCAGCATGGAGTGCTGCAGTGTACTCAACATGGGGCTACACTTGAAAACTATTCAAGCTTCAGCTGTAGCAGAATGGGGCTGGCTGCCTATTTAAGAGTACTTCTCACAAGCGAAATATTATACCCATGTTTCAGAGACTGCACTAGCTTCCAGTTCATTTTGTGCAAATGGTTGAATTTGATTTATAAAAAGCTTTATGGTTTGGGTCCCTTGAGATTAACCTCTTTTCTTCTGTGTTAATGCAGCAGCAGAGATCAGCTGGGACAGTCACAGCCAAACTAACACTCCCCAGATACGTTTGCAAGGAACTGGGCAGCACTGAAAAATTTTGGCTTAGGTTCCTAATTCTTAGGTATCAAACTGTGATAAGGGTGCCCATGTGAATGGCAGCGCTGATGCTGAGGGGGCTCAAAATGTCAAACCTTGATGTTTTATGCTGAAATTTACTTAATTCTGGAGTTTGTTCTCTGGATAAAACTGTTTTACTGAAATTTACATTAGCCGAAAAAAATATGCTGCTGCTTTTGGTAGTGCTCCTGTGGTCAACAACTACGGTTAACTATGTATAGCGCTTTTCAGCTGCAAATCTCAAAGTACTTTTTAAAGGAAGGAAAATATCTCCATTTTATAGGTGGGGAAACTTCAGTGTATAGAGATGAAGCGACTAGCCCAAAATTACAAAGCAGGTCAGTGAAACGACTGGGAATGGAACCCAAGAATCCTGAATACCTGTCCAGGGTCCTATGCATTGGACCATGCTGCCTCTTTTCCATTGTCATAAGTGAGATCTTTGAATTTAATATAAGAAATAAAACAGACAGGGACGTGGAATGCACTTACATCTATAATGAAGTCTTGATATGGTTTTAGTGGTTCTGGACTATCCACAGCTTTGATTAAGTCTCTTCTATGCTTCATTATAAAAAGGCCAAGGTTTTTCTCTTCTTTTGAGATTTTCAGCCTCAAATCAAGTTTTATGACATCATCCTGCACCTTGAACAGTGATGTTAGAACGGTCATTGGTTTTGGAAACAGACTCTGAACATTTTTACTGACTTTGTCAAATTCCTCTAAACTCCCATTAACAGGTAATCCTGAGGGGGGGACATACAAAGAGTATCATGAAATAGTGTTACAAAAGAACTAGCAAGTCAGCAGAAGAAATGGTCTAATCCAGTACTGCACAACAACATAAATGTTCTGCAGTTATTTGTGTTATACAATTTTATGCAACCCTCACTGTACTTTACCTATATAACAGGCAACATCAAGCTCATACATAAGTCGAATCAAATGATTTATGTGGTTTCCAACAAGAATTTTTTTCAGTTCCACCCAAATCCTTTCTCCTGATATTCCAGCCAAACCTTTGGCATTTTCCTTAATTGCTTCCAGAGTATTAGGCTCATGGTCACCAGGCTTTTCTGCTATTCTTCCATAAAACCTACAAAACAAGAATTCTAAATCTTACTACATGAAATAATTCTTCTTTTTATTACTTCTCCTCAGAGAATGTATCTCAGGGCAATATAAATTGTCCTAACATTGAAGTATTCATGGAGTATTAAAATGCAATTGATTTTATATAATTAGAACTTCTATGGAGCTTTATATCCATAGTTCTCAAAGCTCATCACTTTCAAAGACATCATCACTTCATTCTACAGATGAAACTGAGACGCAGTTGCATAAGGTCTTACAGAAAGTTAGTGACACAGTTTAGGACACAATTAAAGTCTCTTGGGGCCAGATTTTCACAAGGTATTTAGGTGTCTAGTGGGCTTTTCAAAAGCACCTAAGCAGATTAGGTGCCTAACAAGATTCAGGCACCTGATCATTTAGCCACTTTTGAAAATTCCAGTAGGTGCCTATCTTTAGATGGCTAAATACCTTTGAAAAATGTGGTCCTTGACTATTATGACCTACTCCCACTAAGCTAAGCAGTTTCTAAATTTGTAATGATCATCTAACTTTTATATCTTCAGAATACCTCTTTCCCTTTCTCCCTGCATGTTCTCAGATAACATGGTTTCTCATAAACCATTCTTGACAGGGTAATGCCATAAGGGCTCTAATCCTACTTCTATTGAAACAAATGACAAAATTCCCCATTCCTCAATAGAAGAATCAGTCTCAAATTACAAACCACTAACTTCCCAGCTGCCAGGGTGAAGTTTGGACATCTGCTACCAAATCAGTGGTGATCACAAAAGAAAAACTGATCACTGAAAATTTCTAGGCATGGTAACATTAGCTCCACTGAGGGAACACAGATGAACCAATAAATTGATCTTAATGTTATCAATTAACGCCACAGTTCTAAAGCTGACTCAGTCTTGTTTCTCCTTTTACAGCTTTTTGTTAATAACTGGGACATAAGGCTCCAGAAAATCTTAGTGTGGTAAAACCCATTACCTTATTTTTCACTGCCGAAGGAAAATGATTCCTAAATTACATTCGATTCCTTATTTGCAGCACCTTACTGAGGACAAGTCACTATATAAGTTTGGAACATGTGTTTTTCATGATACACCAGGTTCTATTTATCCAAATGGGCTGCGGAATATAATGCCCTTGGGAAGATTTTGTTTGAAAATAAAGAAATGAACAACACTGTAGTTATTTAGAAAAGCAAAATGCTATTACCTGAAATATCTCAGTATTCGTAAATAATCCTCTTGTATTCTCTGGTTTGCGCGTCCCACAAATCTGACTCTCTTGTTTTTTAAGTCTTCATAACCTCTGAAATAATCAAAAAGCGTGCCATCCAAACCTAGTACAGAAAAAGTGTTTTTAAAAGGGATACTTCAGTAAATGTAAAAACCATCTAGAATTTAGTAAATTTAAAGCAGCAGAGATTATACGCTTAGTTTTAACACTATCACTGGGTAGATTAATACAGTGTTCAGATCAGAAGACATGAAAGTGAAGTTGCTCTCTGATCTGTCAGATCTCCCCTCACGTTTGCACACCCCCATTTTAGCTAGGGGAATTACACAGAAATAAGTGGAGGCAGATTGTGACTTTGATTGAAGGCCTAGATGAAACACTGCCTTCAAATTAAGACAGAAATTGTATTTTATTTTTGGAAGAAGTTACCTAAAAACATAGAATTGATTGTAAGATCTCTCCTTTCAGCATCTTTTACCCAGTCAGTTGTGAATTTCACCTCTGCATGTCGTCCGTCAGTGACTACATCAATTCTAAGTGTGGTAATTTCAAAGTTCTGTTCGTGGAGCTGCAATTCACACAATATTGTTGTTTTATCTTCAAACAATGTACAAGGAATCAATGTACAAGAGTTAAATGTTTCTTTGTGCCCCATGCTAGTTTTATGCATATCCAGCTTGTATACAAATGTACAATGAATTCCATGAACAGAAAAGTCAGAGTATGTTCACTGCCTTTAAATCAGGTAAGGTTTCACCTTTAATTTTTTGACGCTACTTGCAGTGCTATACTTTTGTTTAGAAAACAAAAGCCAAATAATCACAAATCTTGGAGGAAATAACTGCAATTGTACTTTGGCTCAGATTAAGCACAGTAACAGTTTACTACTGGGTAAGCCTTGTACTGGCGGCAATATCTCATGCTTTTTATATGGGATGGACTATATAATTGATCTTTTCTAATTAACTACTAAGAGTCTACATGATTCATAAACCAGGTTTGTGATTACCCTGGCAGTAATGGTTCCATGTTTTTCTCCTCTGTTATTGATCATACGAACACCAGCAGACTGGAACATTTCCTTCATCTGAGTAGGTGTAGCATTGGTGGCAAGGTCCACATCTTGCGGTTTCATTCCATTTAATAAATCCCTTACAGCACCTCCTGCTATTCTTAATTCGTACTTTTCTTTTTCAAATAACTCTGAAAGGAGGGGGAAAAAATATGGTAAGAATATTTTCTTTTAAAAATGTAATATCCATCTTTAACCAGCTGTAGATCTGGCTCACACATATTGGAGCAGATTTTCAAAGATGTGGCAAATATTAAATATGCACAAATACCATGACTACATGTAAAAAAAAAAAACTTAGGCATGTGTGCATACAAACAAGCCAGCTGATTACCTAACTGGCCATGCGTGGATTCAAATACATTTTTGCATTCATGGCATTGCATGTACACATTTGAAAATCTAGCTCGGTACATCATGTTAACAGAGCCTTGTTTTCCACAAAAGAGAAAGAGAAAGACAAGATGGGCCTTGTGCGTTAAGCAAATAAATATTTAGGGTACTGTAATGACCATAAGGTTATACTTGCAACAACATTTGAATAGCACCACTAGAGGACCTAAAAAAGAATAATTGTGCAAGTGCCCAAAAGCAAAAGCAAAAACACAACACACCACAACACACCCCCACCCATCCCCTCCCTCCCTGGTTCAGGAGCCAAATTAGTGATCAATATTATCCAAAGCCACAGCAGTGTGAATTCACTGTTTCATTTAATATTATTTATATTTATAATTATTCTTACAGCAAAATGACTGATCAAGTATTATTTTATCAACTACAATTAGTTAACAACATAGTAAAAGCATCCTGATTGGTTAATAGTTAAAACACACTGTATTTTAATATCACATGCTGCAAAAAGCGGCAAGAGACACATTAAAGAGCCCCTTTTGGCTCGTGAGCCTCAGTCTGAGTATCGCTGGTTTAAAGATTACTACCGGTAATAGTCCAGGACTGACCTTGGTTGTCACTGTGGACACAGAATGTGAAGAAATGCCTCTATGACTTTGAAGAACTAAAAAAGTTAGTCTGCTGCCTTCGGTAGTTTCTTGACATAAATTATGAGGTCACTGCCTTTTTTGGACTTTATACTAATGATTGTCACATTTGCCACTGGTTAAAATATATATATATATATAAACAAAGTACATATCTCCCTGTATTCTTCATATTTTACCAAAAAGGGGCAACCTCCTCAATTAATTTAGAGAAGTGGCAACTGCAAGCTCTGCAATACTTTTCTTTCAGCATATCTGCAAGATTTATGAGTTAGAAACCAAATATTTATTAAATAAGGTTTCAAAAGACATCTATCTCAGAAGTTGAGAGGTATGATCAGTACATTTACTACTCAACTCCAGCAAGTGACATCATCATTTACTTAAATATTATTACAATGCAGTTTTCCCACCAATATTTTTTCTTGAAATATTTACTGATGTAATAACTGCAAAATTTGTTACATCTTATTTCAAGATCAGAGAGGTAACTGCAGTATCATACTCATTCAGTAGTGCCAAGACCAGTTGTTTCACCAAGTTTAAAAAAGAGTCAGACTCAAGAAATGAGATTTGTTTTCAACTAAAAAGAGAAATGCACAAAGAGCATATTATACATAAAACACATATAAATGTAAAAGTTTACTGAAGTGAGGCAGTCGTTTTTTAGATCTCTTCATTGTACAATTAAGACAGAAGAAACAGGAGTACATACTAATTTAAGTAAAAAATTATAGATTTTTTCATTGTTTTTAAACCTATTTTGAATAAAAACATTTTCATTTATTATTTCAGTTAAAAGATTTGAGGATAAATATTCCCCCGTAGTGTTGAAATCCTTAACAGTGTACATGAGAACCAAAAAGTCAGCTTGACTAAAAAAAGCAAACCGACTAAAATCAGCACATTTGTCAAATCCTTTTCACTGTACTATTTAAATGAAATGCAAACAAGGAAACACAAATGGTAAAAAAAAAAAAAATTAGTTCAAAGCTTTCAGTTTCAATCATGTAAGGCATTTTAGCAGCAGCCATATTAAAATATTTTTTGTCCCATTAAACACATTTTCAGTTAGAATAAAATTATAAATGAATAAGCATACTGAAGTGGCTTCATGCATTTTACGAAGTGATTTAATATTTCAAACCTACATAGTAATATCCTCCTGAAAGATCCCTAACAGTTCACACACTACACAGACCATTCCAACTTATGGGAGAGGGACAGCAAATAAATGGCACACAAAGTCGCTGAAATTCTGTCTAAGACACCACAGCAAACAATTCAACATATATACTATCAAGTCTTTAACATATTTACAAAGCTAACAGGATCTCTGAGTTTAGAATGCAGTTCAACCCTAAAGAAATGAATCTCTTAAAAATATCACAGTGAGCCTCCATATTCATTGTCTCACTGATCTACATTTCAAATTTGCTTAGTTTGCAAGTGAAAAGATTTGTTTTCTAACCACCAATACCCACAACTTACCCCTACTAACCACAATACCCCTACTTCTCTCCATTTCATAAATCACCATCAGTAATAGAGGCTCTGCAGGCCAAATGTAACTTCATGTGTGCAGCCCCACAATCTTCAGATTTTGCACTCAGTGAAACTATCAGCCTTAGGTAACTTTGCACAGGTGTTACCTATAATTTGTAGACAGAGGAGATGACAAGGTGCAATTTGGCAGATAGCAATGAGCAAGATAAAAGAATCCAGCTTGGCTGTAAAAGTCCAGGGTTTAGTGCAGATGACACTTGAAAAAAGACATATTTTTACTTGTAAGCTGAGCATATCTGAAATATAAATCATAGAAATGTAGGAGAAGAAGGGAGCTCAATTGGTCTTCTAGTCCAGTCCCCTGCACTGAGGCAAGACCAAGTATATCTAGACCATCCCTGACAGGTGTTTGTCTAAACTGTTCTTAAAAACCTCCAATGACAGAGATCGCACAACCTCCCTAGATAATTTCTTCCAGTGCTTAATTACCCTGAGAGTTAGGAAGTTTTTCCTAAAGTCTAACCTAAAATTTCCCTTGCTGCAATTTAAGCCCATTACTTCTTGTCCTGTCCTCATTGGATAAGGAGGACAATGTATCAATCTCCTCTTTACAAGAACCTTTTATGCACTTGAAGACTGGTATGTCCCCCCCTCAGTCTTCTCTTCTCCAGACTAAACAAACCCAAGTTTTTCAATATTTCCTCATAGCTAGGTCATGGGGTTTTTTTTTTTTTAGACTTTTAATCATTTTAGTTGTTCTCTTCTGGACTTTCTCCAATATGTCCACTCCTTACCCCAAGTGTGGTGCCCAGAATTGGATGCAATACTCCATTTAAGCCTTATCAGTGTTGATTAGAGTGAAATAATTACTTCTTATGTCTTGATACTGGTTGGTGAAATCTAAGAACATAACTCACAACCAATTTGGGGCTTGTGCCCTGAGGTTGGTATTCACATTCTCAAGGCTCTGCAAGACAACTTGCCACAGAGAAAAATATCCCCATGTTGGATGGTGTGGTTCCACCTTTCATTTTCTCAGTTCGTAAGTGATGGAATAAAAAAATTGATGAATACTGATCCGTTTACACAAAGTAACTTTTGCAAGAAGCACTGAATTTTACAGTTAAACAAAAGCATACATGTTCCAGCAGATACTACCTGCACCAATACCTACCCACCCCCCACATCCAGGCTCAGACAAAGGCCACACGTACATTGATTAAAGCGATCTCTCATGGAGATATCCTTCCATTGGTGAGAAATGCACTTATGTCCACACACAAATTTGTTCCAATATATATTTCTCTGACCATTAATCAACACATGCTACACCAATACAAGGTTGAGGTAAGCTTCCCCCACATTAACTTCATCAACTGAGTGGCAACATGGACCCCTCCAACTTCCAGTCAGTGCTAACAGTTCTTTGAACTACAGAGCCACAATAATCTGGTCACTTCTCTGAATTCTGGTCCAGCTAACCCTGGCACTGGAAGTCATCTCTGGGGATGGAGATCCAAGGGTCTCTCACCTGCCACACTCTTCATCCCTGGCGTGAAAAGAGACTGGAATTCTGGAGAGTCCAGCTTCATGGTGACCAAGTACCGTCCGGGTATCTGGACCCCTCTCCGGCTGAGGGGGAAGAGGTGGAGACCTGCCCTGCAGCACTGAAGGAAGAGCTGACACCACATCTAAAGAGAAGAAATGGACCTTGTTTAAGCTGAGCCCAGGGCTGAGGAAAGGGAGCCCAGTACCCCTTCTCGCCACAGCCTCCACGCAGGCGGGAAGGAGCCAAACGACTCATCTTGACAGGAAGATGTCCCCCTCCACCCCAGCACCTCCCGACCGTCAACGAGTGGCGGCTCGGAGCCAGCGCTGGGACACAAGGAAGCCTCCTCGCCTCTGTTTTACAAGCGGGAACCTGAAGGCCCAGGGATGACGGCCTTGCCCGTGCATGGAGCGGCTCCTGCTTAACTGCTGCCTCCCGACTGGGGGCGCCTGGACCCGCCTAGGCCACAATAACGGCGCCGTGTTCGGGGTCAGGTCAACCGACCCGCAAAGGTTCAGCTCCCACAACAGGAGTGTCCCGGTCCCCGCCCTCCAGGGCGCCCACGGCCCCAGCCGGCTGCGCAGCCTGGGCCCGGCCAAAGTCGGCGGCGGGGCGAGGCACCGCACCCCGCTCCCCTGGCACCCCAAGACCCGCCGAGTCCGCAGGGAGCCGGGAGCGGCAGCAGCGCCAGGCCCGACTCCGGCCCACGACCTCCGCGGGGGGGGGGGGGAGCCGGCCCCGGCCCTGGCCCTGCAGCCGCTGCCCCGCAGCTCACTGGCGGCAGCCCCGAGCGAAAGGCTCGGACCCCATGGCGCTAGGCCCGGGCCCGAGCCTGCCCCGGCCCCGGCCTCGCAGCGCTACAGGAGGGAGGCTGGGGTCCGCCTTACCCAGCCGCAGCAGGCGGACTGCGGACACCCGCCACCACGCGCCCAGCGCTGCCCCGCCCCCCGCGGGCCGCCGCTCCTCTTCTTCCGGCCGGCCAGGGCGCGTGACAGCAGCAGAGCGCGCCCTGGGGGCGGGGCGGGAGGAGAGCGGTCAGCGCTGCGCCCCCTGCCGGCCCCTGGGGCAAAGGCCACCGGGCTGCGGTGAGGTGTGCGTAGCCGGCGTTCTAGCGCTCGCACATCATCTCTCTCCCCTCCCCCCCCTCCCCATCCCCACCGGCCCGGCCCCGCCCGGCTTCCACCTGCCTCCGCTCCCCGCTGCGCTCCCCCGGCGCCCCGCCGCGTAGAAAGGACCCGCCCAGCTCCCCCCTCCCCCGGTGCGGATGAAATCCCCGCGCAAAGGGGCCCCCCGAACGGAAGGGGGCGCGAGGCTGTAGGGGGAGGGACCCCCCCAGGGTTGGTCGCTTGCCCTAGGGCTGGGCCTGGTGGGCACCCCCGGCCCGGCCTCCTGCTGTGCAATGTATTCATTGCATTTTTATGGGTAGCCCTGGGGGAGTTGCAGGGGCTGGTCCAAAACTCAGGGGCAGGGTTTGCTGTTCAGATACGCCCTGATGTCCTTTGTTTTAAATGGGGGTGCACCAGGACGTGAGAAGCCATCCCAGAGAGTAGCAGGGGACACCCCCCTCCCCCCACACACACACAGTGGGGTAAGGCGGGCAGAAGAAACATACCTTTTCTGGGTCTATGTAAGGCATGTTGGCAAACCCAGAAATGGAGGGGGTGAAAGGGACCTCAGCAGGGCATTAGTCCAGCTCCCCCCTGAGGTAGGAGTAAGTAAACCTCCACCAGCCCTGACTCATGTTTGTTTGCCCACCCTGTTCTTAAAAACTGCCCCTGAAGAATTCCATACTGGCCTTTCACTCATACAGCTGCAGTGGTGCCCACCCCTCCAATTCAAAGTTCATGACTCAGGCCCCAAAAATCCTGATGGGCTGGTTTAGGAAATAAATGAGATTTTAAACAAAACAAAACAAAATTAAAAATTGTGTTTATTTGCCTTGGACTTTCCGAGCCTTTAGGGTGCACTCATTCCACGGTTTACTCTGCACCTATGAGGGCTAAAAACATGTTTTCAAAAAAATTAAAGATGAGTTCACATGCAGTCTCTTCTGTTTCCAGCAGGTGGGACTTTAAGAAAACATACAAAGTATTGCAAGTCTTACAATAATATCACCAGAGTTGGTCATGCCACTGATGAGGTGTAAACATGATGGGGTATTCTGTGGTTGGATCGGCCTGGTTGCATCTGCATGCCTTTGGTGGGGTTCTGCTTGGATGTAGGGATGTACCCAGATGGATCCAATTTCAGATGTCCTTAGCCCTTAGATGTCACTGTAGAAAGACCAAGCAAGACAGAGGACCCCAGTGTGCAGCGACAGTTATAAAAGCAGGCGTGCATTAAGGTTAGAAATAACACAGAACATATTTTAACAATGTTAGCTTGTAAGTTCTTGGGGGCCGGGACGATCTCCTACTATACGTGCCTAGCAAAATGGGACTTTGATCTCATTTGGTGCTGAACGTAAAAGTATTTCATATGACATACTGAAGTTATATAAATACATAAAATGGGTGACGGGATGGATCACTTGATAATTACCTGTTCTGTTCATTCCCTCTGAAGCACCTGGCATTTGGAAGACAGTATACTGGGCTAGATGGCCCATTGGTCTGACCCCAGTATGGCCGTTCTTATGTTCTAAAATACTGTTGCTGGAAGGTTGCAATGTAACACTGTTTTATTTCTTAGACTTCAGAACAATACACACAAGAACTCAAAAACAGAGATACACAAAGTAGGCAACTCTCTAAAACAGAGAGGCACAACTAACTCCACCTCACTTAAAACTGGCTCTCTGCAGTGTGTCTGCTGAGAAAGTCCCACATCACATGCTTCCCTAGAGAGGCCCCTAGCCTGCAAGCAGGAAACCCCTTAAACTGATACATCTTATTTTAACACAGTTTTCAATACGCCACAGATACAAATAATAAAATAAACGGCACATTCCCATTTGGAGTGCTGTGTTCTGTTTTGGTCATCACAATTTGAAGATACAGCTGAGATTCAAAAAGGTTCAGTGAAGGACAATAAAGATGGTTAGAGTCTGTATGAGGATATGTCTATGGAGAGAGACTGAAAAGAAAGAACAGTGAACCAAAAAGCATGATGAGCTAGTGCTCTGAACACAGGATAGGAAGCCAGGGGCTCCCTGAATTCTAATCTCAGCTCTGTTAGTAATTTACTGTTGGCTGTAGACAACTCACCTAATCTCTCTGCCTCAGTTTCTCCATCTGCATATTATATGATATGGTTTTGAGGCTTAATTAGTTTTTCAACAAAACTTTAAAATGTAAACACTCTAGCAGTTTTAGGTGTTATATCCATGCCTAGAGTGGAGACAGGTATGTTAGAAATACTGTGGAAGGAAATATACGCTCTAAGTTGAGATACTTATATTTTTTTTTTTTTAAATCGGTTCTGGGTTGTTTTTTTTTGTTTGTTTTTTTTCAAAAACATGGTCCCTTTTAAAGAACATAATAAAGCACTTGGCCTTTTCAGTTCAGAGTCCATAAATTCATGGATTCATTTCCTGGTAGCTAAGCAATTTTCCATTGTACTCCTTACCTTTGATCTCCAGAGCAAGGGGTCACTTGAAATTAATGGTAAGTACTTTTAATACAAAACAAAATATTTCTTCACAGTGTGTTTAGTTAGTACATTGAATTCACTAATACAGGAGGTCAGACTATTATATGCTGTAGCTGGCTTTAATAATGGCCTGGATAATTCTGTGACCAGAAAAAACAAACCCTATAGCTGCGAAGGCAATGTTTGAGCCCATTGAATTTGATACTCCAGGTGTTAGATGATAGCCCTAGGGTCAGAAGGATCTCTTCCCCATGAAAAGCATTGCACAATTTCTGAGGTGTATTAGGTTGGCAGACATTCTGCTTTCCTCTGAAATAATGACAGTAGTTAGGATACTGGCCCTAGTATTGCAAATCTAATGGTCCTACATTTTCCAGTGCAGAGGGCACTTTGCCTCTCTTAAGCCTTTCATTAAGGATTTAGATGGCATAAACTGGTATAGAGGGACCCTGTTCGGGTCCATTGACAAATTTTATCCTTAAGCCATAATTAACAAGGGAAGATGCTGATGCTGGTCCATCCTCTGGTGCGCTTCAGATAATCATAAAGTAAACTACTGCAGGGGTTTGCTTAGTATCTAGCCTGACCTTCCTTCCATTATGATGGTTCCTTATTCACTGAACCATCATAATGCAAACACTCTGAATTCTGGCAAATGTAGCATCTGACCTCCCTCTTAAGGTGAGCACAGTTGGAAATACTTCCCTTGTGCTTCAGACTGCAGTTGCTCCTGAGTATAGCTGCAGGCAGGTCAGTACTCATGCAGTGAAGGCGAAACCGAAACACACAAGTATCAGGGAAAATACACGTGAAGTTTTAATAAAAATAAACAAATAACCAGTGAAAACATCACAAAAACCAGAAAGGAACAACAGTGTCATGACTTCAGCTTCTTAATGAAAAACACAGACCATGATTACAAAAGAATAAATGTATAATTGTATGCAGAAAAATTCCCATCACACCAATTCATACTACTCTTTAGGCAGCTTTTGTATTAGTAGAACTATCTATCTTAAATTTAACTAACGTCTACCATTCTGAAATGTTTTACAAATATAGGCCCAATTCTGCAAATGTGTCCACGCCACACACACAAAGCCTTGTAGGGTCTATAGACATATTAATGAGTTTATAACCAATGCATTAACTACAGAGATCACTTCAATGAAGTGGAGCCACTTCTGCTGTTCAACTTGACAGCTGTTGAATGATCTGTGACATTGCACTACAGTTTGGGTATTTGGTATAACTTCATTAACTGGGACTGATTCAAAAGTGGCTAACTTTCCTCTTAAGGAGAATACTGGCTGAGGTAAAGTGTTTCATTAGACACTTGACACATTTGGCTCATTAGAGCTTCCACACAAAGGCTAGGGTTTTCAAAGGAGCCTGAAGGACTTACACCATCCAAATGCCATTGAAAGTCATTGGGAGTTGGGTGCCTGACTCCCTTTGCCTCTGTGGAAACTCCCAGCCTGAAAAAAAGCTCTGTCCAAGCACATTGAAATTTTCATTGCAAATGGGAGGGAATGTTATACATAAATGCAATCATTTGTCTCACATTTTAAGCAAAAAGTAAGATGCCAAATTAGCATTTTGCTCTGGAAAGACTTTCCCGGCATTGAACACTTAAGAGTAAATGCCTGCAAGTATAAATGAACTCTTCCAAAAAATCTGACTTCAGATCTGGCCTTCTCTCAGACTTGGGTAAGATGGTAAGAATCTGTCACTGCAGGTAATCTACTCTCTGAGTGGTGGTAGCTAGGTCGACGGAACTATAGGTCAGCGTAGCTATGACGCAATCAGGGGTGTGAATTTTTCACACCGCTGAGTGCCATAGTTATACCAACCTAACTGTTAACGGTAGACCAGGCTGATGTGACATAGCTATGAAAGAGTTTTTCTGCTAATGCAGGAACACCTCCTCAAATAACATGAACTATGGCCACAGAAACACTCTATACTGGGTTTGTTTGTTTTTTGTTGTCAACATAGCTATGCCGGTTTAAGTGTAGACCAAACCTAAAACTAGCCTTCTTTTTACTCCTTTACAGAAACTTTTAATTGATAATGACAGAGTTGCCTTCTCTATAACTCATCTCTCTCTTCATTTGTTTTTTCCTTTACCCTCTTAAAAGTAATAGCGGAGGAAGTGAGAGATTAAGTGTAACTTTGTACCAGCATTGTTTGAGCATTTGGGGATGCAGTTTGTACGAAAGACAAAAAGTATTGTGGTGTGTTGTACCATATTGCTATATGCCAAATGATTTATAGACCCACCCCAGTATGGTATACAATTAAGCCAATACAGGTAGAAGTAAAACCATTTCCTCCCTTAAGAAAACTCTTCATTCTGTGGTTATATGCACAGTTCCCTTTAAAAAAAAAAAAAACCGTGCTCTTCTAATTAATCATCTGTCATCATTTCTAACGTACCTCTCAGAGCTGCATTTAAACATGGAGCAAAGTTATAAAAGAAACACGCAGAGAGCTGCCCAGAGGGCAGTTTTAAGAAACAAAGCAAAAACTCTGAAAGGAACCCTTAGGATTCTGCTGGGAACCTCAAGGAACATTTTTTGGAGTGCTAGGCTATCCCTTTTATAGATTGCCTTGTCTTCAGTGCAGTGGGAAATGAGAGTCTGGAACCTGCTCCCAGTCAGTAAACTTCTAGACAGTGGAATAGACTGCAGCTGTGCTGATAAGTAAGAAAAACCTTAACTTCTAGCAGATGTTCTCTGCAACCTTGGCTTTTTTGCTGTCTTTTAAGACAGAGTATAGAATTTATCATCTTCTACAGTATTTATTTTATACCATATGTAATCAAAATTTGCTTGCCTGTTATTTCAGTGTGAATACCTATGTTTATTATTCAATATGTGCTTAATACTATTGTAGATATCTAATTAGCTTGTTTAATTATTTTAAATGACATTTTTGTTTGATTAGAGAGAGAAGGTGAGTGAGATAATATCTTTTATTGGACCAACTTCTGTTGATGAGAGAGACAATCTTTTGAAGCACGCAGAGCTCTTTGTCAGGTCTGGGAAATGTAAGACCTGACAAAATGCCAGTGCCACAGCAAAATGCAAGGTGGAATAGATTGCTTAGCATAAATAGTTAGCACATATTGTAAGGGACCATTCAAGGTAGAGTGGCCTGTTAACACCAATAAAAGATTTTACCTCACCCATCTTGTCTCTCTAATATCCTGGGTCCCACACAGCTACAACTACACGGCCTACATTTTTGTTTGATTTTACACATTCAGTAATTTAACATACAAACTCACTAGTAAATGATAAAGTACAATGGTAAATATATTTGAAAAGTTTGTACTGTCATGTGAGTATGGAAATGCCTCTGTAAAGAGTTAATTTGTCTGTACTGGGATGATGGAAAAATGAAGTATAAAATAAAAAAAATGAGGAAGGAAAAGATATGGAGATAAAATACCAAGGATAAAATGATGTAAGATTCAGTCAAGATAAACTGATCTGCATTAGTATAAAATTTCTTCCAATTTTTCAAATGGGGAAATTGAGGGTCCAGGAATATTAGGTCAGGTCTACCCTTAAAACACTGCATTGGCACAGCTGCACCACTTTAGCGCTATAATGAAAATGCTCTAAGCCAACATGAGAAACCTCTCCTGTCCATTTAGTTAATTCATCAGTTAATTTGCAGGAAGCAGTAGCTATGTTGATGGGAAAAGCTCTGCTGCTGACATAGCGCTGACTACACCAGCGCTTAGGTCGGTATTATTACATTGTTCAGGGGGTGTGGATTATTCACAGCCCTGTGCAACTGAAATAATTCTGTAGGGTAGACTAGAGTTTACAGTCTTTCCAAAGTCTTAGGGGAAGTATGTGGCGGAAGAAGAACTAGAACCTAGATCTCTTGAGTCCAAGGTAAAAGTTTACAAACTTGGGTGTGCGGTACCCAAATCCATTTTTAGTGTCCTAAAGAGATGGCTTGATTTGCAGGTGTGCTGAGCACCAGCTGCCTCCCTCCATGTCAGTGTTCTGGAAATTACTGACGTAAGTATGAGAGATGAGTCTGAAAAGCTGGGCATTTTAGAAACCTGAAGGTGGACTCCAGTGCCTAACTTTAGGCACTGAAGTTTGAAAAAATTGATCCCTGCGTTGTGCTCCCCATTTACTCAGAGAAATATTGTAAAGCCGTGGAAATCCAGTTCAATACTCTGATTACGTTGGCTTAAATAATAACTGAACTAAACTGTAAGTACTGTTGCATTATTTCTGTGAGGCTCAGATCTCCCTGTTAGGATTTGTATGTGTTTTTAATGCTTCTTTAGTCCAATTTTTCAATAATTTGAATATATTTTAGCAGAATAATGATCTAGCCATTGTCTGTAGATTTTTGTATCTTTAGTAATGTTTATGGAAGAAGAAAAACTGAGAATCTGTATGTGGCTTGCAAATGGAATTCTAAAGAAATGCTATATTTCATATTTTTGCAAGACCAATTGGGTCTTTTCTTACGAAGACTTTTTTATTGGTATGATTTCTGTGTCTTTACACACAGATTAGGCAACAATTAAATAGCCCATCTTAATTAGTGTTACGGTCACTCTACGACTGGTGGACATTCTTTAATTTTGATGAACGTTTAGAAACAAAATTTAGATTTTACCTAATAAAATAGGAAAAGATTTTTGAACTCTTTTGTGAAGTCCCCTCCCCCCGACCACACAAACACTGTTTTTCAATCACTAATGTAATTTAATTATTTTAAAAATAAATGGTCTCTTTCCTCAGCACACGTTCCCTCTTCCCGCCAACAGTTTGGAAGTCCCTGCGTTTGTGATTCTCACAGGAACAGGGGGGCTGTTGACCTTGCCTGCACGAGGGATTTTTTCAATTTAAAAAATTCTCTGTGTTGCTAACATCAGTGCCAAACCCCAAGAATTGGTAATGTTGGAAGACATAATGCAGAGAAGACTCCCATGATTACTGGCGTTTTTAACACTGTGGTCTTGTAATTTGCTCAGTGCAGGTCTCACCTGACATGGTATTAAAAATGCCAGCAGCCTGGGAGCCTTCCCCACACTACATCTCCCAACATTACTAACAGTGGAGGAGCTGCCCCAGTGGTAGCTAGAGCTGGTTGAAAAATGAAAAACTGGTTTGGTGAAAAATTCAAATGGTTTTTATTTTGATGGGTTTGAAATGGACCCATTTTAAAAAAATTGATTTGAAATTTGTTCTTGATTTAAAACTTTAAAAGAAATCAAATGATTATTGACATTTGCTGTTTAATAAATAAAACATTTCAGTAACTGAAGGTTGTGGTGTGTGGTCCACAGAAATCTGGTAATGGCAAGACGTGTACCTACAAGGGGTAGGTACTGTAAGGTGACAACTTCATTTCCTCACTTATGCTATTACGTGTGTGGAGACCTCAGGTGTTACACTACAAAGTTTGTGTGTGTTAATGTATCGTTAAGGAGCTTTGTCTTGTATTTGTTAGTTGAAATGGTGCCAAGGTATGTGCTGATAACCAACCATTATTATTTATTACCAAAAGGATATGGCGACTGTGGTGAGCATTTTTCCAATTCTCCTTTGGACAATGATGGCATTTCAAGCAAATCCATTGCAAGCTAAAGGAAGTAAGTAATTTCCTTCTACTGATACTTGAAGATTTTGCTATTTATACGCTTACCTTTTTCTCCCACTGTGATTTGTTCTTCATTTCCATTTATACTCCAGGGATCTCTTTCACCTTGTCCTTCTAAATTGTCATTCCCATCCTTCTCTACTAATATTTGTGCCTTGTTTCCTTGTTCAGGGCACTTATGTTCCACATACAGATGTAGGCTTGGCAGAATTCAATTTTTTAAAATAACTTTAATGGATAATACCAATATTTATTTTAAACTTTTTTTTTTTTTCCAATTAAATTTTCCAATTTAAATTTTCACGGTTGGGCAAAATTCTGAGAGTGTTTCTCTGACAATTATTTAATGACAGCAGATGTTGATATTCAAACTGTTAAAGCTTTATACCATTAAAACACAAACTGTCAACTTCACATGTCAAAATATATAAAGTAAACATCCTTAAACCAAAAGTCTAATAAGGTCTCAAGCATAATTTTCTTATTTTGTCTATCTGTAAATTTTGATTATCGATGGAAATATTTTTCATCCATTTGTATGTGTGTACATGGTGAAATTGATGTATACCGACATTTACCAATAAAAATCTAATCCTGGCAAGCCGACACATATACATTCTGGTGGTTTTCAATTAAATCTTTCTGGATGGTGTAATACACATTCTTCCCAGGGACAAAGTTCAATACCATCTTGTTTGTAAGGCCCTGATTGTGCAAATTGGGTAACAGAGCTTAGGGCCAACACAAATACCCATGGACCTCAATGGCCCCAGGAGAAATCCACCCGCAGGGATCCACCCATGTAAATCAACTTGAAGGATCCAAACCTTTTTTCTTTTTAAAAAAGACAGTTGTGACAGTAGGCTGCTCAACTTTGTGATCTTCAAGCTAAAATTAGCATGAAAACTAGTTTACTTTGTTAGATTTTAACTGAATTTCTATTCAATGATCTACTTGCACCTAATTCACAGCCTTTTGCCCAAGTACAAGAAACCCGTTATGTAACTAGCTACTGAAAGAAGATAGTCAAACATTTAAATCAAATCTGTAACCATTTTCCTGTATTAATAGTTACTTGTAAATAGCTATTGCTCTCTATTCACTATTATTAATTATCTATTCTTTTGTTTTCTCCCTTAATCAACAGTTCAGGTTCTCCCACCTGCCAATTTCACTCTCACAGTCACTGCACTAGCAAAAATACTTTTGCAATGGAAACCAAACCCTGATCAAGAACAAAAGAACTACACTGTTAGATATGATGTGGAAATTATGACTCCTGTATGGGAAGTGGTAAGTGTAAAGCACTCTGGACATTCTATGCAGGGCAAATCCATGTTGGATTAAATGTGCTATATCAAGTAAAAACCCAGGATTTACTAATTAAGACATGACTTTCAGATGCATTGGCTTCTCAGATTTATTTTTGTTTTTGTGTCATAAACAAATGTATTAATCATTGGCCAGATCTACCTCTCTTTGTGCCTATGGGAGCAATTCTGTTGCAAGGAAGATTAACCCCAGGAGATACCAGGTGTTAGTATTGGTGTCATGTTCCCCCAGGAATTCCACCAAGAGAGGGCAGTTTTAATTTCTGGCCTGCTGGAGGCTGTCACGGAGAGGTGTTAAATCAGCACTGCTTCTGGCTAGTTTAGCCCACCATTGATGTCACTGCATTTATTTCAGATTGATGCCAGTATATAAGTAGTATTTGAGTCCATGTGTCACCAAAATTCTGTACAGGGAAACCTTCATTTAACTTATTTCCAATAGGAGATCCCCTATCTTAAGGAACACATCTGAAGTACCTTCATATGATTTCAAGTACAATATGGGTTGAACTTCAGTTAAAGACCACCTCTGTTAGGAGATCTCTTTGCTGGTCCCCTGAGTGAGCACTTAGATCAGGTTTCCTTGCATTTGCTACTAATACATTTTGTTTTATTTTTCAAGTATGATACAAAGTACACTCACAGCACCCGTACAGCTGTGCTTCATAATGGTTTTTCTGCACGTATTCGGACACTGCTTCTCTATAACAACTCGCAAATAGAAAGTAACTGGGTTACAGCTAAACTCCAAGCCCCATCAGGTAAGATGTGACACTAGCAAAATTTTAATTTTATGTTATGTTCTAGTTTGTAGACAAGGAAGGCATAAAAGGATGACAGGTTAAAAACTTCAGAAGGACGACATATTTCCTGCTCTACATGGCATTGTTACACTGAATAGCATCTTACTCCTGATTATAACTCCATGACTTACTTCATTTAATCAGTGGTATTACTTTGGAACAAGGTGCTATTCAGTCTGATTATGGCTATCAGAATCTGGCCCTCAGGAGGGACAATGCATAAATGCCCAAGGAGAAGGAGATGGCTGAGATTTAGGGCATTAATTAAGATCAGCCTGTATTGGCCAATATAATTGATAAAAAGGGAATAAAGTAGTGGTTTTGTTGGAGCAGGTAGTGGGCAGAAATATCATGGGATTGTGTAAGATCCTGAAATGAAAAGAACATAAAGATGCACATCCCGAAGGACTCAGCTCAGGGGATCGGTAACAGAATACAAAGCCATTTTTGCCTGGAAGTCAGTGGTTGACATTGAATTACTACTACTTGAAAACTGTTTGAAATAAATTAGGGAGTCCTGTTTGGTTTCTAGTGGGGCAGGTTCCTCATCACAGTTTTAATTAATTGTCTCTCTCTCCTGAAAGGACTGAATGGAGATGGGCACTATTTCTCACCCTTAAAAATGATTCCTAAAAAGTTTTGCTGGAATGGGGTTTAAAGAAATTGCTTCAAGTGGCTGGGGCTAAGAGAAAATATTTTAAAACTTTCTAAAACATTTCTGAAACACTTTTTCCCCCTATAACTGATGGGCATACACAGAGTACATGGTGGTGTCCTGTGGTTAAAAAAACAAAACAAAACCCATTTGTAGTGTTTGGGATGAACTGCTTCACCACTCATGAATAATGAGACATCCCAATGTTATATAAAAATTGATATATAGACAGATTAGATAGAACATATACAAGGAACCAAAAATTGTAATCAATTGTATTTTATAAGTTATGGCTTCTTTTATACTTTATATGAGTAATAAGAACCTGCTAGTAAATATTTAGCACTTATTACAAGTGCAACCTTTTATGCATTGTTGGTGCTATAGGTGCTGTTGAGACATCAGTCACTAACTTATCCTGTGTGATTTATACCGCCATTAATAATATCGCATCTCTTAATTGCACCTGGCTTGCTGGCGAAATGGCACCAAAAGATACAAAATACTTTCTATTTTACAGGTAAGTGTCTGCTTCTATTTTTGCCAATTGTTAGTTTCCTTAAGATAATAATGTCTTACAAACTAATCTAATTTAGGTATAACAGTTACACTGAAGAGTGCCAAGAATATAGTAAAGATAAATGGGAGAGAAATATTGGTTGCCGATTTCCATACACTTATATAAAGACTAGTGAAATTGGCCAACTTGTTGTAATACACATTAATGGATCAAGCAAGTACACTGCAATCAAACCTTTTGAACAGTTATTTTATGAAAATACCATTGGTGAGTAAATATTTTTATTTTATATTTTTACACATTACAAAATATAACTTCTTAGATCTGGGTGAAATGTTTGCAGTGAAGTCTTAAATAATCTGGTATAAAACTCAAATCTGCATTTTGGTCTAAAGATTTGCTGAAGTTTATTGGTGTTTTGAATGATCCATGGTGCAGTTTAAAATATGGGCTGATTTATGGTTTTGCAGAGATATTTTCTGAAATTGGAGGTATTAGTGTGGAACTAGATAAAAGATGATGATTTTAACTGAGTGTGATTTTAACAGTTTGGTTGAAATTTTAGGATGATAAAAAATAAGAGATAGAAAAGACCTGTTCATCAAATTTATCTGTCTGCCAAAGTGTTGTTTCCCACAGTATATTTTTTATTGCTTTATCCATTCTAGCTTTAAACATCCTAAGCAATGCAGCTTTTACCACTTTTTATTATATAGTTTAACATTTCATTGGAAGGAAGATTTTCCTGATATTCAGGTTAATTTTTCTTTTCTTACTCTCATCCCATTACTTTAGTTTAAACCATCTTGGTCCCCCTAAATAATTTCTCTCCCATCTTAATTTTTATACCCTTCACTTATTTGTAGACTTATCACATCTTCTTTCCTATGTTGCTTACTAAGAGAGAGATATTTAACTTTTTAAACTTACTTCTTAGAGATAGCCACATATTCAGTTTTGTTGCTCTCCTCTGAACTTCTTGCTATTTTTCAGAAACTTTATGGCAGCATGGTTTCTGGAATACACCTGAAGTATTGTTTTCCCGTCACCATGTTACCAAAAAGATGTTGAAAAACTGGAAGGTTTTACAAACTGAGCTGGACACATAGAAGCATCTTTGGCACAGGAGAGGCGAGAGATATGTGTGGAGGGCATGATCCAACCCTAAGATAAGATAAGATGAAATTATGTATGGTGACAAAAGCTGGTGGAAGCTAAGGAGAAGAGTGGGAAAAAGTTATGCAATAAGATCTATTTTGTATGAAAAAAAATCTTCTTACCTTCTCTTTGTCAATAATGAAGCTTACAAGGCATGAACTACTTGAAAGGTTTTTTGTTTTTTTTTTAAATCTTGTAGAGGATTTTAATAAAGGAGCCAGTTTCTCAGTCATTTCTAGTAATTGTTAATATATCAGTGGGTTTACCTTCCAGTGTTTGTTTTTCCCCTTGATATTTCAGTTATCTTAAACCCCTTCCTCTCATACAAGAAACTCAAAGTGAAACTCAGGGGCTGTAAACTCAACCAAATCTAAGCCCATCTTTGAACACCTCCTGCCAAGAGAATTGATTTGAGTAACACACGGGTATCTCCTTTATTTCCTAGAGAAAGTGAATCCTCCCAGAAACGTCACCATGTCTTTAAAACAAAACAACCTTCAGATCAACTGGGAAGAGCCAGTTTCTTTTTTCCAAAATACATGTTTTGAATATGAACTTAGCATCCACAACTTGAAGATGGGTTACAAACAGGTAACTGTTTGTTAAAAGTTGTGGTACTCGATATAGAACTTGTCTATGAATTGTCTTTTGTATATACCTAGAACACATCTCATCTGTAATCTAGTAAAAAGGTCTTTTGTTCATGGACACCTTTTGAGTTTCAAATTATGCACGTAACCAGAACTCCAATTATCATCCTCTAAAATCTAGAGGCCTAGGTCAGATCCTGGTCCCACTGAAGTCAATGGCAAAACTCCCACTGACTTCAATGAGGCCAGGATTTCACCCCTAGTTTTCTTTTTCAGGGTACTTTTTTTTTTTTTTTTTTGGCCTTTAATTGTGCCCGCTTTTTAGCTTGGAAATCACTAAGGCAACAGTTTCAAACGTTCAGTTTTGGATGCTCATCTTGATGCATCTAGTTCCAGACTGTCAGAGGTACAAGTGCTCAATAACTCTGAAAATCCAACATTAAGAGTCTTAAGTTGGGCTCCCACAACCAGTGGATGCTTTTGAAAATTTTGGCCTGAATGAATTGCAGGTGAAAAATGGTGGATGTAATTCATTGTGGGCTCAAAATTGTGCCCACAGATATGGGGTTCTTGTTTGAAAAATTAAGTCCTTGGCATCCACTGTTAGGCTATTAAAACTAATTTGAAAGAAGAACACATACAATAACAATTTTGTAACAATGCTTGTATTTATGTATAAGCAAATATTGTAAATTTACTTCTGAAGTTTAGTGAGTGGAGCAATTTAAGTTGCTGGCTTGACCTTATTAGTCTTAAGAAATCTATAACAGAGTTATGTTATTTTTAACAGATACTGAAAACTAAGGCTAATAGTTTTGAATTACTGATTGATGACACCTGTAGATACTCCATACAGATAAAAGCTAATCGTCAATCATGGTGTAATGAAGGATTTTGGAGTGATTGGACTGACCCTCTTTATATTGGTAAGAACCAAAAATGTCTTTGTTGTTTAATAGTTATTTTACATATGTTACTGAAGGCCAAATTCTGTTCAATCATGAGCATATACAGCTACCATTAACTTCAGTGGAAGCCACGGAAGTGTATCTGAGGATGTACATTGACCCTTTAATTATTGCTACTCCTTGTGGGTAGTCCAGGATATGTGTTTCATCCATAAAGAAATGTGTGGATACATGAAACATTTGTTTACAAAGTTTTCTTGAAAGGACACTTTAAAATAATTTAGATCCCAAATTCAGGTTTTAATTAAAATGTAACCCTTCTGCCAGACCCAGTCGGCCGCAGCAAGGGCCGGGTTCTATATATAGGGGTCCCTGTAAATGATGCAACACCAACTGGCTCGAGCCCTCACCCAGTCACCTGGGAAATTACACACTACCCCCCTGGGCGCCCTCCAAAGGGCAATACTTCCCCTCTCGCAAGCACAGAGTCTGAGTGTGGAAAGAAACCTTTTAATAGCAAAACAGAGATAACACCGCACTGTTTTGGGAAACAGTGCGAACCGAGTTCGTGAACTCAATGAGCCCAAACCCATCCCAGAGTACAGGGCGTGTCCTTCACCTCTCCCTTCCTTCTTGCCCCTGTACTGACCATCGTAGTTGCAATATCCACCTCTTAGGTGTGACTCCGCCCCGTCAGCTGCAACGGTCCAACACAGGCCTGTCCAGGCCCCCACTGCCGCTGTCTCCTATCGCCTGTGGGCCTCACTGAGTCCCCCACTGCTGGCACCGACTGTGCCCAGCCCCTCCGCCGATCGCCTTGGGCTGGCACTGACTGTGCCAGCCCCCCTTGTTGACTGGGCTGGCACCGACTGTGCTAGCCTCCCACCAGAGTTGCCTGTTGCCCACTCAGCTCTGTTAGTGGTCAGGCAAGGTTCAGCTCTTAGTGATTTCAGCTCTTAGGTAAACCTTCTACTGCCATACAGGAAATGTCCCTGCTTTCAAGAGACAAAAGACTCCAAGATGAGTCATTAAATCTACCTTTTAACAATGAGAGGTGAGAGTCACCCCTGCCTGGGTCAGCCCACTCACTTGGCCCCTGCAATCTCAGTAGGAGACTCCTCCACCTCCACCTTTTTCAGGCTGAAACATCGGCCTGCCACCCTTGGGGAGCTCTGTTTAGTTTAGGGTGAAGTGTTCTATCATAACAGACTAAACCCAGTTTTGCTGACATCTGTTCATACAATTGCAGGACAACATTTCATTACCCCAGCAGTTAACACAAAGTGGTTTGTAACCCAAACCCAGCCATGCTAACCATTTCCCATTATGCTCCACACCTAGGTAAATTATGCTAAGTACTTAATTGTACTCATGCAGATACCAAGCCCATGCAAATGATGTGCCCCCCTTTATTCAGACACTCAGACCTTGCTTACAAAAAGAATCAGTAAAAACAACTTAATAAAAAGTAAACATGGTGTTGTGAACACAAATGCAATTATATCCCTAATACAAGGACCAGAAAAGTGAAACGGACTGGTTCAGATTTTAGACCTGGTTGAAAAGGATTCATTGAACCACACCCACGACTCTCTTTTCAACCAATGAGGGCTGTGAATGTTTGGCACCTCTGAAATCAGGATGCTGGGGGGGGCAGTATAGTGTTCCCTCCTGCCTATTGATATAATGTTGGAACATTGGTTCAGTACTAATTCAGAGAAATGAATGCCACCTCCTGAATCATCAAAACTATCTCTTGTAGCAACCTGCAGTTTCCCTAGGTGCCTTCATATAATGACTGGCCTGGGGCAATTTTGCTCTCCATGTGAAATATAACAATATGCCTGGGTTGGCACAGCTGGCTCTGAGATGCATCACACCTGAGGAAATCAGCATGTCCTTCTAGCTGATTTACTTCTTTAAATTTGACACGTACCTTCCACATACACACACGTGTGCTAATGCCAAAAGTCAAAGCAAGAGGGGAGGTCATATTAGAAGTTACCTGAACTCCTATGGGGAGGGAAGGGGTCTGTGGAGGTTAGTATCTTTGGAGGGCATTATTTTGTCTAAATCTGATCCACGTGATACTGCATTTCCTGATTGCTGAATATGTTTTCCTAGAAGTAGCAGTTATCTTATCATGACACGTTATCAACTGTTTGTACTCAGCCACCCCTCTCACCCTTATCTTTGGAGTTACATTTCTTTACTTCCTGATTTTCTTTAAAAAAAAAAAAAAATGTTCTTCACTTTGCTTTCTCCTGTTTACCAAGTCCTTCAAGTTCCTTATACTTATTGTCTAATGAACGTTAATGTATTAATCTGCCTCCTTGACTCTAATAAATTTGCTGGGTATCTTCACCCAGCTCCAGGTGACAGAGTGTCCTTCAGAAGTGGAGCCAGAGCAGTGCAAGGCACCTACAGTTCATGCTCTAGCGCTGACCAAGCACAGCTCAGAAAATGAGGGGAGGCAGTACAGAGCTGGTTACATCGGCCCTACCCTGTTTCCATGCTGGGGAAATTTTCCCCTTGCGACGCATTTACAGGTCCTATAAGCCCGTGGTTCTCAAATTGATTTGATTGTCCTGTCTCCCCCCCCCCCATTTCTTTGCCTCTGTAGTAGTTTATGGCCTTCTCACTCCACTCCTACCACACAAGTGCATATACCACCGTCCAGCTCTGAAAGCAGCACGGGGAGCGGCAGCTGCTGGCTAAGCACCCAGCATTGAAGGCAGCACTGCAGAAGTAAAGGTGGTAATACCATACCATGCCACCCTTACTTCGCTACTGCACTACCTTCAGAGCTGGGTGCCTGGCCACCAGCCACCAGTCTCCTAAAGCTTCTCATGCCCCTCCCAGAAATATATTCTGTGCTCCCTCCTCCCCTGGGGGTGGGCATGCCAGCCAGTTTGAGAATCTCTGCTCTAAGATGCTGGAGCAGGGGCCAGAACTGGCCCTACTATTTGCCACATTCACAGTATCTGAGTTACCATGGTTAAGGCCCAGTGTTGAGTTCTTTCAGCTGCCATTGCTTCCTATTTTAAGTATGAGGAAATACTGCATTGTCTCAGGTAGCACCCTGTAGTAACTTGGCAAATGTAGAATCTGCAGAGGATAACAGAGCAAATGTTAATCTGCTTGTCTGTGGAGAACTTTTTTAGACCTGACCTACCCTATAAATAGGAGCTGTTTATGCATCAGTGAATCTGCCGCAGAGCATTGGTTTCACAGGTTTTTTTATAGATCTTCAACTTCAACAGAACTTCAACAATGTTGCATCATTAATGAAAAACATGAAACATTCAAACTGATGAAAAAACTAAAAATATACCTAGATATGACCATGTTCATTTAAAACCTAAAAACCCAAGGAAATTCCTCACAAAAACATAATTCTGTTTCAGTTAAGGCTGTGAGGTTTCTCCTATTTACAAATAGAAATTTGTAATGATGCAGCATGGTTTACTGGATAAAGTCTTTGGCAGAGATTTGAGAGACCTGAGTTCAAATCCTGGCTTTGCCATTAACCTGCTATGTAACTTTGGGCAAGTCACTTCTCCTCAGCCCTCTGTCTGTCTTAGCTATTTAGATTGTAAACTCCTCAGGGCAGAGTCTGTGTCTTACTAAGTCTGTATAGTACCTAGTACAATGGGGCTCTGGTCTCAGTGGCGGTTCTAGGCACTAATATAAATAATCATAACAAAAGTCAGGTAATTTTCCTTTTAATTTCTCCGTAATTTAGAGGTATTTTATATATTTAATGCTATAAAGTTATACAGTAGAACCTCAGAGTTACAAACACCTTGGGAATGGAGGGCATTCGTAACTCTGAAATGTTTGTAATGCTGAACAAAATGTTATGGTTGTTCTTTCAGAAGTTTACAATTGAACATGAGCTTAATACAGCTTTGAAACACTACGATGCAGAAGAAAAATGCTGCTTTTCCTTTATTTTTTTTAGTAGTTTACGTTTAACAGTACTGTATTTGCTTTTCTTTCCTGTCTCTCTGGCTGCCAGATTGTGTACTTCTGGTTCCAAATGAGATGTGTGGTTGACTGATCAGTTCATAACTTTGGTGTTAGTAACTCTGAGGTTCTACTGTACCATATAACTCATTCTTAAGATGAAACCTTAATTCTGCCCTTTTTTTGTTGTACTATTAAAATGCAGTGGGAGAATGAGAGAACAAACATGACATGCGTAATTACATTGCTTAATGCACTATTGGGAAGAGCTCAAGTATTATGGCGATGAATGCAGTGTAAGAGTGTAGTATGTATAGAGAGTCTATGGTTTTGTTTTTTAAGATGCATATTTGGACAGATTCAGCTGCTCATTATACAGTATTGTCTTTGTGCTGCTCCAGGCAACACAAAGTAGATTAAACATGGCTTCGATGGGTCCCTCAAGATTACTCAGATGTCCTTTTGGGTGACATGGAACCTGTGCAATTGTTCTTTCACCACCCCCGCTTCCAGCTCTCGATTATGGGGCAGGCCAAGGAGGCACTACACATTCTTGCCTGGTCTTATGGCTCTTTAGGACCACAGGCAGCCAAAATAAGACAGAGAAGCTTCAGGACGACTCTGTTCTGGGCTGGGAATCCAGGATAGTTCATTCCAGTTTTAGGATTGAGAAAATATAAATGCAGTTTAGCAACACTTTCCACCTACCCTCCAGACTTGCACTGAGCACAGCTTGGCCAGGCCAGAGTATTAAATCTTAGACCTCATTTTCTTGGATGTAGAATTATAACCTGAAGCAAAAAAAAAAAAAAAAAAAAAAAAAAAAATAGGCAAGAAACCCCTCGTCCCCAAACCTATTTAAATCAATGATGGCAATTAACATGCACCATGTCTGCCCAGGTCTCTGAGCTTCAGTGGCACACGACCCAATCCTGCAATCATTTCTCACGTGAGTACTCCTTACCCACACAAGCAGCCCCAGTGACTACATGGGGACCACTCACAGAAGTAAAGATCTGCATGCTTAGATCCCTAGCACGTCGTTGCACAGGAAAGAATCTGTGCCAAACATGAATATTATTTCTTTTGAAAACCTGAGTATTGTGCTGCTGACTAATTTTTAGCCTTTTAAATATCCAGCGACAGTCATTCTGTCACCTTGATATAGGCCAGATGCAGTTCTCAGAGACAGATGGGGAGCAGGCAATCTTTGAACTTTAAAAGCTAAGTGTTCAAATGTAAATGTTCTCTTTAGCTAGCTCAGAGTGGTGAGACAGGACATTAGGAACACCTTTTTCAAACAGGAACACTGTCCTCAATAGAATACATGTTTCTGCCCCCAGGCAGTTGGAGCAGTGACATTCTTCCTGAAGGAGGATGAACAACTGACTTCAAAGAAAACTTGGGGGTCTCACTACAGGTTTTATTGGCCATGGCTATTAAACCAGGAAAATCCAACTCCTGGCTTGAAAGGATTAATCTAAATAACTGAAGGGTGGTTTAACAGAAAACAAGTTCTTTGTGACCACGATTATAAGCAAACTGTGTCTTTATTGCAAACTCAGACATATTTGCCTGTTGTGTGGCATTGCACAACTCAGTATGTTAACATAGCAGACTGCATCATACTGATAATGATTGCGGCCCTGCTTCATGCCAATTCTTAGCTTTCTTTCTTCTACACATAAAATGAAACCTAGCCTTGTGGGAAAAGTTCTGAATGCTTCGTTTGCTACAGATTTGTTTCCCAGCTCTCAGTATAAAAGACTTTATATGGATACATTTAAATTATGATCTCAGTTACACCCATGTAAACTCACTGAATTGAGTCAGCTGGGTTCCAAAGGTTTATCTATTGGAAGAATTTTGCCCAGTGTGTTTTTTCCAATTTAAAAAAAAAAATTTTCACTTTTTTTTTTTAAATCCAGGCAAAGACCAGCCAGGGACTCCAATAGACTCCAAGGCCTCCATGGTTCTCAGTGCTCTTGTAGTATCCATATGTTCCATGGCAATGCTTATTGCTATAATATGCAGAAGGTAAGTAGTTTTGGTTAGGGAATAACTAAGCAGTATAGATTTAATTTGCACGAGGAATCATTAAATGCATTATTCTGTACTCAAAGGGCATTCATTTTGGTATTAAACATGATTAATACATATCACAAATATTGTTTAAATGACAAGAGTTATTCAGTGAAATTGAGGGGTTTAGGAGGAGGAGGATCAAATTAATCTCAAACTCCAAAGCCATGTGTTGAAAGAGGAACTGAAACTGCCTCAGTGTGAGATGGACTGTCAGGAAGCTACTTTATTTACATTTCTCAGGCCTGGTCTACACGGCCACCATCGTCTTATGTTACTGTACCACAGTGTCTTCATGTACTGCGTCGATAGGAGATGCCCTCCGGTCAACACAGCCTTACTCCTTTTGCGGAGGTGGATTAATTGTATCGATCGGAGAGCATTTCCCGGATCAATTAAGCGGGTCGTCACAGCCCGCTCAGTCGATCCTGCTGCATCTACCGGCGGTGTAGACCTACCCTCAGTCCTCCCTAAGATGGACCCTGTTGGCTCCTGTTGGTCATTTATCTCCATAGAAGAATGCCACCTTTAAACCCTGCAAAAGTTGCTGAGAGAAACCATATTTCTTGGTTAGACAAAGGCCAATGTTTTCAAATTTGGGGCCTATGAAATCCATATTTAAAACACCTGTACATGTGGCCTGATTTTCACTAACTTCAGTGGGAGACAAAGGTGCTCAGCACCCCCAGAAATCCAAGCCGGTATTGACTCACTCTCGTTAGCATTTAACTATTCTCTAGTACTTGCTTGGCAAGTGCTGTAATTTATAGCAGACATTTTTTTTTTTTTTTGTTTGGCCCACACAGGCCCTTGTAGTGAAGCTTCCAAAGACATCCTCTGAACAATGCCAGAAATATTTTGGATTTCAGTGGCAGTACTCAGAAATCAAGGGGGGAGAACAATAAATCAATGAAGTCAGTTCATCAATGATGAATCAAAGAATCAATAATGTAATGACCAACTCCGCTCCCTAAGAGATATCAAGCAGCAACCATCAGGTTCACAACAAAAATGCTCCCTGTAATTTAAGCACTGTTCTGGAATCCACTAACTGCCTATTCATTTCTTTAATGGCTCCTAAGTTGACTCACCAGGTGAGCAACTCTCAGCTACTTTCCTTCCCACAAAAAGGTTCCTTGTGGGGGGAAAAAAAAAAAAATCCCTTTGTGTATGTCCCCAGTGCAGAGTTAGCTGAGGGGTTGGCCCTAATTTCCCTCCTATCAACACACAGAACCCTCTTATTCAAATTTCATGGCTCTTAAACCTGGGCTAGCTGATGTGGCTGTAGGTATGGGTTAGTGCTCCAGCTCCATTTTCACTCAGGCTGGTAACCTGCCCACTCTGCAATAAGGATGCAGGTTCACTCACTCAAGGACTGGTTTTCCTCCACTGCCTTCCCACCATTCCCCTTTTGTACCCAGGACAGACATGTTCTCCCACAAGTCAATGAGAAGGAATCCTAGAACATTCAGCTTAATTCAGCTCAAAGAACATGGGATGTGCCCCTGAAGTCCTAGCCACACACACGCAGGAGTGCAGCACCAGTGGCTATGTCTATGCTGTGATAAAAAACCCATGGTGCTGAGTCTCTGAGCCCAGGTCAGTTGACTTCGGCTCAGGGCTAAAAATAGCATGTTTGAGCTCGGGCTGGAGCCCAGGTTCTGAGACCCCACCAGGCAGGAGGGTCTCCGAGCCTGGGCTTCAGCCTGAGTCAGAACAACAACACTGCAATTTTATAGCCCTGCAGCTGACCCAGGCCAGCCGTGGCTGTGCCATGGGTCTTTTAATGCAACGTAGACATACCCACTAACTCGGATTGGCTACACTGCATAGGCCTATCACACTGTGGTACAAGGAACACATGCCAAGAGCCGAAATGATAGCAGCATGTACAGCATTTACTATCTCCAGTCAGCCCTATCCCATTCCTTAGCTGGATCCCCAGCCACCTTACGCTGAATGCCTCCAGCTGAGCCACACTTCAGGGGGTGACTTGCACATTTCAAATAATTTTGTGAAACCGTGTTCAAAATAGCATGCGGAATGTTCCATCTTGTCTCCTTAGTGATAGAGAGAAAGTGGCTAGGTCCCCTTAAAAACCTCTTTGTTAGGCTTCCTTTTCCCCCACCCCCCATTCCCAATGATTCCTTGGCCATACACTTCAGGCATAAACCTATTGCCTGTACAACAGTGAAAAGTCTTCAATGTGTTTTCAGTAATTCAAGTCCTCCCTATTGTGATTTGTAATTTGCACCATCATGTCACTAAACAATTAGCGGAGCACAAATATGTAGTTTAACACTTACCTACTGAGGCAGTAGCAGTTTTAGCAGGGAATGTCTAGCACCCTGAGTGATAGTCAGGGAAGACTTTGAAGGAGCAATCTGTGGGGTATAGAATTAAGTCACCAGGTGGGAGACATGAAAGGGAATAAGTTTGTCTAAAGTAAATTCCTGCTACTCCTTGTTCAGAAGGAATAATGGGATAAAAAGAGCTTGGCAGAAATCAAAAAGGCTTTTGAAAGGGGCAAAGTGATAGTAACACAAGAGTTCAACCAATCAGATGAACCTGGACAGCTGTCATAAAATAAAAGGCTCAGTAAGTAGCTTAGTGGGTATGGTACAGGACTGCTTCTTCTTTAAACAATACATAACAGAATGAAACAGAAAGAGGCAGTTCTCATCTTGATCCTGACCAACACAGATGAAAGTGGTGCAGATGTAATGCACTCAACATCTAATCAACAGAGACTAAACAGGTTTTAAATGAGCGTCAATTCACTTAAATCAGACCCGACGTGATGGAGTGGAGAATTAGGCCATGTATATTATTATGGGATAACTCCTGTAAGCCTGACTCAGGCAAAGCTCATTCCTATTAAAGACTGCAGGGTCAGGCCCTATGTTTCTATTTAGGGCTAAACGGAGATCAAAAGGGAGAAAATACAGAGGACAGAGAAAGAGTAAGTCAATACATTTTGATGATTGAAATGATGTTAATCCAATAGAATACAGCAGTAGAGAGGATAGGCAAAAGGGAAATAAAAGGTTTCAGAGAGAAATGAACCCAAGAGTTTTAAATGCTCTTTTGCAACTTAGCCACTTGACATACACATGGATCTCATTATCACAGGAAATGTGTCTCTAAAATTTTGAGGCAAGACTGTAGCTTCACAATATGAAGTGAATAAGTCCTTATGTAGCACTAACTTTTGGGTGGGCTAGAGTTTACCTCACTGTCCTCCTTCAGCAACTTAAAACACCCCCAACTCCGATAAGAAACCACAGAAACCCAAAATTCCATCACTGAGTATTTTCATCAAGAATTGCACAGGGTCAACCTTCCCACAACCAAAGTCCAAAAGAACAAAAAGAATTAACTTAATTCTCAAGTCCTAACATGATAAAATCAGAATGATAAAGAAATAATTTCTGAAACATAACAAGGCTACTTTATAAGCCACATACATCAGCACAGTTATACACAAAGAAATTTAAAAAAAAAAAATCTAAACAGGTCAGTCCCCACAGAAACTCAGTGAGAAGTAACTCAGCATTCTCAAAAGCCTAGGTTGAGTTCACCAGAGTCTCAATTACATTCTATGATCACCAAACTCTATAGTGTCTGCGGTGTCAAAAGTACTGCAAGAATAGCTTCTCTCCTCCTTTGCGGAAGCCCCTAACTGAAATCCAGACAGACTCTTCCTTATCCTCTGCTGAAATCAGGAGGTTAGCTAGTCAGCTAATTAACTAACCCCTTAGATTAAGTATATAAATAAAAATAACCTATTCGAGAAAGATACAAAACTAAGAATATCAAAATATAAATTACTCTTTCCCCATCATCACTTTTAAATAGTAACAGAGTTGGTGAATCATACTGGTTAAGACAATTTAACTAAAACAGCTCAGCTAAAATAAAAAAAATCCCTGAAAGTATACAATTAGAAGAAATTAGTTTTTCCTCCCCCTTTCTGTAATTAACACTGCCACGGGTACCCTGTTGGAGAGTTAAAATATCACTAACCTGCTGCAAAATACGTCAGAATTAGAGGAAACACCCCGCCTCCTTCTTTCTGCTCCTGGGGCTCAAGGTCTCCCAACCCACACAGGTTGTGTGGCCTTTTGTAAAGCGGCTTCCCTGACTACTTGCCCTCATTGGAGTCTCTAAGTCCGCCAGCTACAAGAAACCCATTAAACATGCCCAAAACTACACCCATTTCCAGAAACTTCTAGGTGTAGAGTGCTAATTGTGCATTTGCCTAGGCCCAATGACTCCCAAGACACAAGTCATTACTACCCTCCCTTCTCCCCATGAGGCATGTGGCTTGCAGCTATACAGCCCCAGAAGCAGCTCAGAGAACAGAGTGTGTCACAGAGTCACAGTCTCTCCTTATACTCTTTTTCACTGAGCCCTTCACTACCCACTGTGTGCTAGGCCAGCTGCTCTCTCTAGTCAGTAGGGGTGAGTAGCATCTCCTCCCTCTCTGCTCTGTCCCCACCCATTTACTAACAAAGGAATAGTAGCCCCTCAGCTCTCCTCCCTGTGGTAGGAGTCACAATCTGTGCAGGAGCTGGGGGAGGGGTCTTGAATGTATGTGACTATAAAGCCCACGGGAATCAAATAATTATTAATCACAGCAGAGTGAAAAAAAACTACTGGTTTATCTCATTAACCTGCTTTACTGTTTCCACAGGTGTCACTTATGGAGCAGACTATTTCCACCAATTCCAACACCCAAAACCAATTTAAAATATTTGTTTTTAAATAACAACTATCAGGTAAAAGAGATTTAGTTACATTATTTGCATAGAGATGACAATTAACAGCCTTTGGCTGCTGCCTCTTTCCTAGACATACGCTAAGCATGTCATTCTTTCGTATTGTCGTCCTGGAGAGCAGCTACCATTGCTCTGATTCAGATCTGCTTTCCTGCTATTTGTAACTTCCCACATCAATAGAACGTATGAGCCACATTTTCAGCCTAGTGCATGCAGAAATGCGTGCACATAATGTATGTGCAACTAATGTAAAAACTCACACAAATGATGAGCTAGAAATTGATTTAGCCATTTACACACGCAGTTAGTGAGGCTGTGTGTGCGATTAGGGCTACAGTTAGCATAGATCCATTGACTTTAGTGAGGAACTAGCCCTGTCTGTGGATTGTATAGCTGTGTGAAATCCTAAAGGGTGGCCCTATATAGTACATGGTGCTAGTATCTTAAATACACACCTAAAATAAGCCACAAAGTTAAAGGTCCGAGCCAGGGTAGAAGACTTTGCTTTAAGAAATATCCTCTGAAGCCAACGCCATTGGATCTGCAGAACTAGACCAGGGCTGGCTGCAGCTGTGTATTGGGTGGGGGGAGGAGGAGAAAGGGGAAAGGATGGGACAGTGGATGTGGCCTGCTTTTAATGTGAGGCATGACCTTACAAGACTCAGATCCTGGCATGCCCGTTGCTTGTCCACTCCTCACTATGTTGCAGTATGGGAAACTGCTGCAGTGGTTCCTTCTGTGCAGCACAGGGGAAGACACGTACATTCCTTCAGGATTTGACAATAAGAGTCAGATTTTTCAAGGGTGGCCACGTAAGTTTGCACCCAAATCAGACATTTGCTCAGGCAAACAGGCACTGTGGTGCATAACTACCCATTGGAAGGCCAGAGGACCAGCTTGCATAGTCAGCTATAGGATTTGCACTTGCAATTTGGAATTCACTTTTGGAAGCTGTGCCCACAGAGTCCATTTACCACGTTCCAAAGTTAGCCCAGACTGCTATGCTATGATGCCATAGCGTCAATGGGGAAAGGAGTGGTCTCCTAAACAGTTAACTGAAGTTGGAGTCCAGAGCTTTTTAATAGCAGATTTGTTTCGGATAGAACAAGTGGTGTATCTAGGACTAATCTGATGAAATAAAGAAAGGGAAGACGTAGGCAGATTGATTCAGAAACATTTGCCGACAGCAAGATGTAGCTGTGGTGGCATGGTGGGACATGTTGAAAACTCCATTACCTAGGACGTTTAAAACCTGCATGGACAAAGCACTACAGAATGTATTCCAGGAGAGAGGGGCGGAAGGATGATTATGGTACTAGTTGGGAACGCTGAAGACTTGGTTCAAGTGCCTGCTCTGCCACAGACTCTCAGTCAAATGGGGGTTTATCCTCAGGGCAATCAGAGGTGTGATTGACAGACACGTCGGTGTAACTTTAATCCAGTGAGCGCGGGTCCTGGCAACACAGGCAGCGACCTGAGCTAGCTGTCTGAGCAATTACCCAAGGTTCCAGGCCTGAGCTGCAGCAATTTCACTGCTCTTGATACCCACGTAAATCTAGTGCAGGTGTGTCAACTCCAGTGGCAATCACACGCCTGCTTGCAGTGTAGACATACCCTTAGGCTCTCCGTATTTCAGTTCCCCATCTGTAAAATAGGGATAACGGCTCACAGGGACGTTATGAGAATAAGTACATTAAAGATTGTGAGGCACTCAGACATTATAGTAATGGGGGATATGGCAGGACCATAGATAGATAGCCCTGCATTGGCAGGGACCTGGATACCATCTAACTTCTGAGATTCCTGCAAGCCTGGTGAGAAATCCTTTGGGCCTAATATGAAGCAGTTTTTGTGCCTTTTTCTGTTTGCTATTCCTTCCTGAAAAACAGTTGCCTTACAGATAAGATGCAACTTCTCCCTGGCTTCTCATGGAGAATGCTGTATAGTAATTTGCTTCTAATTTCCCTCCTCTGAAAAGTTTTCTTTTGTTATTCCACAGTCTGGTCAAGGAACCAGGCTTAAGAGATTATTGTATAAGCTTTCAGTTTGTTTTTAATTAAAGAAGTCAACTGTGGAAAATAACATGACTGAGTACGACAAACCGATTTTAGAATAAGAGAATAGCAAATATTAACACAGAAGCCAAGCAATCTTTAGACAAAGTGAACTGAGACAAAGAGTGTTTTACATTACTGAGAGCAGCATTGGGTTTTACTTGGCTAGCTTTTTATTTAAAGTGAATTTAATGCAGGGGGAAGATAGCAGGTCGACAGTCCTAGAGGTCTTCAATCTGTGGGGCGCGCCCCCTCAATGGGGGATGTGGAGGAATGTTAGAGGGGCGTGGCAGGGCCTGGGTCAGCCCCCATGGGGGGTGGGGAGGGAATGCCACCCTGCTTTGCCCCAAGCTCTGCTCTGGCCTCATCCCCCAACCATGGCTCCAGTCTTGGCTCCCGGCCCTGCCCCCTGGCCATGATTGTTGGCCACAATTCCCTGGCTTGGCCCCGGTACCACTCCCAACCTCGGCCACCCTGGCCTCAGCCTCCAGCCCTCAGGGCCTGGCTGCAGCCTCAGCCCCCAGCTCCCGGCTGCTGTGGCCCTGCTCCTAGCTGCAGCTGGGGAATGTGCAGATGGGGGTAAGGGGTGTGAACCGGGGCAAGGGGGGAGTGACCCAAAAAGCTTGGGAACCACTGGTTACCAACTGAACAGTTACAATAGAACGTGAGCAGCAGCAGTGCAAACTTTATCCCCACCCACCACCATGCCTTAGTTTGTTGCCATGTCAACGTTGGTGTCTCTGCTGAGATTGCTAGCAAGAGTGCAATTATGGGGTGGGTTCTTGTGAACTGTCACTTCTTAAATATGTAACATTAAGGTGTGGTTCAACTCAGAAAAGCGACTGTGTGAAAATGGCATCACAGTGTTCAAGATTCATTGTGTTTCAATGACTCCACGGCAACATTGCTCAACTTATACGTAAATAGATATTTTATCTCGCTACCAGCCGTGCAAACTTAGCTTGGAATCTTGAAAAGTCCAACAGTGTTCTTTCTGGTTTATGTATCATCACCAGGAAGAAAGGTTCTGCAGGCCGTATTCTACCCATAATTACACCTGTGAAACCCCATTTGGGGTTCAGAGGTCAGAATCTGGCATTCATCATCTTTGTCTTATTTAAGAATTCTCTGTATGATGGATCTCCTGCTCACGCTCTCATAATGATATTCATAGTGCTTTTCCTCTGTCGATCTCAATGCATTTTACAAAGGAGGGAAAGTATGATTATTTTCACTTTACAAATAGGGAAGTTGAGGCATACGGAAAAGCATGAAAAATCTGGTCCCACTGAAGTTACGTTAAAACTCCCACTGAAGTCAGTGGTACCAGGATTTTACAGGACTTGCCCAAGGTTACGGCAGGCCAGTAGCCAAGCCAGAAAGAGAACCCAAATCTCTTGGTTGTTAGTCCAGTGCACCACACTGCCTCTCTCAGAGCCATATTAGTTCTGCAGTGCTAACAGGACAGAGTAAAAAAGTAATCAAACGTTGATTTTGCGGTGAAAATAATTAGATATGACACCAAAAACACATAGGGCAGACCTGTGGAGTAAGATTGTGCCATTTTTTCCCCACCATTAGTGCTTTAACATTTTTCTTCTGCCAGTTAAGGCAATATTATACAAAGCTGGATGTCTGACCTTTGTCAATGGGTCTCACACTGCCAGTGACCAAAGTCACATTTGTCAGCAAAATGGCCACAACCAACAACTGGCTTAATTGTAATAAAAAAATGTACACAATTTATCCCCCTGATGCATAGTTCTCAAATTTTCATACTCATAATTTTTATGCTTGTATTTTTCTTAAAATATACCCGTTTCAGAGGTTAAATCTCAAGCAAAAATATATATTTTGCAATTGTGTGTTTTTAATCATAGTGAAATTTGAACGAAAGTGAGGGAAATGGGCACAGAGTATGGTTTGACAGTTCATCATTATAATGAACTGTATCTGGTAAACATGTTTCACCTCCCAGTTTGGTAGCTAAAAGCTGTGTTTGTGTTGCAGAGAGCACGTTCCTGTACCAGTGAAACGGAAACAGAAATTGGAAGTTATCCTGAAGATTTCAGAAGTTACACTGAAGACCTTTATTCTGATGTCCTTGAAGATTCTGTAATCTGAAACATTAATCCATTCATGATCTTGAAATGAATAGGAGTGCTACTGCAAGTGACTACAGTTTAGATTGGATGAACCTTCAGGTCATACCATCATCAGCACTTCAAAGATAGAAAAATGTGTATCTTCCCGAGAGGTGCAGTTGCTTAATTACAAACTAACACATACAAATATGTTACTTTTAAAGAAAAGTGTGTCTGGTCAAAGCATGAAGAAACATTCCTTTCTGTGGGAGCCAAAGACCACCTTTTGTTTGGCAGCTAAGAGATATAACTCCAGTAACTTCAGTGAAGCTGCATCTACTTACATCAGAGCTGAATTTGACCAAGTGGAACCACTCATATAAGAGTGGGTTGAAGACCTAACCTCCTATTGTTGCATTCATTCTCTGATAACTGGAATATTTTTGTTCTTAGTACCCTATGTACGGAGGAAGAGGTTAAGGAGCTACCACAGCACGTTGAGCATTTGCTCTTTGTAAACTCATTAAGGATACTGCCATAATGACTCTAAAATCAAACTACAGTGAAAGGACTTTTTCAAGAGATGATGGCTCTATCTGTGTTTTGTTACACAAGTCGCTTTCCCTCCGCTCCCTTTTTAAACTCACCTTTTCCCATACAAACAACATCCATGATATAAAATGGAACTAAAATGATACATGCTGTGCCATCTTTGCTGCTCTACTAGCTGGTACTATGAACTCCATCCTCTCTCTGTCCTTCTCCTATTATTTACCCCTGTATCCTATCTTTGTTGAACTCATCTTAAATTGTAAGCTTCTCAGTTTGCAAGGCCTGCATCTTAATTTCTGTGAAGTGTAATGTATACCAATGGAAGTATAAGCAAATATTAACTACATATGGATAGGGGGAGCATCCTAACTATTTAATTAGCAAAACTGTCCTCGGACAGTTCATTTAAAAATGTGGCCTTTTTTTCCCTTTTTTTTTGGGTGGAGGGGTGGAATTGGAACTGTTTGAATGGTGTGTGAGAGATGATGTGCAGAACTCTGTTCCATAGTATTTAACCAGATGTCAAACATCAGGGCCTGATTCTCCAATACTTTGCAGTTAGTTACACTAGTGCAAAATGGGTGTAAAACTTTGTATTTGCATCCTTTTTGCACTGCTGTAATTGACTAAACAGGATGCAGGGTAATGGCAGATCAGGCTCAGACTGAACAAGGTGGAGGATAATGGCAGATCAGGCTCATTTTGATCTTCTTAAATTACAGTTACCACAGTTTGTGAACTGTGAGATCATGAGTGCTTGATTTTTAAAAGATTAGTTGCCTTTTAGGGCAAAATAGTCCAAAATAGGCTGCTTAATTCACATATGCAATTGATAACTGCATATGCAAAGAGCTAATTTGCACACACAACTTGTCAGCTTTATAAGTGATAATGTGCATTCAGATAACACATTGCTTGTGCAATCAACTGCTTTATGCGACTTGGGATTCTATGCATTAGGATAACAGGGGAAATAAAATGATACTTCTCACCTGATCAAATAATTTTCCACTCTGAAAAAGAACCTTGTTTAGAGTGGTAAAATCTGGAGATCCTGTCTCTAGGCACATTGGCGCACTTCCTGTGCTATAAATGTAGAATCATAGAGTTGGAAGGGACCTCAGGAGGTCATCTAGTCCAACCCCCAGCTCAAAGCAGGACTAACCTCAGCTAAATCATCCGAGTCAGGGCTTTGTCAAGATGTGAAGATAGAAGACAGTCTCACCAGAATGAGGGAAACAAAAAACCGTCAGTCACTGTGTTTTGAGCACCCAGACTCTGTTTGCACATGCTCATTTTTGTGAGAACAGCTCAACGCACCTGTAACAATGGGAGCACATCCATTCTGTACCACAGACAGCGGCCTTTGGGCAACAGGTGAGTGTTACAACCAACTTCTCTATTTGTGCATAAAACAGAACCATGCCCATTTTTGTGTTCTTAATCAGCGGCACTTGCAAAAGGTTGGCATGGGAAAGCAGAGGGCACCAGAAAATTTGTCCCCGAATAGATATGTCTGTTTCGTAAGGTGGGCCAGTCTAGAGGGACCTCTTGTGGCAGGACATGGCGTGATGTGCATCCACCTCAGTTTTGTCCTCTCAGGTAAACCAAGGACTCCACGCTAGCCTCTCTTGATAGCATGATACCTCTCTTAGGAGTCAGTTTATTAGACAACATAACACAAATAGTTCAAAACATAAGTCCCACAAAGTTCCATTTATCACAACCAGTCCATATAGTTCTTAAAAAGCACATAGCTGCTCAGCCTTTGATGTAACAAGCCAGAGAGAGGTAGGCCCCCAACTCCCCATTAATTTCTGCTCCCTTAGGATCCTTGAAAATTCCACCCTTAATCAGTAGGTTTTCTGGTATTCCCTACATTGTACGCTACATTTTTCATCGCTCAGTTGCACCAATGAAGCAGAGTTTTGAGCCAGTGTTTGTTCTTTTAGTTTAGTCTTGTGGTCTCCCTTGCAGTCTGTTTGCTCGCCTTGTGTAATCAACAAAGCACACTGTAAAATAAACTTGCGTCTCAGAACGAGATAGGCATCTTTGTCTTGGAACTTGTTTTCTGTTGATCATGAGGTACGGCAATGTGTGCAGCGTTTCTGCGTACACTACCAGAAAGTTAGTGCCACCACTGTCCAGTGCTGGTGTTAAATAGGTGAACTTTTTTTTTTTAAACTATATTAACTAGCAAACTTGTAATTAGCTAGTTCCTAAACTGGTATGAAACCTTTGAATTTTTGTGCCTAAAATCTCCCTTCAGATAGTTTTAATGGATCTGAGGAGCCAAGATAGAACAGCCTAAAAGCAAAGTGTGTTACATCAATAGGAGCTTAAAATGAGAGTAGAGGAGAATGCATTTGCTATGGATGTATTTCATTTGTTTTATGCCATCAAGTAACCTAATATATGAGAATGCTAACACTAGTTGTTTCTCATTATTAAGCCCTTTTAAACAGAAGGCTACAGCAGGGATTATGCAGTATAGTTACATAATTTTGACATCGTATTACGATAGGTTCTGTGATTAGAAACCGTCTGTAATGCTCAGAATTTACCAGTCAAGCTAGTGATGTAGGCACAAAATGTGATCAAACATAAAAGACAGGTATATTAAACTTGCATACTTGGACAAATATTTGTGTTTCTGATTAATGTCTCAAATAAAAAATGAAAGCCAATCTTTCAAGTTTTAGCGCTATTGACAAGAGCCAGATGGGTGGTGCCTGAAGAAACTACACGAATATTTGCAAAGATTTGATGAAAACATGAGAGATTATGTACAGATTTTCATAAAGCCAGAAAGAAGCCTCCAGCTTCTTAGTACTTCTGGAAAATGACGAGCTTGTTCAGCAAGGGCCAGATTGCAAACACCTTATTCACAACACTCGTTGTGGTGTAAGGTATTATGCAGTGTGAGTAGGGGTATCATAATCTATCCTATAGCATATAAATGCTGTGGGGGACCTCACACAGGGAAAAAATGCACTGAAATAAAATATAACATAAGAAATATGTCCAGCAACAAACTGTTAAGATCTGGTATCTAGATTTATTGGTTCTATCCATAATACTGCAATTCCAAGTAGCTACACTGGTATGTGCTTTTCTGAAATCCAGGTACCCATTCTTCAGAGGGTTGTTGTCTTGTCTAAACCACATCATTTCCATTAAGATTCTAGAAATAAAGTCTAATCAGGGAAGTTTGTAAATATAATTGAAATGCAACACCACGAATAAAAGAGGCAGTGTGGTCACTGTATAGGGGACTGGCCTGAGAGTCAAGATTCATAGGTTCTATTCCCAGCTATGTGACCTTGGGCACATCACTGTGCTCTCTGTGCCTCAGTTTCCCCATCTGTAAAAAGGGCATCATGACCTCACATCCCTTAGTAAAATGCTTTGAGAGTTGCAGATGAAGAGCAGTAGAGAAGAGCTAAGTATTCATATTATACGGCCATAAAGATATTCAAGATTTACATTTCCTTTTGAAGACAATTTTTGTATGTATCTCATCATAGGAAATAAGTATATTTCAAGGCAATTACTGTTTTTCCTCCTTACAGCACTTCTTACTGCCAACAGCATAAATTGATATTGAGTTCATTCTTTTAATGGGATGAGATCCTAAACTGGACATACTGCCATTAACTTTAGCAGTTAAGGATTTAGCCCACTGTATTTGCTGTTGACATCACAGTATTGTCTATCTCATGTAGATGTATATTGGGAAGCTTTGCTTGTGGCTTAAAGGGACTATCCATTTATTTAAAAATAAAAATAAAACAAATCTCTAGAACTGACTAGGAGTCGTTCCTTATTATCATTTATCAATGTAAGACACTGGACAGCAATTAGAGACCTGGTCTACACTAGGGAGTTTTGTTGACAAAAGGGGATGTTTGTCAACAAAACAATCCTGGTGTACACACTGCAACCACCCTGTCATCGACAAAACTGCCCGGTTTTGTTGACCAAATAAAACCACCTTGACAAAAGACGTAGGGCTTTTGTCAGCAGAAGTAGAGTGACACCGTGTCCGTGTAGACACTGTGTCCCCTTAGCGCAATGGAGGGGCTGTCATACTTGTCAATTTCACTGTTCGCCTGAGGTGGGGCATGGAACCCGGCTCCGCAAGCCACTGGGCTCCGGTTGTGGGTCACGGGCAGCTGCCACCTGACTGTGATCCCGGGCAACCCAGGATCCCAACCAGGGCAAGTCATGGGCGGCTGCTGCCCCGGGATGTCGGCAAGCCATGGGCAGGCTCGAAGGCGGTTGGCAGCCACCTGGGGCTTGATGGCGTTCTGGGTGCCAGCGGGGCTGCAGTTGCCCGCGCCCAGGCTCAAAGCCGGGTGGTTGCAACCCCGCTAGCAGCCTGGTTGGGAAGCCATGGGTGGCTGCTGCCCGACTGCAACCCTGCTGGCAACCTGGGCTTGGGAGGCTGCCTCTCAGATCCTGGTTGCGAGCTGAGACCGGGCAAGCCGGAGAAGGCTGCAGCCGGCTCCCGTCTGGGAACTGGGAAGTCCCTGAGCCCCGGCTGGTATCAGCAGTGGGGACGGGGGGGACAGCTGGGACCCTGGGGGTGGAGCTCCCCCCACACTGCCTCTTGGGTCAGTGGAAGTGGTTCTAGTGAGGACGCACTCCACCGACCCAAGGAGAGCAGTGTGGACATGAGCCACTGCTGGAATTATAGCGGTGAAAGCAATGGCTGAAAGTCGACATATCTTATGTTGACAAATTTCTGTAGTGTAGACATAGCCAGAGTCACTGAAAAAATTCTAATACAGCCGTAACATCCCTGGTCCATTTGTACTATTCATCCTTTAGTGATTAGTGCTTCTTTGCACTGTAATGTGGCAGAGATGACGGGCCAAATTTACCACTGGCATTGCGGCTGCAGCTGTGCTGAAGCAAATATGGGGCCTGCTTATATCAGTGTTTTTAGATCTGAGCTACAAATAGGTTCAGTGCATTTGTGCTAGGCACCCAGGTGGATACTTTGCACAAATTTAGACTTTAATGAGGATATACAAACCCAATACATTAATCATATATAAACACATAAATATTTGAGATAACATCAGGGGGGAGAGTCAGCACAGGGAATGCCTACCACTAAATTCTGCCCTTGACTGAATATTGCAAATTTAATATTGAGTTATGCTAGCAGGTCATTTGATTTTTTAGTCCCCTTGATCACAAAGTGGAGCCTGGCTCCTTTGAATATGTATAGAGCCATTGGAGTGCAATAATCATATCACCTTGGCACACTAGTTCACCTGAAAATCAATGTTACAAATGTAATGCAGCAGGACATTCACGCCCCACACCGTTCTGCTGGAAGTATGTGAAAGTGGGAAGCTTTGTGGATATCGATTTCACCTTGCTAGGTATGAAAGAGCTTGTTCACTGAGCACTGGAAAGTTGGAGTCTGTAAGAAGAGCTCTGTTGGACTGAGTGATGAGCCAGCTAGCATCCAACTGTGAAGATCGGCCTGGAAATCTTGCCCAGTTGCTTACACAGCCTATTGTTCTGCCTGGAGCTCTTGCTTGGTCCGTTCAGTAGTGACTCCTTTTTAACCCCATATAAAGGCTGCCTCCACACCCTTTTGAGAAGTGTCTGTTTGCTGGTAAATGTAACACATGGCATCCAGTGAAAGCACATGTCCAGATCCAGAGATCATGTTCTCAAGCAGAACATTAAGTTTATGAAACCATAGCATGGGCAATATAAGCATATAAACTTATGATTTTAAGGCCACCTTCAAATGACCATTACCCTAAATCCAGCAGAACTGACAATCTGAGGGTACTATGGACATCAGAGAAACCGTTAGCAGCTCTAGTATTGAATCAAAGAGAACCCTCACCATATAAAACCACCAAATAAGGGAGTCCAGAAACAAGAGATGATGATATATACTTTCTTGACACCCTAAGCATCATATACATCAGGGGTAGTCTATTTTTTTTTTTTTTTTTTGTCAAAGTCCAAATTTCTTGGTCAAGGTAGAGTCAAGGTCCAGATTCCAGAGAAAATAATAAAAAATAACAACACTAATGATAATAAGAAGTAAATACAATATTTAGGGGTCTGTTCAAAAGCATCTGGTGGTCCGGATTTGGCCCACAGTCCACTTATTGATTACCCTGATGTATAGTGTAAAAACACAAAGCAACAGCTTTCCAGGTGAGGGCTCATTGGAATTGTGTATAACTGAGAATTTAGAAGAATTCAGAAGAACATTTCAGCAGTAACACCAAGAGTCGGAAGGAATCTTGATAAAGGTTATATATCCTTATGGACAGAATTAATAACCCAACAGGCACCAGAAAAAAGGTCCTCTCATATTCTGGACTGTATTTTCTCTATCTGCAAATGTTATCAGCAAATTGGACACCTGTACTTGTCCTGACTGCAGTTCCTTCCTACCTGCCAAGCCTATGACTGAACTTTTGTAGCTTGTGTTCTTCCTCCTTAACCGTCAGAAGTTTTAAATGGGTTTGTGAAGATCAACACTTCATCTGTTTCTTTTTTCCCTATCTAAATCAGATTCTAACTGAGGTTCATAATCAGCAAAGACTCGACGATATTAGTTCACATAAGCTTTGAAAGGTCACAGAGCTACAAAAGAGGCTGGAATCATCCAATATTCATCAGATACTCTTTTTTATAGTGTAGGAAGCAGAATAAGTCTAGAGATTTCCTGTAATTTGATTTCTCTGCCTCCCAGTAGTTCTGGGTTGGACTGCAAAAAGCCCTTCCCACTTTCAAGTCAGTGGCAATCCAAAAGAACTAGCACAGTAGTGCTGAAATTTGTCTCAAATTACAGTCAAGTATTTAGGAAAAATGCTCCTGAAAGACAAATATCTTTACAAATGACAGAATATTTATTACCAATACCTTTAAAAAAAGATTACATCTGCTAGATCACTGATAAATATCATTGACACTGGGGAGAAAACGACATAGGCTTTTTTTTTTTTGTTTCATTTTCTTGTTTTTGTGGGTTTTTTTATTTTTGTGTTTACACAGAAGTAACCATATCAAACTAAGAAAGGAACACAGCTTGAAATACTGACAATATTTCTCTGGTTAACACCCCTGACTTTTACACAAGTGGAATCCCAATTATGAGTTACTGAATAAATATATTTAGAAGGTTTAAAAGTTAACTTGTATTATTTTGTAAGCAAAAAAAGACAAGTTACAGGCAAATTCAAGCTATCAGGAAAAAAATAAACCACTGCAGTGCATTTAAACTTGAAAATTTTTATAGAAAATTCCATTGCCTTTTTACTAGCATTGATCCATCTGAGTGGACTTACAAAATTATCCCATAGTAACAAACAGTCCTTTTCTCAAGAAGAGAAATTTTGCTGTTGATATTGTCATTTTCCAGTATGATTCTATTAAGACTTTATATTTGTATGAAGAGCTTATAAAGAAACAAAGAACTACAGAACTATTGAGGGACCATACACGCAAAGATACTTTTGCAACTTAATATGAAAAGATGTACGTTAGAGAGTTGTTTCTCTATTTCTGTTATTAAATTATAAAGATTTATGAATTACATTTAAAATGTACACTGAAAGAAATACATATTCAGACAGTGGAACCCAGAATTAGTTTTAAATCTTAAAGACATGCATATTATGATTATAAGTTCCTTGGTGTATATTCAAAGTAAAATAATTTATTGAAACTTGCATTACTTCGGATTTACATCAAGTTAACTAATGTCAGAATCTTGTCCTTCTTTTGCTGCAGTAACTTTTGGTCTGTGTTAATATAGGAAAAGAATACAATTAAGTAATATCAACTTTAATGTCCAATTTAATGTTAATTATGATAAAGACAAAGCTATTTAAATATAGTAAAATGAAAGCTTAATATGTGATGTTAAATTATTGGCTATTTATATATTATAGTCCACAAGGAACAAAAATCTGTATGTTTATTTTTTGAAGATTGTAGCTCTTTTTTAAGATTATCTCAGGTTCGTCTTGTTTAATCATCTGATCCAAAATGAAAAATATCTTAAGCACTTGATTTAATGTAGGAACCATCATAACTGCCATTTAAATACAGTTGCCTTGAGTTATGAACCGAGTTCTAAACAGTTCTCCCAATGTGTACCCTTGTAAAACTGTACAATCAATTTGTAACCAATTTACTGAGAACAACTTTGAACTCTCAGTCCTAAAGGAAAAAAATTCCAAACAATATTTTTTTATGATAGTGTTGTCTGTAGCATTTTATAGCAGAGGAAAAATTAATATCTACATCATATGTTAACTTTAAAAAATTCTATAAAACACTAAATATATAATAAAAATATGCATATAAGGACATATGTAAACTGCTTTGGTAACATCATATTACAGATGTTTTCAGTGCATTGCAGAGTTTCCAAGGAAACTTCAAACAAAGCTATATTTGCTTTGAGGAAGTACTGTATAATGCCATTCCTAAAGAAGCATAAAACATTTTTTTTTCCAGTAGTAAGATGTACTTGAACAACAATATTACTTAGTACTGGGTGTTTTCAAAACAACTAGCTAAATGTTGCTTATATTATAAACAGGAAGTCCTTTATGTAATTTTTGTCATAAACTTGATCTAGCTGTGAGAGATATCATTATCGTGCTGATGGCTGACAACGTACATGCATTTGAAGTAGAAGTTCCAGATCCTCTCGCATATGCATCTGAGAAAAGGAGAGAGAAAAGAAACAGTAAGGACAGGACGATTCAGCCCGCAGCCATTAAAACATCCGTGCTGATGTAGTGCCACAATGAGCCCCAAGTGCATTTGACGGCATAATGGGTAACAAACCACAAACGAGGAGGTGGTGACTTCCAAAGGTCCAGAGTTCAACGTTGGTTTGGATATGGACCCGAGAGTTCAGATGTTTCTGCAAAGTTTATCCAAACTGTACGTTTATACCAGCTTGGAATCTGTCCTGACATATTTTGTGACTCCATGTGTTATGTCAGATGGAAAAATAGCATTTGTGTTACTGCCTTTTGGTTTTAGGATTTTCTGTGACTGACGCTTCGATTCCTGACTTGTAGGTATAACCACGGTTCAGATCTACATAGGATATGACTCTGATCTTACCTATTATCTTTTATACTTATGTAAACTCTACTGACTGCCGTGGAGTTATTCCAAAAGTGAGGGCAAAATCAGGCCATTGGAATGGCTATATATATGACCCAGAACTCTGAGAAATATTAAAGATTCCCAGCAAAACCACCAATCTGGATTTAAATCCAAATCTAGTCAAACACCACAAGCTAGGGTGACACAGTCCTAAAAGTTCTCTTCAGAACATCCATAAAAGCCCTCCCCTCTGACTTCCCCTCTGACAAATTTATACCAGGGTCAGACTTCAAGAACCTGCAGAAGCAGTCAGTCTATCAACACCTCCCTAAATATTTGGCTCAGTGTCTTACCCACCAGCTCTAATTCTGCTTGGAGAATTTTCACCACCTCAGGTGGATTGGGGATTGTCCCCTGATTCTCCCATGGTATGTGTCAAACCCTGCCATCCTTATCTCAGTGGAAGTTTTGACTAGTAATAATGGCAGGATTTGGCCCATGGTCACAAATCCCTCTACTCCCCTCTTGATTAAGTCAATTTGTCCACTGTCACATCATTCACAGAAATCCACTTGGGAGGGTGGGACACAGGCATTTTGTAAGACCAGTGCATTGTAATAAATCCTCCTTTCTCTCTTGAAAATGAAAATATGAGCGTCTACATGGAGATAAAACCTAATTTCCCTAAATAAGTATATATGCACACAAAACACAATGAGGTACTGATAGACTGGTGCCTTATAACTTAATACATTTTTGCACATCGCACTGTATACTTTGTGGTCATAAACTGGAGTGAAACAACATATTCAACATATTGATACTGAAGAGCCCATCAAAACCTGTAACAACAAATGAAAAGAAATCAGAGAGTCAGTCTAGAAATGCTCAGTAAAATATCATCCCTTTTACTACGCTGGTGCATATAGTTTATTCTTGAGAACGAGCCAAACCAAAACCTTGGGTTTGAATGCCCACAAATTAAGGGAAAGTTCAGGTTTGAATATGAGCTCTGTTGCTCATGCTCATCTCTGGTTTATTGATTCTCAGCAGACCTATCTGTGTATATGTGGGGCAATTTGCAGCCTGCCTTCATTATGATCAAATGCTCCAGTTAGCTTGCACAAAATCTTCCATTGTGGCTGAAAATGTTTTTTTTTTTTTTTTTGTATATGCAGAGCTCAGTTTCAGTGTGCAAAAAATGGGATACCAGCTGAAATTTTGGCCCTTGATACATTAGGAATCTATGCGCCCTGGTCTGGAAACACAAGCACAAAACCAAAAATGACAACATTCTTACTTGATATCTTTGGAATTCGGATTTGTTCACTGCTGCTACCATCACCTCCATCACTAAATGGCTTTATTTCGATGATGTAATCCTCATCAAAAGGCAAAGTAAGCTCCACAGATGTTTTATTCGTTTCTATTACAGATGTGCTACTTTGTCTGTTCCATCTGTACAAAACCTACAAAACGTTAGAGTGGGGCAGAGAATGGGGGTGGGAGGAAGGGAGAGAAACGAGAAATAACTGAAATGATCATCTCCACAACAGCCTGAAATTTACTATTGATCTTTTCCTTCCTTGAGCAACACAGAATTGTCTCTATTATCAGAAGCACGGCAGATTTCATAGATATGTTGTTCTGGACTTGACTTGTGCTTTTGGAAGGCATGTTTGTGAATTCTTCCCTTTGTGCTGATGTGAAGCCACTGAGCAGTAAGGGCTAATGACAGCGGGATCTTGCAGAAAACACTGCTCTTGCTGGAATTTTGATGCGTAGCCCTGTCATAAAGCCACATGCCACTCAGCAGAAGCCCTTGTAATTGGCGGAGCACCTCTGCCTCTCAGCTTGATTAAACTTCATTTTCCCATCAGCTGGAGCAATTTCAGAAGCTCTCCCGCACAGCCAGTTCTAGCCATGCTGGTGTGCTTCAAAAGTGCAATCTAATTTATGGGTCAGCCATCAGAAAGAGTTCTGCTCTGCTCTTTATTCACTGGGTTGTTGGGAGGAGCAGAGGAGAACATTTCTACCGGAAATTAAAAAAACAAAAGTGATTCTGCTTTGACTTGTGATCAGATGAGCCGTGCATGGATCACCCTTCCATTCCAAAAGCTAATTAGGCATATATAAACTTTGTGCAGAATCACTGAGTTCCACTGCAAATACCTCCTTCCCCCTCCTCCAATCTAACATTAGGACACCTTAATTTATATCTGCTAAATGCAAGGTGCTGAATATGATTTTCCTTAAATTAGAAAGATTACTGAGCATCCTCTCTCAATTCTGGGCACCAGAGACATCAAATTCAGTGTCACCTGAGTCCTCACTAAGAATCAAACTAAAATAAATCCTTTGGCTTATTTAGAGATGTCAAAACATCTCATTATAATGCTTCAGAAAACTGGACTGGTGTATTTGATGTAGTGACACAACCAGCTTCACAGAATAAATTGCTTCTTTGATTTACCTTCTGTCTTTTCCTAAGATCTGGAAATTCAACTTATTTAGAATATAAACCCTGACACACAATATCCTATTTCCAGAAAAAAAAAGAAGCCGTTTTGTTCTCTGCATACTGGTGCAATAATGTGGCTGTACAAGTGTAACACAAAATAAGAAGAGGAACTACAAAAAAAGCCACACTGCTAGATGGGACAGCTACAGAATGTCACCATTTCAGGCTGACTACTGGTTTGAATTTTGAACTAAAAAATGTGGAGTGAAACTTGGCCAAAGCTGTTGAAATTCACCTGAGTTTGGATGGAAACCTTGAGGAATCACTGAGTTTTGCCCATAGAATTGTAGAACTGGAAGGGACCTCAAGAGGTCTTTAGTCTAGTCCCCTGCACTCCAGGCAAGACCAAGCATTATCTAGATCATCCCTGACAGATGTCTGTCCAGCTTGCTCTTAAAAATCTCCAATGATGGAGATTCCACAGCCTCCCTAAGCAATTTATTGCAGTGTTTAACCACCTTGGCAGTTAGGAAGTTTTTTCCTAATGTCCAACCTAAACCGCCCTTGCTTCAATTTAAGCCCATTGTCTTTTGTACTATCCTCAGAAACTAACAAGAACAATTTGTCTCCTTCTTCCTTGTAACAACCAGTGTGGTCTCAGTCCCACTGACAGCAATTCCAGGTCTCAGGGCAGAACAGTCAGCAGCCTCCCTAGAAAGGGATGGGTGAGGTTCGAAAATTCACCAATTCTGCCAGTGGGGTTCTTATGGAGCTCTGCCTGGAGTTTAAATATCTTTCCTTTTGGCACAGATAGGAATCTCTGGAGGTGAATGCCCTGTACTAATAGTCCTAATGGATAATAGAACAAGCCCTCTACATACTGACTTTGTATCTATTTTTGAAAGTTCCTACATAGTTATAATGGGCTATGTAACTGTGTACAGCATTTCTCCTGCTTGGGTCAGGAGAGCCATGCAAACAATGCAAAAGTCTCTTGGATTTTGATTGTACTCCAAACTCTAAACTCAACTCTGGATTCACGGATAGGTTCACTTTACCCAAAACTCAATGTGAAAATCCCAGAGGAGTTGAATCCGATGAGTTCATCACAGGCCTGTGTCAAGAGGCAAATACAGATAAATAACCATTCTTATGTGCCCACGCTAAGAAGTTACCCACTTTGTATCCTTTCACTTCTGATTCATTATCCAGTGCTTTTACTTGATCCCAGTTCAGTATAATCTTGGAGTCAGATGAATTCCATATGATGTTTCCAGGGGGTTGACTTGGCGCTATATTAAAATATACAAAGTATTATATTGTTAAGTAGCAATGTTTTCTAGCTTAATCCATCTAAACACTTATATGGCTACTACCCCATAGTAGCTGAACATATACAGAATCCTAATGCTTTGCTAAGTTAATGAGCTGTTGCACCGAGGTGTGTCTTCAAGGTCAGAGAAGGTCTTACACAACACAGAGGTGTAAATAAAAAGGGATTTAGTTAGTTGCTCAACGTGACTATGACCAGAGATAGCCATCTTGAATGATGATATGAATATTTAACTTTCCTGTACAGCAATGGTGTCAGAAGAGTTGTTAAAAAAATAACACCACAACACGACCACAAAGCTCTTGCAGGAAGAACATCTCACAGCACCTTCAAATTAGAGAGATCTTGAAAATGTCAACAAGGAAAGTGCTTGTTGGCATCCTACCAATGTTAGACCATGATCTATAACAATGAATACTCACGTGGCTTTTTGGTAGTGACATTGACTGTAGCACTGGAGGGTCCTGTCCCTGCAGTGTTGTATGCCTTGACGGCTAAATGGTATAATGCACTGCCTTTCAAATTAGTGATTTTTGTAGATGTTCGATTACCAATAGTTCTGATTTTTCTAGCATTTTCTTCCTTATCTTCATGTCTCCAACATCTAACCTGAACAAACAGAATATGTACATTTACCTACTTAACTCAGTGTAATTGGGCCTATCTCTGTGGTTAACGTGACCTTAACTATTGTCAAATGGAAAAGGGCCACTCATCATCCTGGAAGTTTGAATCTTATTAAGACAGTGTTCCAGCTCCTCTCTGTAAACTTTGCCATTCTCTCCATCTTAGAGAAGACCACAACAACTGGAAATACTGACTTCTGTTCATAAACCCAGAGGTCAGTGCTTCTGACCTGCAGTGGACTCTGAGATGGAGAAAATGAAACAATTTATAGACTTCAATTTTCCACTGAACGGCACTTATTGTGGGATACTGTGGTCTCCACAAGTCCCTAGGGAAGGCAGATTTCCCCTACCAGACTGTTACCCATTTTCACCATGGATTACATATATATTTTCCTTTGTACCTTAAAAAGAGACAGCCGAGTGTACGGGGGGAGGGGAAGGGGCAATCATCAGCCAGCAGATGCATGTGCAAGAAGCAGTGTTTAGGTGACCTTCAATTATTATGTTGCTATGATCTTCTCATTGAACAGTATTAAGTCTGTTCCAGCCTGATATTACATTTTATTCTCATACCTCATACCCCTGTATCCTTCCTTTACTCCGATTCTCCTGTGGAGAGGCCCAATAAACTTCAATGTCTGAAGCAGAAAGGCTTTTGGCAAAGACGCTGGTTGGAGCTCTGGTGGGTTCTAAATGTATAATAGGGGGAAAAAAAGATCTCAATGTAGGTTCTATGCCCAACTTTGCTACAAACTTCAGGGTTACTCCTCACTATGCAAGAGTGGAGTTAGGCAGCTAAAAAGAATGCTTCAGGTTCAAAATGGTGACCTGCCAGGCCTAGGCAAGATTTCACTATGCCAATATGTTACAAATAATCAGATGTCATTGCTCCACTTAAACAAGGACACCATGTATTGGTATTCGGACAAGAGGAAACATTTTCTAATCAGTGGACGTTAATTCATGTTAAATCTCAGTTGAATTCTTTCAAGATTACATATTACATTCCTACTAATATCAAAAGATTGCACACTGATTAATGCTATTTTAATGACTATCAAAAGAATTAGTTGTGACTCACCATTTATTGTAAATCTGAGTGAGGATTAGATATCAGTGGATATGCCAATGTGAACACTAAACCCTTCCAAAAACAGATAGCATGCCGCATGCATCAGATTTCAAGACAATGCAAAAGGAGGAAGTGCAATGTGCAGCATACTGTACCTTCCTCCGCAGAATAGACGACTGTCATGGGACTAAAAGACCCTTCCCCTTTATTGTTGTACACTCCTACTTTAACTTCATAGGGAGAGAAGGGTGGCAAGCTCTCATTTCGAAACACGTATCTGGAGGCATCAGAAGAAGCTACGACAGTCTGCATCCAGCTTATTGTGCCAAAGGGTCGGAATGCCACCACGTAACCAAAGCCACCCCCATTCTGTAATTCTTCAGGCACGGTCTATAAGATCATACATAGAATAATCAATAGTGTCAGGTGTAGGATACATTTATTTCTCCTTCTTGCATGCTTTCCATTGTTGGTTTGCTTGCTTTAAGAAACCCCATCATAAATGGCATATTCAAAACAGGAAACAACTGTAGTTCTACATAATGAGTAGCTAATAATTAGGCCATAGCATCTAATAGCCAGAGATCTGCAAGGCAGCTCCTCAAATTCATACAGAAATTCCTGTATAAAATATTCTGAGCCACATCCGACCAGCAGACACAACTGTCTTCCTATCTTAGGGTTGTCTATAGCACCTATCACGGTAGCATATCCCAGGTAAATTAGATCCGCAAAGCAGCTCCCATTTATCTTCAGTGAGTACCTCACCTACACATCTAAGTTCACACGTGGCTCCATCATTTCTATAAACTGACATAAACCATGTGTATTTAATATTCAGATCTCTGACTTTATAACCATCAAAGGCATACGCTGGTGTGCAGTTTCCAAATGTCTGGTCATGGTAAGCAGCTTGTTTTCAGGCAACAAGCATAACACATTAATAGCTGTAAAATAGCAGTGAGTGACATGTCGTAAAAGCGACGGAGAATAGCAGGCAAATGATGTATTGTGTCTAGAAAAAGAGATTTGTCCCCTTCAGGTGACTTTTGTACATGCTGCAATTGCCTAGCCTCATATTTTTAACCTTAGAAAAGGAACATAAGAAATAAAAGCCTCAAGTCAGTAAAACCATCCCTATCTAGGATAGTACTAAATTATGTACTTCAGTCTCACTGAAGTCAATGGGTCTTAAGTGTGTGCTTAAATGCTTTTTCTGAGTGTCCGGGTAAAAAAAAGTAACTTTACATGAGTGCTCTATAATCAAAGAAAAGAAAATGTCTGTCTGCTGATCATTTTAGAGGAGCCTAGATTAAGATACTTACAAAGCATGATTCAAAATCATGGCTGATGTTTTTGACATCTCTCTAACACTTAAAAAACCAAACCATATATTGAGTGTCTTTAAGGGATTCAGTGAAACTAATTAGTCCAAGGGAGGATAAGGTTCAATATACTCAGCCTTGCAGTGAGGATAAAAACACATTTACAGATTTTTAATAATCTTAAAAAATACCTCTGGTGACTCACAGTAGCCAGGGTACCCAAAGTAGTGGTGTGTGTGGGCAGTATCAAATATAGCGATGCTACTGCCTAGGAAAAGGCTCTCACACTCCCAGTTAATGGCTAGTTTAACTCACTCCATCGTACCACAATATGAAAATAAGAGCAGACAAAACAACAAATGTTTCATCCCCAGTTGCCTTCAGTAATTTTTTATCTGAGTTTTCTTCTTCTCTAGGCTTTGTGATAGACTGAAATCAACCACTAATGCAAGTTTTATGTGATGCACCATTATTAGATCTACCTTCAGATCATACAGGGATCTAGGGAGCAAGAGCTTAAATCCTGGTGCTAATCACCCACAACTCATCAAGCAAATCAACACCTCTCAGGATTTGGTGTCTTGAAACCTATTTTATGCACCAAGGTTAATCCTCTGTACGGTGGCTGGCCTGAGTAGCCAGATCAGGTGATGGGCAGTGTGCAGAGAAGCAAGAGTGGAGGAATCCTGCCCCTTCAGGCCATGGAGCTGTGTCCTGGGGTAGAGGACAAAAGGATCCTTCCTTTCTCTCCAACCCCTAGCCCATCCCATCCATGCTGTGTGATTATCTGTGCTGATGTGCAAGGGTCATCATGGAACTGAGCTCACTGCCACACATCCTGCACAGCCCACCCACAGCCACTCCTCTCTTTGCATAACAAATCTGCATTGGCTCTACTGCTTGGAGAGCCTCCATGGGCATGGAAGAACAGGCTGGATTTTAGTTTAATTGACTCAAAGGCATGAACCTTTTCAATAAAGGACCCGGTCTTGTTCTCACACTGGTGTAAGTCAGGAGTAAGCACTGACAAATGAAAATACACTGGGGTAAAATCAGTGGGAGTAGATCAGAACCAGTTATGTGCTGCACCCTGTAAAGCAGATGAATTAATTCCTCCATTGGTTTATAATTCATTTACCTCCCAGGTAATGACCAGCTCTGACTTGCTCCCTCCGCCTCCGCTGACGTTAGCTGGGGTGACTTCAGGAACTGTGTAAAAGAAATGTTACAGTAGGTAGCACTGAAAAAACAAGCAAATCATTTTGAAGCTAGAAGGGCCTTTTTGATTCATTTTAAACAGAGAAAGAAAGCGACATGCATAGCACCGGCATCTTGTGACTTTCCCCTATTTGGGACCATGAGCCCAGCTACCAAATGGAGCGCAGGGAATGGATACATTTTATTTTTTGCAAGTGAGATGGACAAAGAGCATGTCTATTATCCATTTATCTAGTTAACTGCTTGTTTTAAATATTTATTTCCCATAGAACAAGGTCCATTTATTTATTTTCACAATATCGATCCCTGCTCTTTAATTTAGAGCCAAATCCTGCAGTCAGTCGGGGTTTTGCCTGGGTTGAGACAGAGCAAGGACTACAAGATTGGGCACTTAAGGAATAGTTCTAGTGATAATTGCCTGGGGTGGTATTGCCAGTGCTGCTCCCCCTTACGTCAGGTCAAAGGGCCAGAGCAGCATAAAGGGCTCTGAAAGCCCCTGGGCACAGACATTGCAGAAGGCTGCCTTCGCAGGACCTCCTCCGGAGCACTAGTTTAAGAGGTATCAGGGAGTGCTGGTGGTTTGGGGCTTGTCAGGAGCGGGGCCCAGCACACAGTGCTGCAGTGATTCTGGGCAGTACCGTGGCCCATAGGACAACCTGGGGAGGCTGCAGTCACTAGGGTGAGTTGAAATTTTTTGGACATCTTTTTCTTTTGGAAATGCTGTTATGTCCGGACCGCAATGTTTCATGGAAACCTATTGGTTTCAATGACAATTTCAAGCCCCACCCTAGAGTAGCCAAAAACCTAGTGGTTAGGGTTGTCTTCTAGGATGTGGGAAACCCAAGTTCAAGTCTTTGTTCCCACACTTTGTTTGAGTGCCCTAACCACCAGCCCATTGGCTATTCTGACGTGTGGACGGCTCTCTGTCTCTTGCGTTTCTTTGTGAAAAAGCTTTCAAAAGGTCTCATTTTTGCTCCAGCTCAGAATGAAAACAAACCTCGAATTGTTTTGCGAAACAGAATGGATGTTTTCTGGCCAGCCCTCACCATAACTCTGATAGTCCCCCCCAGAGCTGTCTGAACATGGAGGCAGCCCAGGATCAAAAGAGCGTTGTGATGACTTAAAGCTATCTTAGCCTCTCCTCTGTCGCCGTGCTGCAAATTCTGTGCTGTGCCTCTTAAACTACGTCTACACTGCACACCACTAGTGGCTACATGTCGTGTGCGTGAAGCTAGACACCCCTGTGAAAAGCAAGCTGTCTCCACACTGTTATGTGTCGCTACCGTGAAAAGCTCTGGCAGGGAGGAGCCTTTCACCACTGCTGAAGTCTTTCACTGCAGCAGTGAAAGACTCTGGCAGCTCCCTGTGGCAGGGAAAGGCTCCAGCAGTGGGGAGCTGTCAGAGCCTCTTCCCGCTGCCTTCCTCCTGCTAGAGCCTTTCCCTGTGACAGGGACATTTTCAGCAGTGTAGTGTCCCGCTCGCAGAGTGCTGTGTAGGGTACATACCTTAAGGGTTCAGGTGTATCTTTACTCGCCTACCCAATATTTCAGCCTACACCGCTGTTTATACCCATGATGGGAGGGCATGAAATGTCTATACTCTACACTCTGCCATAAGGAGTGTGAAGTGTAGATTTACCCTGAGAGGAGTAAATCTGTAGAAAAAAGTAAGCATACTGTACTCTACACTCTAGAGGGTTTCCTCCACGCATGTGTGGGACAACACATGAATTGCTAGACAAGTTCACATCACTGATCCATAGTACCTTCAGAGGGAGCTGAATTCGCCTCTCCTCAAATACCCTTTGTCAGCTGGGCTGTATAGACATGAGTGAGTGGGGGAGGTCTTCCTAGTCATATACTTCTGGAAAGCATGGGAAAAAAGCCCATCTTGGGCCTCATTTCTATTAATTCTATTCCACTCCATTTGTGTGTGCTCTTTGGGAATGTTATACCGTGAGGCAGAAGAGAAATTAGATAATATAACCATCATATAGAAAATACTTCTTAACCTTTTCCTAGGTAACCTACTGCTCATGGCAAGGAGCTCTCTTAGCAGGACTTTATTGGGCTTCCTTCCTACTACTTACGAGCCTCTTCAGTTCTTCTTTTTTCTGATGGTCTGCTTGGTTCCCCAATCCCAATGAGGTTGGCTGCAACTGCTCGGAATTCATACTCAACCCAAGGGTTTAAACCCACTACCGTGCCAGTGAATGTCTTGCCATCAATGATATCTGGAACTGAAATATATCCACAGGTTAGGAGAGTGAGAGTTGGACACTAAGAGCAATTACACTTATTCAGTCACTGAGTAACAGTAGCCTCTTGATCTATAGCCTTGAAGAGGTTAAACAATGGAAGATCACCTTGAGAGTGGTGTGATTAAAGACCACAGATCTGGGCCCTTTGTGTATTTTCCCATTTTGTCAACTCTTCATATGGGGAGGCAAAGCAGGCTGTTAACAATATGCAGGCATCAAGGAAATCTATGCTTTAGAAATAGACTTTTCATCCTCACAGAAACACCACAGTATCCTGATAGGGTCACTTTAAAATGTAACACAACTTAGGCCTGCTCTACACACAGTTTTTGTACCATATAATTATTTTGTTTAGGTGGCTATTGCTTTAACTAATAGAGATATACTGGTACAATCCCTCCTGGAGATGCAGTTGCACTGGTAAGAAGATGCCTTACAGAATTATAGCTTATTTCTTTTCCCATGCAGCAATAGGTATACTGGAATAAGCATATTTATGTCAGTAACTCTGTTCATTCTAGGGAGGCTATATAGTTTTCACTATATTGGTTTAGTTAAAAGAGAACATCTGTAGAAAAGGCTTTACACACATACTGCAGCATTCTAAACTTTTTGCCCACAACAGTTGAGACAATATTTATAAATTGTGTCTTTCAAAACAGCTGCATCAAATTAACACACTTAAGAATGAGCAAATATACAGTGGTATTTTGTTCTTCCTGTGTTGGGAAAGAGACGGTACTCCAGATGACACTGTCTGTCACCTGAAAGATGTCTTTACAATACAATTGTTGTTGTCATAGTTGTACAAGCCAGCATAGCAGTGTGCAATACTTGAAAGAACAGAGCAAAATCTTTCCTCAAAAATACAGTGCATAAAAACTGATGAGAAAAACTGTTGAGTAATACCATTGAAATACCATGAAATGCATTAAGAAAGACCAAATGTATTGCTGTTAGAGCTGGATAAGAAGTGGTTTTCCCATCCCTTGAAACTTTTTAAGCTTTCAGCAATTTTTCCCATTCTACATTGGGACAAACCCAAGACCTTCTGAAGTTTTTCTGTGAAAAATGAGAGAGACCCATCCCATAATAGCCAGGTGGTCAGGGCACTCACCTGGGATGTGGGAGACCCAGGTGAGAATGCCTGATTTAGACCAGGAAATTGAACCTGGGTCTTCTATATGTCAGGTAAGTGCCCTCATCACCAGACTACTGGCTATGCTGGTGGGGTGGGTGGTAGGGTTACCACCTGGCTGGTATTTGACTGGCCTGGCCAGTTTTTTATGGATTTGCCAGTTGCTAGAAAAATTATTTAATCTGATGGAGTTTTCTTTTCTGGGGGTCTAAAGATTTGCATTATTATCACAATAAACTGGGATATCTAATGTTAAAAGTTTCTGTGTCCAGCTTTCTCACTTTCACAGTTTAAGTGATAACAGATCAAAACTGTTGAAAACACAGCAGCTGTCTGCCCCTCAACACACAAGTGCATTGCATGTTTATGAGAGTCATGTAAGAATGAGGAGATGTGCGATGTTATTAATTTTATCTATGTGTTATCTCTTTGCATTCTCTAAATGGCTGTTGAAGGGGTGGCGTTACAGAATTGCTTTGTCGCTGGGGGGTTGGGGTTGCAGTGGGCTTGCCTTGTGAGGAGTGTGTGTCTGTGTGTGCTGGTTTTTTTGCATTTCAAGCGTAGTAACTTTAGTGGGTCGGCACATATCTGTCTGTCTGTCTGTCTCTCCCTCCCAGGTCTAGGAACATTTCCTGATAAAATTTTTATCTAAACTGGTAGGTTCCTGGAAAAAAGTTTCAGTTTAGCTGAATTGGCATTGTCAGGTTTTGGTGATAAATTCCAAAAAAAGGTTTTGGTGATAAATTCCCAGCTAGCTGTAATCACTTTGCTGGAGACAGGAGTTATTCTGGCCGCATAACTAACTTTAGTCATACTGCATGTGTTTGTACTGACGGATCAGTTTTTACATCTAAAGAACCCTTTCACGGCCCTCTTTACTTACTACTGAGGTCTGCATTTACCTGTGTTCACTGCTTGCCATCCCACAGAAAATGGGGTCCTTGCTTGAATGACGTACATAGTAATGGGGCTGTGATTATCCGCTCCTGGTCTCCAGGATAACTGAGCTGTAGTGTCTGTGATTTCATCTATTGTCACAGCTTCAGGTGGGCCTGGTGGACCTGTTACAAAATATTGAAATATACAAAACAGTTCAACTCCCATCAATGAGATGAAATAATATAGCAAGTTAAGGAAGGAATGTTCTGTTCTTCATTTAGGATTCAGTAACAGGCAGCTCAGCCTTAGAATGGTATGGCTCTATGGTTTTTGCCTCTAGCATCTAGAACTAGAGCAGCCCTAGCTGTTTTGCCACCCAGAATGGAAAATCTTTTTGGCGCATACCCCCTCGCAGTAGTGGAGCAAAAAAAACCAAAAAACACCACAACCTCCCCCAAAACAAACAAAAACCCCACAACGTCTGATCAAAACAAAAGCTGGTCAATCAAAGCAGAGCAAAACCGCTGGCTAATCAGGGTGGAGCGAAAACAGCCAGTCAGTCAGAGCAGAGGAGAAAAGATGCATCCAGCGGTGTGGTGGTGCCCCAAGGAAGTTGGTGCTGAGGGTGACCATCCAGTTCACCTAGACCTGTCCATGACCTTACTGGCAGATCAGCAGTGCAGCTCAGCAGGATGGATGGAAAGAAGTGCTCCAGTTGAAGTAGACTTTACAGCCGAGAATTTAATTAGCAAAACACATAAGAATGTGCTTAAGGGCTTTCTAGAAGACTTAAACTCATGCTTAAATGCTTTGCAGAATCAGGGCCTTAAAGCGATAATATATATATAGGTCAGTCATTTCACTCTAGTAGTAATCCAAGGCAATTAGTTTAGTATTTGTACAGACCTCTGTGTGAAACAGCTGTTATCCGAAAGCAGTCAATAGCAATGGCCTGAAAAGTATTAAACCACAGAACCAAACATCCAAAAGAAAAAACACAAAAGTTTGATCTCCTAATTCCAAGAGCTCAGACTCTTCCTCTTCACTAATTACTGAAGCTTGAAAATCTTTGCTTGATAACCACTCGGGTTTCCTCTGGTAATAAAACAGACAATTTTTCTGCAAACTCAAACCATGATTTGGATGGGTCTAGAGTGTATGTGCATAGGAAAGATCAAAGGTCCCAAACTTTTGATTTCCTTCTATAAAGTAGGGAAGCAGGAGTATCATGCAGATAACGACCTATTTAAAATCTGGTTAGGAGAAGGCTTTATTAGAGCTGGTTGAAAATTTTAAAACTGCAATGAAATTTCAAAATTCTAAAATAAAAAAAAATCACACTGAGTTCTCACAATTCTCCTCCCCTTCACCCACCTCCCTTTTACTAACTCTAAGGTTGGTGGATATGTTTCAAATTTCCAAAGATTCCAAAGAAAAAATTTCAAAAGTATTTTTTCAAATTTTGGCAGAAAATAACTTACAAGATTTTCCAGTTTTTAAATCTAGATTATTTACACCCACACTACACTGAATCAGGCCTCTCACCTAGCGCCTTAGTCAAATATCTAATATAACATCATTCTAGATTACCTGCTGTAAGACTTGCTTTGTTTGTAGCCTGGTCAAGTGTCTTACAAACTAGACAACCAACTCTTCCCAATCACAAACTTTGAAGCAACTGTTGTGATACTTTTTACTTCCAAAACTCTGGAAGAATATACATAGGTGCTGGAACTAGGGATGTGAAGTTTTTCCGCACCCCCGGGCTTGAAGTGGTTTCCTTTATTCAGGTTTCACCGGTTGGTTCCAATGGCTTTAAGCACTCTCATTATAAAAATTGTTCCAGCACCCCTGAGAATATAATTCTCTCTAGACCAGATGGAATCTGATAACGTCCTACAAGGTCTTCAATACTATACTAATTAAATCTACTGAAAACTAGAGACAAAGGGCGAGTAATAAAAAATTAAATGAAGATACTGATCCATCAGCACTTCAGTAATGTGTGCCTATTCTAGCTGCCAGCACACATAGACGAGAGACAATATCATTGCATGTCTTCAGAATGAGTGGAACTTCAAGCCTGTGACAGGTGGCTTATTTGTTATTTATATAATGCCACAGGTATGCTTGTTCAGTATTATCTTGTCAGTATTTTCTTCCTCTGACATAAGGTACCTAATTTATTTGAATTCTAGATTCTCTCTCTCCATGCCCATCACCACAGTATCCTAGTGCCTCTCTCCACAGAAAAAATTCTTGTATGTCCCTGTAAGGGAATAGAATAGAAAAAAATATCTTACAGTTTTATATTCTCATCCATAACCATACTATCTGAGTGTCTTCCTTGAAAATTGGCAGCTATAGTGAAGTTCTTAGTAGACTTCATGGTGTCCCTGGCTTACCTCCTTTTTGGGGGTCAAACTATGGGTTGGTGTTTTTTGTTTTATTTTTTTGTTATGGGTTTGCTTGTTTTTTTTGTGGGAGAGCCAGGCAGGGGTGTCTGTGTGGTAAACGTCATTCTGCCTATTATGCAAAGGCAAAAAATATGAATGAAACTTCAGTGTAGTGAGAAAGAAACTCTTCTAGACAAAGCACAAGACTCTGTGAGCATTCAAGAAGGTCTTGAAAGAGCCACTATTCTTGCCCATGCAGGCTGCTATCTTTTTGGGAGGTAGACTCTGTGACATGAATATGGAAGGGCAGAAAGTAGCTGAAGCCATGATCCCACTGCTTCTGTGACAAGAGCATACTTCATAACCTTCTGAAAGGTGGTTCAGTGGTTGCATTCTTCTGGAAGATATTTGGATCTTCACAGCATGAAGGATGGCAGATCTTGAACATGGGGAGGGGGTGCAGGTCTCCAGATGGCACTGGCCAACTGGCAGCTCACTGGAAGGGGATTAGCAGAGCTCTAGCTCACTCACGGTTCTGCCCACAGAGTTCCCACTTGGGGGAGATGTCTGGCCTCATGGATTGGCTCAGATGTACTATTTAAGCCAGCAGAAGGCACAGCAAGTTACTTGCACAACTAGGTGAATCCTTGGCTGGCTGCCGATTTGGACCCTTCCTACATGCATGCCTCCTAAGCCCTGCCTATTCCTGGTTCCTGTCCTCCATATCTCAGATCTTCCTCCACACTTGGTTCCTGTTTTCCTACCTTGCTCCAACTTTCTGCTCTTTTGCTTTATCCACAACTCTGACTTTGGCTTCGACCCTTGGCTTGACTCCTGCTTCTGGTTCCTGGATCCTGAATGTGACCACTAGGTCTGACCACTCATGCCCCGATCATCACAAACAGCTCCCTTTGTGGTGGCATGACTCCACATCAATCTCTGGTAATTAGAGCTGGGCAAATAACCACTTTGTCAGTTTGGTAGCAGTTAAAGAAAAAAACAACTGGTTTGGGTCGAACTGAATGAGAAATATTTTGGTGGATAAAAAAAGTCTGTTTCAGACCAGAGCTTTGAACCTGAATCTCCCACATCACAGGTGAGTACCCTAATCACTGTGCTAAAGGTTATGAGATGAGGAATAACATCGCCACATCGTCCTGTCCTTCTCTGTCTGTTTCATGATAGGCCAAAACTATTGGTGTCAATTTACAGTTACAGGTCAGCCTGAAACGGCTTTATTATTTTGTGTCAAACGATTAGTCTGAAAAACTTTGCCCATCTCTACTAGTAAGGATGGCCCTCATTATGCATCGCAATGGTGCAGTGGGCATATAGTCAGCCTTATGATGGATATGGAAGCTGAGGTACAGAGAACATAAATGACTACTCCTAAGGGTCAATGATAGAGCCAAAAGTGAAGCTTGGGAGCTGTGGCTCCCAGCCATGCACTCTAATATTTAATTAACACTTTTATCTGCACTTGTGGCATACATAAACTCTTATCAACAAGTCACCCACTTTCTGTTCCTTCACCCATCCTAACACTGAAAGTTCCCCTAGTTTCCTTGGCCTGTTTTTCTCCCTCCACTTATATGTTTGAATGATTTCTGTATTTTGGTAAGATTGGTACAATTAGCAACAAAAATGTCACTACTTTTCAGTTTAGGAAGCAGAATCAATAAGAGTGTGCAGAGTATAGGAAAAGGTTCAGACTGGTGTTTTTTTGCGGTGGCAAGGTCACTATTTCTGCTATTGTTGTGGTCACTTTGCTGTGAGAATCATGTTCTTGTTGACTGCTTAGAAAGCTGATTTACAGGAAGTTACCTAACATGTTCCCATCAGTGGACAGTTTTGAAATGTTTATGTAAAAATATTTATCTGACACAACAAGGACAAAAAATATGAAACAGCAACGTAATTGGAGTACCTGACGTTTTTGGGGATATGGGGGAGCAGCTTTCTTATTGGACAGGGGATGTCGGGTATAGCAATTAATGAGTTTTTGCTTCACACATACCCTCACAGATAATGATTTGATGAGCTGGTCATTTCATCAACACTGTCATCAGCATGTGTTGGTAGATTCATGAGGAGAAAGAATGAATGTTACAGTCATTCTTCCAATAGGTGTGGCTTTTCTCAAGTATTTTGCTAATTTAATAAAGAGAAATTCAGAGTTTAGGAACAAAAGACCTAAATCTTTAATTGTGTTCACTGGCTCTTCAGAATATATTTTCTTCTAAGAATGATGTTTACAAATTCCTAGCAGAATTTTATGTTGTTTCCTGTAAAATGAAGTATACAATATCACTTAAGAACTTTACGTACTACTCATTTAAATGTTTAGTAGTCTAATTTATTGGCATTTAACTGCTGATCAGAGCATCATCGTCATTAAACAGAGTATAGATTCGGAGCAGCAACAATATTGTTTATCCCACAAAGGAAGGACTGACAAAACACGGTTGTCTTCTTAAATGGACAGCAATCATTTTTCCTCTGCTAGACTCTGACAGCTTGCATGTGGTTAAGAACTCAGCATTCATATCCTAAAGGAGTAAACATATTTCAACTCATAAAATAGGATGTTGATCTCAGGAATTCCCATCTATACCCAGAGGTACATTTGTGATAGTAGGTTTATGGCCTAATCTTGTATATTTTACTCTGACAAAACTGCTACTGCCAATAGGCGAGGACTGCAAGATTTAGCATTCCTACATAATTTTCTCTTTTTTCTTTTGTAGTGAAATGAAAGCTTGTGGAATACATTTTTTTAGACAGCAATAAAAACTGAAGTGTTCCATTGGCAGATCAGAATGCAAGCTTCTCCTCACACTGCCAAAATGTATGTGCCTTTACCTTGACCCAGAGGGACAACTTTAATGGGCTGAGAATCCAATCGGCTCTCAAGTTCCCATCCCAGTTATAACTGCTTTGCTGAGACAACCTAATAAGACAACTAGTGCAAGTTGCAGGTCTGGGTTTTGGGACAGAGTCCATTCCTATGAGATACTTAGCATCCTTAACTTCTGCTGAAATTGGTAGGAACTGAGATTGCTCGGCACTTTGCTTGAGCAGAATGGCAGGTTTAAGGACTGGTTTGGTTGAAGCTATCCATTTTTTTTCCCCACAGAGCAACTGAACACTGTATCCAGCCTATATTCATGCTAGTGATCCAGAATGAAGATTTAATATATTCAGATTAAAGGCCATATTCACAAATCCTCTAAGCACATTAAGTATTTGATCTCAAAATCGACCACGATGGTGGTTTTACTAAATTATTACTAATCTGGAGGAAACAATGCAGTATTGATAGCAACAAATTTAGTGAATTAACAGTACAGTATGTCAGTTGCACAAATAATTCAACACAAGATCTTGTTTCCACAACTTATGAAAGTTTTGTGTAGGATACATGAACACATATATAAGGATTTTTGTGTGTAGTGTTTGGAAAATGTACTGTGTGGTTCCTCAGAGCTTATTTCTTTCAATAATTATAAGCTGTTGGGATTTTAATGAAATTTCTCTCCGACCATGCATTGTATTACCCAGAACAGCAGACAGTGCAAAAAATAGTTTTACAACATCAACAACAAAATTCAAATACCTCTTACAATGAGGTCTGCAGTAGCCGATAGCTTGTCCACAGTTGTTTGCGCCGTGCAGACATATTTCCCAGCATGCTTCAGCTGGATGCTTCTGATCATCAAATCACCAGCTGAATCCTGCTGATAAAGTAGGGAAAAGTGGTTACAATGACTTTTTAATGAGCTCTAAACATCATTACCACATGAAGGACACTGTGACTAATGGATTTATTTTACACTGGCTGATGAAAACATTAGTAATGCAAGCCGTGGCCTATTAAAAATATGTGAACCTGCCTTGAAGATAAGAGCAGTAGCATTTCTAAAATTATAGTTTCTACCAGGGATGGGGGAGTCTGGTTTGGGTCATTTAAACAGTTTACCGTTCAAATGATGTGACAAAACGTATGTGAGGCTGGTGCTCTAAGATTCCTTATTTCTCTCTCCAGCCATCCCATATATAGCCTTAACTGATATTCAGATATCTATGTTCTGTCTACAGCCATTTCATAGGTGAAAACCAACCTAAATTATGAGGCATCTGCAATAGTTTCACAGCTTTGTGTTACAGCCAACATTTTGATTGCCCGCCATTTATATATTAAGGATCATGAGAACAGCACTCTCTAAGGAAATCTTGCATCACCTAGCGTGGAATAATGGTAATTTGTTCTCCAAATGCCAACTGCATGTCTGATTAACAGTTGAATAGAACTAATTATGTTTATGTATGTATATGTAGCTCAAATATTTCTATGCTCTTCAACAGACACAGCGCTTTCAGTACATTAGAAACCTCAATGTAAGATTCTTCAATGAACAATATTAATAAAGTTTGTAATTTTAGTTTTGTAACCCTATTAAGTGTAATCATTAGGAACAGCTGTCAATGCTGTTGTGTACCCTAGAGTGTAGATCTTTGAGTAATATTTTGCATCTTCAAATTACTTTTCTTCACACCCCCCAATGATAATAACAAAGCTCATAAATTGCATTTTCTTTTCCCTGCAGCATGAAACTTCACTCTTGACAAACGTAAATGGAGACCATCACTCTGCTTAAAGTCTAGAAGAGCCTCTGACTTTGTGAACTGTCCATGAAAGCCACATGTGAACCCTTTTCTCTCACCCTCCACTATTTCTAGTATATACCTATTTGGTTTCTTCCATCTTTTCTGCTAGCTACATTGAATGCAAGTAGACAAGGGAAAAAAACCCTTCAGGATGAATGAATGAAATGAAACATTTTTCTGTTGCAAATAGGTTAGAGATTAAACCCTCAGTAGACTTGCCTAAAATGGAGTGGGTTAAATTAGATGAAATCGGAACTGTGAAAAATAGCATTTAGTTTCCAAATGAAAGTAAGCTTTCCATCCATGCTATGGGCATAACCTGTGCGATAGTTAATGCTTTTTTTTTTTTTGGGGGGGGGGGGGGGGGCGGGGGGGGGATGACATTTTTCTGTTTAACCATACATCATATTTAATCTTTTCTACACAGTTGGGTATATAAGCATGTAATATGATAAGATTCATGGACTTGGTCTCTGTGTGAAATACTGCACTATACCTTCACGCAACCCAATCCTCAACATTTTTGTTCAGATGAAACACAAATGAACCTGAATCTTACATTTTCAGTGAATTGCAAGAGATTTTGGTCCTGTGGGCCCAAGTGACCTCAAAAGAAGTCCCACACAACTCAACTGTTACTCTACCCCTTTGAAAATGTAAGGGGTGAAAACTTTTCATCTGTGTTATCAATTCTTTTCAATAAGAAGAATAACATGCAAAAGTTTGATTGGTTGTGGGGAGAGTCTCCTGGATCTGTTATTCCTATTTTAAACCTCCTTTATAATATATGATTTCATTGCACACATTTTATAGCACCCAATGTGTTTGATTCCCATAGATGGTTGGTAATACAAAAAGTATGAACATTAAAAACAATTACAGGTGAAAACACATTAAACCAGCAAGACTGTACTGTCCATATTTCAAAGTACTGATAATAGTGCCTTAGATTGCCTCAAATGACTGTTAAGAACTTAGGTGTTAAGGTGCATTTGGATGACTTGCGGATCTTTTCACCTCTAGGTCAACAGTTCAGTCCTGACTCCTCTTTGTGGTGACTGAAAGTTATTACCTCAGGATGGCTGTTCATGCATCCACATGTAATAAAGTCTCATTCTTAGTGTGTGTGGTTGTACATTACTAAATCCCCTTTAAAATGAGGTACTTATGTCAATAATCTCAGTAGAAAGGCCAAGTACAGATGTGATTAATGAAATAAGACTCCATTCCTGCCATGTTCCCTTGTTTTCTTTTCAAAGGCATCTCTAGGAGTTTGTAGTGAAGGAGTATGGCATTTTTCATTCCTACAGGCCCCATGAGGACAACTTGTTTGTGAACACTGGATGAACACCAAAAGCACCATGAGACTGTCATCTTCATACAGAGGACCTTGACTGCAAAGGTATATTTAAGGCTTTAGACTTAGTGAAATGACCTCAACTCAGTGGCTTTGACAACTGGTATCTGTTCACCACAGCTGGGATCTTCAAAAGGGCCCATCCCTAAACAGCATCCAACTTCCATTGAATTTCAATGAGATTTGAGGTGCACTAACTCCGTTAGGTTCCTTTGGAAATACCATCCTACATCTATTAAGTCAAACCTCAAACATACTGCCACAGACAAGGTACCATGCAGAGAGAATGGCAGCCTCATGGTGCTCTTCCTGTTGCACTGTCTGCCACACAGTAGATCCTTTAAGAGAAAAGAAAATATGATCCATTAATACAATAAAAATGGTCCAATTTTGATCCCATTCAACTAAATGCAAAAACTTCCATTGATTTCAATGGGAGCGGGATTGGGCCCAATGTCCTGAAGATTTAAAAACGAAAGATAACTATAAGGTTAAGGCATGTAGGACTTTTCAGTGAGTTTAATGGTCATACGAGTGCTAGATTCACAGCCATGGAGATAGAAGCTTCTACTGACAGACAGAAGAGGTTTGGCACAAGTAGCAGTCGGGCAGACTTCCCCACACTGTTGTACCAATTTACCATACCTCAGTCAGCATATGAGAGAGTGTGGTTCATGTTCTATGCCCATTTAGCTCTTAGACTCTCCATGGAGGCTGCTAACAAAAGTGTTAATTAGTGCTGATTATGATGGTTGTTTTCTGATGTGCTCCAAACAATTCTAGAACAAAATGGACTCATTTCACACAAGTATCTAAGCAGTGATCAGACAGTAACAACTCTGGGGGCTGCATTTGAACTAGTGACCTAGAGGTGAAAGGCATGGGGTCGCTATTTAAACAAATTTGAAATGACAATGTAAAACACAGGGCAGAGAGAGTTTTCATGGATGCTTTCCTAATATCATAGTTTATTCTGTAATGAGCTACATTATATTTTGAATGTGACCAAAATGGCTAAAACTCTTTTCAAACCTGATTTTTTTATTCAGTACCATATTTTCATGGACACAATTTTTCTAACCTATGAATAGCATATTTCTCGGTCATTGAAAATATTTGCATTATCCAGTGTCACAGTTTAGATTTCAGTTAAACAAAAAAGTATTAAGTGGTCTTAATACTAGCAAGCCATATCACATAGACAGAAAAATCAGATGTAAAATCTGATTCCATAGGCCACGCTATCTATAATGCTATACAGATTATATAGTTTGCGGGGCGGGAGGAAGGGGAATACTTATTTTGAAGATGTAACTTGGGCACAAGAGTGAGTGCACGTTGACTTATAAGGGCATAGAAACGTACTGACAACAACAAAGACTAATCAAACAGGTTACAGAGCTCCAGAAAAGTGCATTCCTTCTACTTTTTATGAGAATACAGAGTTTTACAATTACATTCGGTTTATGTTTTGCTGCTTCAGCAAGGAAGAGAACATTAAGGAGTTTATTCAGCTTGGGGCAGATTAAGAAGTCTATTCTACACAAAGGGAATTGCCAATGTATTGTAGCTCTCATTAGCACTAGTGGGATTTATTGGCATAAAATGTCCCCCAAGAGTCCACAGAAAAATAGACCTTGAGAAATGGCTATACGAATTACAACAAAACTAGGATACCTATTTAATGTTTTTCTTAGTAGTCAGTAAAACACAAGATAATGTTCCCACTATTAGCAGGGATGTATCACTACTTTCTCTTTCCCTGTAACTTTGATTCTGTATAGACAGGCATTTTCTATGTTATCTATGGTCATTACTGTGTCTCTGTAACACATGAATGGCTTTTGGGCGTTGTTGATATTAATACTTACCCCTCCAACTCTTTCAAAGTGATCCCCGTCTTTCTCAAAGTCTATCAGGTGTCCATTAAATGACCAAGTAAACATAATATCTAGCGAGTGATCATGAGATACCTGGCAAGGCAGGACAATACTTTCTCCAACAGTGACATCCATGCTGTAAGGTGGCACCACAAACCGTGTTGGATCTGTAAATAACAAATGGAGAACACACGGGAGAAGAATGAATCCCTTCTCCTTTAGCAATATATAGATTTCAAGAGCTGATTACAATACTAGGCAGCTTGTTGCAACCTTTTTGCTGATGGGTGAACTTAAAAAGGTTGGGAGGTTCAATTATGACAAGAACTTAACAGTTAGGTGGATGCTTAATGGAACAATTGAATTATTAAGTTTGTAAAACTGGGCTGGGAATTTTGTAAGAACAGGCCCTTGAGTCCTCTGTTTTCAACTGAGCTGAACTGAGTCGAAAACACCACCTACACATTTTTCAGGATGTCTGCTTCCAGCCACAGCCTGGAAGTACAGAGGGGTGTATGAAAATAAAAAGGTAACGGGGAGGGGAGAAATATTTTATCAGAACCTGTTCATCCTCCTTTTATTCTAACCATTGTGCCTTTTATCTGGGAATACATTCTGTAAGGTTTATAAGCCAATGTACTTGGTTCATTAGTATTATCAAAAAGTTGCGCGTCTTCCCCAAGCTGAGCACTACCTTGATACCATTTATTCATGGACAGCTGCCAACATGCATTTCTTTTCTGAATCATACACAGAGTGCTGAAGCAGCAAGAATCAAGGTGAAGCAAGAAAATACTAAAGAAACGTGAGTGATGCATCTTTGGGCCTGTTCAGTAGAAAATTAAACTAAAGATATTCAGAACCTTCCTCACTGGTGGCTCTTATTGCAAACCGTGCATTTGTTTGGTACTCCTGTTTACCATCTTCCAAATTCCGATGTTCTTAAGTCCATTCATTTTGGGTGAAATTCTTTGTTATGCAGAGGGCCCACACAAGACACATGCACCACATTCTCTTAAATGGGAGATTGTAAGAGATGCATAAGCCTTATGCCAGGTCCCTACACAAGGATGAATTTTACCATTATTAAAATTTCAAAACTTATGTAGTGCCTATAAACAGACACTTTACATGTCTTTGAAGCAAAAAGAATTATTTTAGGTTTAAAATAGGAGTGACCTTTCCTCCCAAACAGCTCTTTATGAAGGATTTCTCATTCTGTCTAGAGATATCATTTGTTTCAACACTTAGACAGCAGGATCCAAGTTACATTTCCTAGAGATATAACAAAGTAATTATGCCACCATTTACCTTACTGGTAAATGATAGTAAGGAACATTTCTCATCATGGCATTATATAATGTTGATCCAAAGTCTTTATGCATAAACACAGCTGTACATTTCATACTTTGTTAATAGACAAGGCAAGGGGGATGGGGGCTTGAATGTACAAAAGAAGTTAGGCACCTGTCTGATTTAGGTGTTTAAGTCCCTGTTTTAGGCATCTAAGTCCCAGTTTTGGGACCATTGGGATGCACAAAACTCCCACTGAAACCCTGTTGGCACCTAAACTCACTTGGCAACTTAGGTTTTGCAGTAAAAGTTCCCAAGGTGCCTTTGCTGCTGTTTCTGAACATGCACACTGCTGCTTTCCTGTGGGTGTCTGGGTGCTTATCTTCTGCCTAGGCCTCAGAGCAATTCACAAACCAGGGAAAACAGGTATCCGGCCATCTAACTAACCTGAGGACCCCAATCTGGTATGCTTTGGGAGCACTGTAGCTTAGCACATGAAGACCTGGTAGATTGTTGAGGTAACTGGGTTAGCCTTCCCCAGTCAGACGATAAAGTTATTGTTTAGGCTTCATGATGTACCTAATCCAAAGGTAAATGTTTAAGATCTGGGCATTTAGGACCTGATTCAAAGTCCACTGAAGTCAATAGAAAGAATCTCCCTGACTTTGTTAGGGTTTGTATTATGCTTTTTAAACCATATGCACTTTAGAATGAAGTTGGACTGTTATTAGTTCACTAACTATATAAATACATCAAGGAATAGAAGACTTGGACAATAAGGCTTTCCACAATGTTTAGTAGGAAAATTAGCAGAGTAGATAAGGAAATGCAGTATGGTACCTCCCAAATGAGGTATATAGTATTATCATGGGCAGGCCTTCAACATCTGTACTGACTATTATGTTTCATTATAAACGTTATATGTTAGCTTGAGCTTCAGCGGCTATGAGACCGAATACACTGGTTTCCACCCTCCAAAACCCTGGACTGGATTAAGCCACATGAAATTCAAGCCACTCTTTACAGTAGTTCAGAATGTTACTCTAGGGTTTGTACCAGTGAAGGTTACACTGGTGTTGCTATACTGATACAAAATTCCCTGTGGGCCTGATCCTGTGAAGTAAAGTTAATGGAAGTTAAGGGCACTTAGCATGTCAAAGGAAAGCTTAATTTACAATTTCTGTCCTCCCCAACCCCTGAATAATTTCAAATGATAATAATAAAAAAAACCCTATCAGATGCCCTAACACATCATTAATGCTATAATAATATCCTAGCATGATTAAAATAATCATTAAGACAGGAACTTCCTGAGTCCTCTCCAAAAATCCTATCAACTGTTTATTAAGTGTGTGATACTGAGAAGAAATGAATGTCTCCTCTAAAAGGTTCTGAGCAGAGTTGGGCAAATTTTTTTACACTAACCATTTATTTGGCTTTAAAAAATGCTGATCTGGTTATACCAAAATGTTTCTCAAATACATGTTGATTTTGCTGAATTTTTTTTTTTTTTTTTTAAAAAAGCCAATAACATTTTCCAAAAATGTTGAAATGGCCAGTGGGGATATTTTCAAGATAAAATGTTTAGATTTTTCAGTTTGAAACAGATTTTCATTCCAAAATTACTAATACTTTTATTTTTAAAAATTCAAAAATGTATAAAATGCTCAAAATAAAAATAAAATGTTAGTTTTGTCAAAACAAAATATTTCAGTCAATCTGAAATTAATTTTTTGGTTTTTACTTTTCGGAATTGCCAACAAACTGAAAAAATCCCTTTTTTCTCCAGCTTTTGTCCTGACCACCCTCAGCTTCTACTAAAGTCCAATAATGTATTTTGCAGGATTGGGCTCTAAACAAGTATTAGTGTCTAGTTTTTGCTGAGCCTGGTCTGTACTTCCCTGTGACATCCTGTAAAAATGCAAGAGGGTATCACTACAAAAGGGAAGGGCATGGACTGATCCTTTTGGTTGCTGAAACATACACACACACACACTTTCAGAGATGCTAAGCATAATTCCAGCAGAAATCAATGGGAGCTACAGGTGCCCTTGCCTCAGGTTCCTACTCCCTTAGTGTCAAGAAGCAGTGATGTTATATTTTAACATACTGTTTTCATTGAACCGTTGATACAGCTTGATGACAAATGACACCAGAGTGGAATACAGGCAAGACTTTGACCCTAGTCATATTTAGCATGAATGTGAGCCCTCTGGGATGAACTTTACAAATCACTCTGAGGAGAACACTTACCAATCTGTTTTCAAGGACTGGAAAAGTAAAAAGTTCTATTTAATAGCCCTAGCAGCAGGCGCAGATGGGAAGTGTTATGCACAGGCCAGTTGAGGACAGAGAACACCATGATGTTCTCCTAAATATAAATTATTTTCCACAGGTATCTTTGTTGTTAAGTAATCTTTACTTAGAGGATGACTACCAAGGGCAACTAACATTTTTTTTTAAAAAGTGGTTGAACTGAAAGGTTTTTTTATTTGCAACTCAAGTGAACATTCATGTTTTGAATATTCATGCCAAAAATTGCACTTTGGTATGGCTTTCAAAATAAGAGCAATCAAAACTAAATGGGAGTTCTGAGAAAGTTCAGCTACCATTACTGCACAGATACTATTGGAAATACAACCGAATACTGAATTGAAAAAGGTAACGTTCAGTTTCTCTAGATGTTGTTATTTTTTCAAACACCAAATGAGTAAAAAAAAAAAAAATCCACTTTTTAGTTTTGAAAAGGAACTAATGACAGAGTAAGAAGAGATCAATTGAGTGAAATAGCACATTTTCTATGCATATACATAAGTATTTATTATAGATTAATATAGATAAGGCCAAATGCAGCCCTGGCACAAAATAAAAGTGTGAATTCAACTCCCATTGATCAATGGGGAGTGTCGGGATTTCAACCACAATTAACAGGAAGGCTTTCCTAGATAAGCATTGAGAGGACAGGCAGTAAATGATGAGATTTACAGTTTGCTGTTTGAGATTTACAGACTGCTACAAACAACGTTTTTGAGCAGTTAGCATTCTTGTCTGTAGGTGTCACTGAAAGTTCAATAGAACAGGAAAGCTGCTGGGTTTTTTTCTTCCTCTGAAGTCAGCAATTTTCCAGGATCACAGTTTTAGTGCTTATCATGTAAAGGAAACTTCATTTTCTTATTTTACATACAATTTTTCTTTGCGTGCCAACAACATCTGACAGGCCATGTACTGGCTGAGTTTCCAGTGTGTTTTGAAAGCTTAGATCATTTGAGAAGAGAGTATGCTTACGGGACCAGATCCTCAGCTAGGGTAAACTGGCACTATTCCATTGATTTCAGTGCAACTATGCCAATTTACATCAGCTGATGATCTAGCCCATAATACATAGAAAAGAATCCTTAGAGAGTATTCAAGCTTTTCTTCCTTATCTTTCGATCTGCATTGTTTCTCTTCGTTTTACTGTTGATTGCAGGCTACCAGAATCTGGTGTATTTTTGATTAGTTTAGTTTGCTTATGTGGCATTACATTTTTAGCAAGAGCTTTCCTGTTAATCTTCAAAGTGAGAAGTGAGAAGATGCAAAATGAGGAGATGTGGTAGCATTTGGCTGCTGTAACTGTTGCTTTTGTCACTTGTATTCCACCAAAAGAAAATCTTCTTTAGCTGTTTGCACGGTTTGCTTTTTATGTCTCATTTTGGGACGTTGCGATGCGTTTCATAGTTACAAACCACCTAGCTGTATGTATCACGGAGTCTGTCTGAGGGGAACAAATTATCCAATTTGAAAAGAAACCAGCTTGCCCTGATTTTTTTTTGTATTGATTCCGTGTCCATTAGGAGGGACTGTTTGTTTAGAATAAACAGCTCCGCATTGCCATATTTGCTTGCTGTAGATCACGCAGTGCTATGTTGTGTCATGTTGATCTAGAGTACATGACACAATGGGACACAATCTGCTGTGGCACAACATAAGCAACATAAATAAATCAGACACAGACAGAGGCAGATGCATTTTTTTAAAGTCAGTGCCTGATGTGAGTGTCAGCTTCTGAATTAAATGAGTGAGCAACAACCGAGTAATGAGTGACACCACGGTGGATAACAGCTTATCCCTACTGACCAAAAAGACCTCAGATGAATTGGGTATTTCTAACTAGAGCTACGCTGACTTGCTGGTCTATTGCATTGCACCACTACCCATTTCAAGTGTGTTCACTTCCAGTCTGGCAATACTGTGTGCTCAGACTGTGAAAGCATGGGAATACTATAATGTTAATAACAGCAGTGCCTTCATTTGAGGACATCAAAGTGCTTAGCCTGAATGAGGCAGATGGATAGAGTATTTTAAATCCCAAAAAACTGAATACTGTTTGCAACATGCTCAGGATTTTGTCAGTCTAAGGGGAGTTGCTCTTCTGTGGGAGTTGAGCATCTCAAATGATTGGTCCCAAGGAGATGTAAGGACAACATTTTTATATGTGGGTCTCTAAAGTTAGGGACCTAAATGTGTATTTATGCATCTAAACAAGTGACCTGATTTTCAGAGGTCCTGAGCTGAAAAGTCGTGTGATAAAGACATTGGACTGGCACCTGTGCGGGTCAGTGCCTGGCTTTGTTACAAACACCCTGTGTGACCTTGAACAAGTCAGTCTCACGGTGCCTCAGTTCCACATCTGTAAAACGGGGACGATAGCACTTTCCTATCCCCACCCTTAATCTATTGTCTATTTAGATTATAAACTCCTGTGTGTGTGGAGTGCATTGTATAATGGGGCTCCCATCTCAACTGGAGCCTCTATGCACTGCTATATTACAAATGAAAATCATCATCATAATGGGCACTTACCATTTCCATTGAGTTAGCACCTCTGAAAATGAGACAGCTTATATAGGTGCCTAAACACAGATTTCAGTGCTTAGTTTCAAGTCCTCAAGTTTTGGGCCAAAATGACTTTCTCAAGGTCACACAAGTCACTGGAAGTGCTCAACAGAAGCACAACCCAGGAGCCCTGGCCCCCATTCCTGTATTGCAGGGGTCGGCAACCTTCAGCAAGGGCCGTGCCAAATCCTCCCCCCCCGCCCCTCTCCCAGTGCTGGAGTGACGGTGGTGGGTGGGGTCTGCGAGCCCATTCCTGCAGGGGCCATGCTGCTCCCAGCCAGGGGCGCCGCTCGGCCCAGGTAGAGAAGGGGCGGGGCTGCATTCGTGAAGGGGGGGGGGGGAGAGGGGCCCTGGTGCTGCTTGGGGCCAGGAGCAGCGTGGCTCCGGCGAGGGCGCTGCGGGTCACTCAAAGTCGGCCGACCCCTGCTAGATTGTAATCTCTAGCTCACATACTCTCATCACTGAACCCCACTTGACTGATGTAAAGAATGGCATAGACAGAGTGAATAAGGAGCCTCATCTCTCTTTGCTCTCCGCTATTATCAAACATCCCTGGAAGCACGGCATTCCGCTCAGCACCGTATAAGCATATTTCAAGACACAGACCCTGATTCCCAAGGAATTTCATAGCGTCAGAGGTTAAGACCAGAAGGGACCATCAGATCATCTAGTCTGACCTTCTGCATATCACAGGCCATCAACACTACCCAGCAATCATACACTAAAACCAACCCTTAGATCAACTTAGATCAAAGTATTACAACTTTCAGGAGACTAGACTATTATCAGAGAATGTAGGGCCAGAAAGGACCCTGAAAGGCCATCAAGTTCAGCACCCTGCACTGAGGCAGGATACCTAGACCATCCCTGCCAGAGGTTTGTCTAAGCTGTTCTTTAAACCCTTCAATGATGGGGATTCCACAGCTTCCCCTGGCAGCCTACTGCTGTGCTTACCTACTCTTGTAGCTAGACAGTTTGTATGTCTCCTCTGAACACACTCCAGTTTATGCATATCTTTCTCAGACTGTGGTGCCCAGAACCGGACACGGTACTCCAGCTGAAGCCTCACCATTGCCGAACAGAGTGTGGCAATTATCTCATGTGTTTTACATATGTAAGAATTGAAGCTGCTCGTGGAGGGAGAACAAACCTGATCTGGCTCTTTACCTGGAAGAAAGAAAGGGAGTCTTTGCTCAGGTAACTCATGTAAGTTTTATTCAGGCGCGTAGGTACTATTTGGTACCCGCACGTTAGCGATAGACTTGGAGGCAACTCCTGAGTTAGAGAGCATGAGCGGCTCGGGCACCGACTGGCCAAAGTGGCTGCTGGAGAATGCAATAAAAAGGACTTTATTCCGAGTTGGAAAGGAGGGTGCTGCATAGGCCAAGTCCATTTCAGCTCGCCATGTGCTGACTTCCTGTACCATGTATTGTCATTGGAGCATGCCAGGGCATCTGTTAGATGTGTAATGAAAGCCAATGTGGATGACAAGGTAATTTCAGGTTCAAGCATGAATGCTCAAGTGCAAGGGTTTATGTTCAATTACCAGATGCTTCAAACAAGCAGCTAAGACAAAGGGAAAGCAATGCCAAGCACAAAGGGTCAGGTCCAACACTACTGAAAATTGACAGAATGTCGCCTTTGCTGTTGATGTACAGTAATCAGATAAAACACAACAGGGTTATGTAAAAGGTTCACTAAAGGTTTTAGCATTTGTGTGGGTCTGGGGATTTATGCAGTAGCTACAGTTATGAGGCAAGACGTTCTATGGCCTCAGGTATTTAATATGTTAGAAAAAAACCCGTGCAAGTAGGAAGAATAATAGACCTCAGTTTTATTAAAGTCCACTCAAATGCAAAAAGTTATCACTTTTGATTGTGCATTCATGGCAGATTCTGGAGGAATTTACTCTGATTAACAATGCCGAAAGACTAATTCAATAAATTCTACTGAGTCATTTTTGTGTCTGATTTCATGGGCCTCAATTGACCCTGATGTGCATAGAGATGTCCCCATAGGAAAAGCAGATATAGGTCCATATTTTTCCTATGGCCTTCATACTGCATCCATTTTTGTAGATACAAACAATTGTGCCTGTATTTGTGGACCTGGAATGATTTTCAAGTGCAAATATTAGTCCCTTCCCATCTAACTACCTGATAGTTCGAGGCAAACATCTCAGTTAAAGTTCAGAGTTTTGGGTCATACATCTACTTTTTATTTTTTGCTTAGGCACTCATACAGCTTTACTTTACAATGATTTAGATTTAAATTCCATTTTTTTTAAGATAAATTATAATCCCAGTATTTTTGGGATGATTTTTTGAAATTGTTTTGGTTTGATTTATTTATTTTTGCAGTAGGTAGCCGTTCAAAGATCTCCATTACTTAGTTCCAGTGGGCAAAGACCAATGATAAGACAGTGCGGTGAGGAGGCTTAGCCTCCCTCCAAGACTGTTAAGGAGGGACCGACATCCACCCCGGTGGGCGGAGCTGGGAAGGCCAGACCCACCACGCCAGAGGCAGAAGTGTGGGACAGGAACAGGAAGTGTAAAGGGCGGGCCCTCCAGCAGAGAAGGCTGTCCCTGGCCTGCTGCTGGAGTGGGAACCTAGAGAGGACTCTGGCTGCACCGAGGACTCATCCTACTCACCTGAGCTGCCTGACAACCCAGAAGCTGAGGAGCTACTGGGACTACCACTGGTGACTTACACCGGGGAGGTGGAGGATGACACCTGGATACAGGTACACCCTGAGGAGAGGGGAGGAAGTAGCCCAGGGATAGCCAACTATAGTTCAGCTCTCCTCCTGCCTAAGCACTTGGTGCGTTTTGGCTGGAACCCTTCTGACCCAGTGGTGGAGTGCTCCACTGCTGTTAGGGCCCTGGGCTAGGACCTGGTGGAGTAGAGTGGTTTGGGTCCTCTTACCTCATGCCACCCCACCCCTGGCATAGCAGACTCCCCCCACTAGGCCAGGAGGCCTGTGTTTGGTGCTCATCCCTGCCCGTGAGCCCCTAGATGGTGTGTGCCCCAGATTTCTTAATTGCCCTGCCCTGCCTGGGGGCATGAGATGGCTAATTCCCGGCTTTGAGCCTGCCTACACAGGTGGAACAGCGAGGGGGCATGGCCTCCCTCACAGACCAACAAGGAGGGATAGCCATGCAGTCCTACAGACGGATATAGCAAAAACTGCTCCCAGCCTTTTCGTTTTGGCCTTGGATGTGAATGACTTTGGACATCTATTATGAAAGGAGATAATGGGCAGTATACCAGAGCAGTATGCCCTAGATATTGCCCTGCATTGCAGAGCATTATGTTGGTTTCAAGGAAGACTGAATCTCATCTTTCTTTGTGTAAGCTGCAGAATTTTAAAGTTTTTCTAGCACATGCATCTCACCTGAGTGAGCAGATGTTCTAACCTTCACATTTGGGCCATTCTGGTATTGCTGAAATTTTGCTTGCTGATTTTTGGCTTCAACATCAGGGGCTACATTGTCTTGTAAGGGTAACAAAATACAAGATAAGAGATGATCTCACGAATTTTTCAGGAATATTTCAATGGTATAGTACTGGTACCAAACCACACTTGGTGTTTGACGGGAATATAAGTTTAACAGGAAACTTAACAAGGATATCTAGGCAAAAGGGTAGTCAAAATTTTTCAGAAAAGGACAAGAGGATCACAAAGCTATAACAGCCTTGGGTACACCTCTCCCAGGACTGTAAAATAAAGCAGGAAAAGGGATACAGAAAATTAAAATATTTGGAGTCAGTGGTGATGTATTTTATGAGCCATGTTTATGGTCAGTCTTGGTTTGTGACTAAATTATTGCATTATATAAACAATGCTTTTCCCTTGCCATATTAGGGCAGACTTTAATTCTCTAGGTAAAGGGTATTTGGGTGCCTGCCAGTGTTTAGGTATAAATTAGCTCGTATAATTTAAATATGCTCTTGTTCTGTTTCTAAAGATGACAATGTGATGGAACCAGAAGTACTTACAGTTGTAGTTTGGTCAAGAAACAGGATGCTGGTGACAAAAGGGCATATTGACAAACAAGGAGAGAGATTAAACAGATGGGGAACCACATGAAGTGGTTGGAAAAGCCCGCAGAAGCAGACCGATAACAGTTTGCATTGTGACAGCGAGGAAAGAGTAAAAAAACACGACTGTTTTTTTTAAACATGCACAAGTAGATGACATGTTTGCGTGTGCAGACAATGACGATCCAACGCCACACTGTCGTTTTTGAGAAATCAGCATAAAGGCGGGGGTTATTATGCAAATAAGCTCAACAAGAGTCCTTGTAGCCTCATAACATTTGTCAAAGGTTTAAAGAAAATAATGGTTGCCCTCGGAGCAGCAATGTGAGATCACAGAAGCAGATTAAACAGAAGTGTTGAGAGCTCAAGACATTCATGTACGCAGGCAGAACACCTACCAATCCAGCTAACTGGAACGAGGGTAATGAGACAATGAAAGTGTACATTCCAATTATTATGAGCCAAATTCACCCACTTACAACTAAGTGACATGTAAGCTTATGCTGCCATTTACATCACCTCTGAATTTGGCCCTAAAAGGCTATAAACATCATCCAGTCCTCTAGCATATGCCTGTATCTCTCAAAGAAGTAAAATGCAAATTTTCAATTCAGTGAGGCAATTAACCACTGGAACAAGTTTACCGAGGGATGTGGTATGTGCTCCATTATTTGGAGTCTTTAAATCAAGACTGGATGACTTTCTAGCTCTAGTTCAACTAAAAATTATTGGACACAATGCAGGGCTCTCACTGGGTGAAATTGTATAGCCCGTGTTGTGTGTGAGGTCAGACTAGATGGACAAAATGGTCTCTGCTAGCCTTACGATCTATGAAAGACCTTGCAGGACAAGACAGTGACTGGAGATAATATAAATCAACAGTAGCATTGGAATCAGTCTGCTTTTGATATGTGATCAATGACTGGAAATCACCCAGAGCAATACATTAAATATTCAGACGAGCTGCAACATTTCCCCCCTTTTTAATTTGTTAAAGCAACATTTACAGAAGAACCACAAATTGACAATGTCAAAAAGCATCTGAAGCTTGGTGACTATCAAACTTCAGGGACCTCTTAACACTCTAGACAGCAGCAGACACTGAAAAATGCTGACGACATGAAAATGTGACCCTGGACTGAGAAGATTAATAACTGGCGATTAGTTAAATGAACATGCGATAGTTTGCTATGCTAATTTCTACAGCTATCCTAATGGATTGTTTGAGTAGTATATGGGGCATGGCCAAAATTCATTTCAGTAAGGAATGGGGAAAGGCCAGTTCAAAGGTGAGTGGTTAAACAAAATCTTCTGCTCTACCATATCACAGCATCCAGCTGTGTTGCTTTCACTGTCAATCTTACAGGGAGGCAACAGCACATAACAGTCCACATATAATAAATAAGACTCAGGACTGCTCTTTTCCTATACCAGCATATGTTTCCATGTGTTTTGTACAATGAACCATCGTACATGTGTACTCACAAGCAAAGGAACTGATTTATAAGGAATGTCCCTTATAAGAAATTTTATAGCATTTTACTGTTATTGATTATCTGCGGCAGTAGTATGATATTGCAAGATGTAGGGTAAAATTTCTCATGACAAGTAAGCTCCTAAATGCCTGAGTCACTCTTGAAAATAGGACTTAGGTGCTTTTGAAAAGTTAACCCGTAGTGTTCTAGACCATTACTGTACACTCCTGCCATGCTTTTCTGTAACCAGGGATGGCAGTGATTTATGGCTATGTCTATAATAGGGAGTGAGTTTGGAAGGGGACAAATGCGGTCTTTCCTGAAGGAGCAAAGGTTCTGATTCAGCCTTTCCCCCCCAATTTAGCAATTAATCAAATGCATAAGTGCCTTCCTAAGTGGGGGTCTGCATTATTTCAATCCTGGCAGCTTAACATGTTTAATCTTTGCTACGTTAGAACCGCATTTTACAAAGGGAGAGTTTATACACTTTTTTTAGATATATGTGATAGAGAGTCTCTTGAGCCATTTTCTGTTAGGAAGGATCCATTTCATTTTAATGTAGGGAATTTTCTTTTTAAGTAGAATTTGAGCAAGATAATATTCCATTGCTTTTCCTACTAAGCTGTCCATCTATTCATGTAAGATTCACTTTTAAGAGTGTCAATTTCCTTCTTGGCTCCATTCATACCTGAACGGCAGTTTTGGTACAACTTATGAACGCGTTTCTTAAAATGATATTGAAAAAAGCTTTCCATGGATTGAAAACTGTCTAAACATGATATAAGAGTCTCCCTCCCAGGAATTAAAACCTCCCACCTCACTGAAAGGGACCAGGCAGTCAATCACCAGACAGCATTTCTGCATACTGAAATACACACTCTTTGTGTGGCTGAATAGTAAATGAAGGTTAATTTAAATCTGAAAACACATTAAGAATGGAATTGCATCAAAGGATACTTGGGAGAGATGCATCATTATAGCACCATGAAGACAAAACAAATGAAAATATATCTATTCTAGAGAGAACACAAAGGGTGTTTTCTTAAGTAAGAACTGGGAACAATACTTCATTTTATCCTCGGCAATGCAATCTTATTAAATCAAGCTCTCTCCATACAAATGTGACAAAGAGAATCATATGTAATGGGGTCTGGAAATGACAATCAAATCTGTCACTCAGAGAAATTTTTACTTGCTCTTTTATAGCAGTCAGCATTGGCGCCTGATTACACTATAAAAACAAAGCATACATTTTGCTATACCTGTATCGCTTCAGAGGTACCTTATATGAAATCGGTGTATTTGACAAATGATTGAACTATTTGTGACAGACTTTATGGATAATCCAGTGAATTCAAGGTGTCACCTTTTGTGGGCCATTGATTAAAACTAGCTGATATCCATCTTTGCAAGTATGGAATAATCTCCTGTCATTACAAAAATGATGGCCATTTTACAAAGAAGGTTAATCAGATACAGGAGCAATCATATCTGGTCTTTGATAAATTGCAAGTCATTCAAGGATCAATCCCCCTTGCAACAAGCCATTGTGACTACACAAGTGTAATGCCAGGCAGTGTGTTCTACCTGTCACATGCACAGCATCCAAAAGAATGTTGCCACTTTGAATGACGTCGCCTGCTGCGATTGTTGATTTGTAGTATTTTAAAACATGTTTAGAATTATAATGATCCTAAATATAGAGAAGTGCTCGTTTAAATTTTCAAGGGGCGACAGGCCAGCAATAAAAAATAACTAATACGTATGCACTCAACCCCATCATCTATAAGGTGATTGATATAGTTTGTGCATTTTTATGGAGCTGTATGTGTTCTTACATTTCTCTACATGCCCATCACGGCCCCACATGTGGCTCTGCTCTGCTCCCTCCACACTCAGGATGCAGGCTAAGATGATATTCTAAAGCTCAGGACTTAGTGAGCATGCAACAGTAAGATCAAAATAAACCCCTTTTAAGGCCTAATATCTCCAGGGTCACTAATGCTAAAGAATGCCATTAGACATCAATGGAAAACAGGGATTTCCAATAAACGTGGTGTATCATTAGCTTCTAATCCCTGATATCCTGGATGTCATACCACGAATTGGTCACTGGTCCCAAGGGATGGGCAAAAATCTAGGCCCTCCAGTACATTTACCAAACAGACCAGGGTACTTTCAGCATCCTAAGCATCCTGGCCCAGTCTGCCCGAGGTCCGCACCCACTTATAGCCATAGTCCTTTTGTCTGATGAGAACTGTATGGGAACCCACCAACATTGTTCCCACTCCTTTAATCATCATGAGCAGTTGCTCTTCAGTGACACGTGGTACTCCCTCCCCAGAAAGCTGAAGTTGCTGGAATCAATCACTATATATATATTGCTATATCAATAATCTCATCAGAAGCTGGTGAACTTGTTATTACTTATTATTTGTATTGTGGTAATCACAGCAGGCTCCAGTGCTTGGCGCTGTAAAAAAACAGACATCCCCTGCCTCATGGAGCTTACAGTCTAAGTATTAGGGCACGTTGATACTTAAAATGCTGCAGCTGCAGCACTGTGGTGCTTCAGTGAAGACACTACTATGGGAAGGGTTCTCCCGTCGGCATAGGTACTCCACCTCTCCAGGAGGCAGTAGCTACGTCCACAGGATACTTCTCCTGTCACCTTAGCACTGTTTACACTGGGGGTTAGGTCGGTTTAACTGTCTCTCTCAGGGGTGTGGATTTTTTACACCCCATAGCAATGTAGTTATATGAAGCTAATTTCCTTGTGTAGATCTGGCCTTAGACAAGACACAACAGCTAGATATGACCGGGAAGGGGGCAGGAGGTAACAATGAGACAAAACTGAATGCCCCTCTCTTCTGCTTTCTCCCTGTTCAGTTCTTTTATTTCTCTCTTTTCCCAAATTCTCTCACTCGTTTCCTTCTCTACCAGCTCAGATGTTGTGCTATGTTAATCAGATGTTAATCAGACTGTTGTAGCTGGCTGCTTGAAATGGATAAAACTTGTAGGTATTATATTTTGTAATGAAGTTTCTTTATTAATCTGTACTTTATTATTTTATAGTATAAGAATATAATTATTAATATAATTTTTGGCAAATGGGGCAGCCATATACCAGTATATGAACATACACATATGTGCATGTGTGTATTTGGGAGTGAGTGGGGCATTATCCCAGTAAATAGCTGCCCAAATCCAGGTACCATTATTTTGATTATACATGTCTTAGGGGGAGACAACCATTTATTTCAGGGGGTCATACTCAATAGATAAGTATTTTATATTCTCAGATGTTATGGTAAAAATTATAGCCACACACCTGCCTTTAAATCTCAGTTCATGTTGCAAATACAGCCACAGGAAAACATCACTTTTTTCTTCCATTTGGCTAAGAGTCAAGCCCTAATGTTTACTTCACAATGCTTTGTGTTTTGTCCCAGAATAACGCAGTTACTGGCATAACATTTCATTTGAACTGCACTGGGTTACCAAAGGACACCTCCTGCACATTAAAAAAAATAAAATATTCCTGCTTTCATGACCATTTGTTGCATGTGTTACAAACTTCTTCAAGGTGTGAAAGACAAAATTCTATCTATTGCCCTCCGTTGAGCAGAAGCAGATATCCGGGCCTTGCAGTTTGGCTTCCTGGTGGAGAAGAAATCAATGATGTAGAGTCTGGGTATATTCTTAGTGCAACTTGGTATATTCTTGGTGCAACTTCTTTATTTTATACTAGATACGTCAGTCCTTGAACAGTTGTGTCACAAACAGCACACAGGCAATTCATTTTCACACATCTCACTTCAAACACCAGTGCCTGGCTCCCAGTGGGAAACTCTGCCACAAGAAGAAACTACATAACAAAACTAACAATGATACAATAATTTTTTCCAAGACAGAACAGTGTTTGCACACACAAAAAAAGAACATACAGGACAATGTAACAGTGCCATCTGCTGACATAACGTATCTAATTACAGCTGCATATAGTCTTTCATTTTCAGGGACAAGATTTTCAAAAGTTATTATAATTCTTAATGCCTCACTTTTTGGATGCCGAACTGGAAGTTCCAAGGAGGAACTCGATTTTCAGAGGGTGACTGATCTGCCCTTTCTAAAACCCAGATCCCTGTGTAGCTAGTCACCCAAGATCACCAGTCACTTTTGAAAGTCTTGCCATAGTACGCACATCATGGAATATGCTGAAAATGTCCAGCAGAAATTCAGTGTTGTCAATGTCTGAAGGTAAAGTTAGTGAATGAGGCCCTCAATTCAGCAACCCGAGACAGCAGAGGATGAAGAAAAGCTTTCCAAAAATAAAAAACAGAGTTTTCATATTAGTTAAAAAATTTCCACTTATTTTCTCTATCTGTGACTCCCTCCGTGATGCAGACAGAGAACTGAATGCCACTAACTATTTATTTTCTAAACAAAACTATCACTGGGGATGGTACCTGGATTTGGGCAGCTATTTACTGGGATAATACCCCCACTCACTCCCAAACACACACATGCCAAAGCGTAGGTCATAGCACAACCTGTGGCTGTCACAACTCACTTTGTCTGGTTTCAACCCAGTGTATTTTGGACTTGCACAAAAAGGTAAGGAGTGTGGGATCAGGCCTTCCACGTCAAGTTAATTTCTGCCTGTGTATGGAAATCGAGGGAAATACCATCACATATGAAAGAAATAGAGAGAGAGAACGTTTGGTTCAGCGTAGTTTAGGAGCGGACAATTTGTTGACAGTGTATAGCAGCTGGGCCAGGTGGCAGTACATAGAGCATCATGGGGAGTGCCCTATACCCAGTGATGTCAAAGCACTTTAGAAATGTTTTATTAAGACAGCCTTTCACCAACCTTGTGACAGGGAACTATCCTTATCCTGATTTCGCAGCTAATTAATCTCAGACACACAAAGGTTACACGATAGGCCCAAACTCATACAACAATCAGCAGCAGATATGGAAATAGACTTCAGGAGCTCTGCTTCCTAGTCTGATGCACTCACCAATAGGCCCACTGGCCTACAAATTACCTGGCTGGTCATGGGCTACTGTTTAGAAACAAGGGCAGCTAGACTGTCCCAATACCTTGTTCAAGGACCAAACTGTCAGTTAAATCTAACCTATGTCAATAGAAACCCAAATGTGGCATCAGTGAATTCTCAATGGGCAAATGTCCATATGGCAAAATTATCACCACAACTCACAGCTTTAGTCTCAGAGAAAGTGCCAGGTACTGATGAAAATAGAAACCAAACTACCTGCCATGGAATGATATAAACTTTCACCACGCATCCTCAGAGATGCTAGCACTACTCTCACCTGAACAAGGAATCCCTCCTGGACAAGGTGAGGAACATTTGCGGGCAGCATGGAAGACGTTTACAACATCACTACCCACGATGTGCTTGTTCTGTGGATAAAGAGCCCAGTTTTGTAAGGTTATGGGCACCTTCTATGTGCGGCTTATCGTCCTCAACTCCAGGATCATGCCCAAAGAGAAGACCTCAATCTCCAAAGCTGAATCTCCAGCACTTTTCAGCAGCACTAAAGCTAACATTTTCAAAGGTAATCACTGGTTCTGGATAACCAGATGACTTAGTGTTGAGGTCTCAAGTTCAGCACACAAAAGCAGAGGTAACTTTTGAAAATTTGGGCCCAATTTAAATAATTAAACGCTTTAATTCATTTCATTAAACGATTAAAGGTCAATCAGAATTTTGACATTTTCTTCACCCTTTATGTGCAGATAAGGGGGGAAGAGAAGTATGGAATTTGAGTAGACTAGGCCCAATCTGGTGAAATGTTTTACATTGTGGAAGAGTTCATATAAGTTTACATCCAAGTTATAGCACATTAGAGAATTTACACAAACTCAGCTACTGTCCTCTGGGATTTGCAAGATGCCAAAAGAGATGAAGTCAGCTAAGGAAAAAAAGTGTTTCTGGCTCTGATTTGTGACTATTCATATAAGAAGTATTTCCAAAACCGAGTCTTATGAATTCTTCTGCTGGGGGCAGGCACAGCATGTGCAGCATTCTATTAAACACAACTTTGAATTTTTAGAGCCTGAATTATAAAACGTGCACACTAAAACTTCACAGAATCAGACTGGAAACAAAGTTGGACTAGCAATCAAAACTAAATTCAGCCTATAGTATGTCTGCTTTATAGGACAATGAGCGTTGTGATAGCACTCAAGACCAGGACTCCAAAAACCTGAGTTCTCTTCCCTACTTGGCCACTAATTGTCCATTTGACTTTGAGCAAGTCACCAAACCACTCTGCTTCACTTTTAATAAAATGAGGTGGGTTGTTTTCATTGTAAAGTACTTTGAGTTCTTATAACATTATACAAATATACATAATTCTTGTATTAAAATACACCTTATTCCTATACCCTGTTGACCATTTACCCTACTCCTGCACCCAAAACAGAAAACAAAACATATCTTTCTAAAAGGACTAAACGCCAAGAATTGAAAGAAGGCCAACCAAATGAAATCCTCCAAAACAAACCTCTTTTAAAAAGAGTTCCATGCCCAGAAGAGACTAATTTGTTTTCTGGTGAAAGTGATAGTCTCTTCTCAAATTACTTAGGAATCCTGCAAGATACTGATTAATGTTTCCTTATAACATTGACAGATCTTGAGACAGCAAACTTTTATTTTGATAGCTGAGCTTTTATTCTATTACTGATAACTTCCTGGCACTGATGTGAGAAAAAAGTTGAAGGATCAATGCAGAATCATGTGCAGAATAAAAAATTGTCAGGATCATCCCTTCTTCATGCGTTGCTGAAAATCTCCAATTCCCATTCCTGACTAATAGTACAATATGAAGCATTATTAAAAAGCATCACTAACGTTGCTCCACTTTCACAAATTTTTACTCCACAACAATCACAAACTTTCCTTGTGTAAATCACCTCATAATGTGACTCAAAAGCTAACACAAAGATACACAAAGAGAGATAAACCTATATGCTCATATGCTACAAGTACCAACATGTAAAATAATTTTCATATTTCAAAGTTTCTTTTCAATTTTTTAAAAATTATTAAATTTAAGAGTGGGTTTAGAGTTCATAAAAGTGAGACACTAAAAGCACTAGGTTTGGCTGAAACTATGTATTATTTGCATTGCATAAATAATAAATTGGGATCTGAGCTCAGTTGTGCTAGACACTGTATACATATATAAAGAAAAGATGGGCCCTTCTCCAAGCCATAATGGGGCCTACCATCCTGACTTCAATACAGTTAAACTATGGATGAATTTGGCCCAGTGCTGGTAGCTACCATGGTAGCTATTCTACCCAGCTCTGCCGATGCCCTTTAGTCATACCTGCAACACCACTCCCTGCTATTCCCATCCATGCTAATCCTGAGTAGAGAAGATCAATCATTTTGAAATATACCAGATGGTTTGGTTATCTGGACAATTTGTGTCTAGCCTTAAATCATTATGGTCACTTTCTATTGTAACCTAAGCCAGGATATTAATTCGCGCCTCCATTGTTGAGATGCGAACAAATCATTATACCAATCTCTCTTCATATTTTAGTAGTAAATACAGTAATAATAATACCCAGCTCTTACCTAACGCTTTTCATTAGATCCGTAACTTTGATGTTAGAAAGAAACTTCCTGCTAATCTGATTTCAGACTCACTGTTTTCAAATTTCACTGTGTACAATTTTCAGCACTGAAAAATTCTTGCCACTGCTGTACATTTTACACCCTCATATTGCTCCCTTTGTCTTACCAGCAAAGACAGAGACATTCAGTTGCATTTTCAATCTGTGTAATAGCTAGACTTGGATCTCCATTCTCCTTCGATAACATGTATAGAGGGGAGTTAGATTGCTCCCCACACTTTGACAGCCATTGACTTTATGACAAGCTTCCCCTTCCTTGAAGACAGGGCTGCACATTGAGGGAGGGACTGTTCTCTGTGGTGTCCTTTCCCATTAGAACATCAGGGAAATAGCAACATAAGATAATGGTGACCCTGGCTGCAATTTCTCCCTCCCTGTGGAATTCATGCTGCCATGGCAGGGATGATTCCAGGCCATAGTGCAGAGTCCCTGCTCCCTCCCCGCGCCAGATCTGTCAGATTCCTGTACAGGTGATGTGTTTGGAGGTCCATTCCCTGCCTGCTCTAGAAAGGGACAAACCCTACCCCACTGAGTGGATGAGTAGGAAGACATGCTAGGAGTTGAAACTCACATGGTTTGACTAGCCCCGGTGACGAGGTTTTCTTCCCACATTGGGGTGTCCTGGGATCGTAGGAATTTTAAGCCCTGGCAGCACAGCTATCACGTTTAGTTTTATAAGAATCAAACCAGTCAAAGGAAGAAACATACAAACTCACTGAGTCAGATCTTGAGCGGGTGTAAATTGACGTGACTCCACTAAATCCACAAAACTACTCAAATTTACACTACTAAGAATCTGGCCTACTGCATCCAATTAGAAAGGGACTCTTCTTTTTATTCTTACATTGCAGACACTGGTGCTAGCAGTACAAATCATTAACCATCAGAGCTTACTGATGCAGGAAAGGTTAGTCAGCTCTAACCCCACAGCTGTTCCAACCCCACAGCTACCTCCAACTGACTTAATCTGTCAAACACATCTGTGGCCTTCCTCCCATGATGTCATTGCCGGAATTACTGGATTTGAAGATTCTCTCATATGCTACAACTTACAAACATTTTCGTTTCCCTAAGTCAGAGTCAGAGCATAAGATGAGCTCGCTTTCTATTATTGATAGCTGAGGAAAGGGGATAAGACGACAAACCAAATGTATCCCCGTTATTGAAAATCTGTATACACACTCAGCATGCTGATAATCTTCAATTAATAGACTCTTGTTGCTCTTTACAGGTCTTCCCTAGCTATGTAATTAAAACAGCTTCCATCTGGCCATGTGCAAAGTAACTTGTTCTTGATATTTTGCATGTGCGCACACACACGCGCACTCAGATGTAGACGTAAGTAGGCATCAGCTACATATCAGAAAAACACTATCTGTGCTATGAGAATGCTTTCATTTTAACAATAGTGAACTTTCATTTTTATTCAGAAAACTGCAAAATATTGTAACCTTTCTGTAATGGATCATGTTAAACTAAATTGGAACAAGTTGATGAAAAAGAGTTAATTAACCTGCTTTCATCTCATTGAGCATTTGTGTTTAACCCACAGGTCATCTCCTTTTTGAACTGCTGCATGGATTTGATCTTCAATGACAGGCAAATCAACTGAATCATCTATTGACAGCGAAATTAAGTGAGAACTCTTGAACCTCATCCTTTCTGTGTGAGGATAAGTAAATTCCTAAAATGGAAGGCATGAACCTTTTCATGAATTATTCTAAACCTCTTTTTTTTATGGTAGGAATTCTTACTCTTAACATGTGAGTTGTGTAAATTTGTTAGCTGTACCTTGTGGACTTCAGCTGAAAATTCAGGGGGACATACAGAAAAACTTCTCCCTTTTTACAGAAATGTAGAAATATAGCTGACCTCTTTTAAAAAGTCATTTTCCCCACACGTTTTACATACCGAACACAAATATTTAGAAACACAAGACTGTTGCTCCTGTCTCAACATTTTTATTTATCTGTGCAATTATCTGGTTTAAAACCACTAAGTGACTGAAAGAGTAAATGGGGGAGGAAAACCCTTCTGAATTTAACATTTAATAGAAGAAACAAAGCACCCAGCTTTCTCTAAATCAGAACTGGATAGGCAAAATAAGAAATCGAACTGAAAAACGTAGCTCAAAGGGAGTCAATATATTTTTATTTCTGCTGTTAAAAACACAACGTTAATAACGCTAGAGATAAGTCCAAAACTGGCAAGAGAGGTAGGTCAGAGATCTATGCTTTTTAATATCTAGCTTTTCTTCAGTAAGACTTTTATCACATTAATGGCTAAATCATACTGCTTGCAAAACAGACAAAATGAGGCAATTAGTAAGGCCTGTGACAGCCATGGAGAATGAAATGCACAAGGTTTTCAATGCAAGCCAGATGGATATCTTCAATATATTTCTTATTATCTGCTTGTGGTAATATGTTCAATTAAACTGAATCAGTACTCCAGAAGACCATTTGAATTCCCTGAAAAAATTAATTGTCTGCTACAAGTTTAATGAAGCTAAACAGTCATATTATGTTTACAAGCTTTATTTGTTATTATCAGTGTTTACAAGGAAAAAAAAGTAATCTATTTTATTTGAGCAGCGTTTCCTAAGTGCAAAATACTTCAATTCAGCTGCATGAATGTGTTCTATTCACTGTTTCAATCCTCTACTTTACCTCTACTTTACACTTCAGTTCAGCTGCATGAGTGTGTTCTATTCACTGTTTCAATCCTCTAGGTATCTGAGCTGAACTTAAATGTAAAAAGGGCAAGAAACAAGATTTTTTTTCTCAAAACACTTGCTGTTCAGCAATGATCATAAATTAAAGGATTGCAATTTTAGAACAATATACAGTTAACCAATTATGGGACTGAACCAACTCCCCTGAAGTCAATGGAAATACATGGTGGTAGTTGGATGGAGCCCTAAAAGAGAGCAATGTTCAGTAAGCCATCAAATTTGCCATAATCTTGATAAAATATTATGGAAAGTTACTGACCTTTATCTAGTACAACACAGTGTTAATGGTCCAGGGCTGTACTGCTTGACATGTTGGCATTAAGAAAACCAAAAGCAAAAGACATTCTAATAAGAACTATGAGGAGGATAAAACTATACATTCCATGGTGCACACACTTTTTATACTCTATGGGTCACATCTGCAGCAACTCTCCTTAACAGTGTCTGCAAAATTTGAGGGGGAGGGGAACATAGTACAAAGGTTATAGCATGGATCCTGGGTTCTATCCTGGTTCTGCCATGTGACCTTCGACAATTTGCAATTTCTGTGCTTTACTCATCTGAAAAATGGATTTACTGAAATAAAGCAATTTATTTTACCTCAAAGAAGTGTTGTCTGAGCCTTAATCAATGTTTCCAAAGTACTTATTTAATCCTCAGGGAAAAGGAGATGTCTGAGTGCTAAGTATAATTAAATGCAGGTGTTGCATGCATCAAATGCATGCCCCCACAAATTTTGATTTCTGAAGATGATTTCTAAATATTTGGCCTTACAAGTACGATTTGGAATGAAAATTATTTGTGTTTCACAATGACAATCCCAAAGCGGTCTACAAATGTAGCTACTCTTCAGACTAGGCTCAATGAACCTGTTCAACTATTTAGGAGGAGAGGTGAAGAATAACTTACCCCAATTAAAACTATAGGGGGAAATTTAGACAGGCATCACACTGGAATTCTGCTTGAAATTGTAATACTACTCTTGCAAAAAAAAAAAAAAAATGCCATTGGATTTTTAATTGCCAGAAATAAACAGTCAGTAACTTGATTTAATGTGCCATCTGAAAAAAGGCACTTTTTGAAGTACCATGCTCCTGAACAGTGTGCTATGACATTGACAGAGGTAACAGCAACACCACACGTCAACAACACACCTTTCACTTCCATCCAAGTACTGACCAGACTTAGCTTAGAACAGTAGTTTTCAACCTGTGGTCACGGATCCCTGGAGAGCCACTGATTATGTCTAAGGCAGTGGTTCCCAACCTTTTTGGCTCGAGGGCCAGAGATATCATTTATACAACTCCTCGCTGATCTCCCATCTCCCTGGCTGCAGCAGGGAAACAGCATGTGTCCTGTAGCCCCATGCATTCCATCTGGGTCCCTAGGTAGTGGCTCTCTTCTGCAGCCAGGGGGATGGGAGATCAGTGCTCCCGTCTCTCTGGCTCCAGCAGGGACTCCAGTGCCAAAGGACCCAGGCAGAGCGCTTTGCTCTCCACTGGAGCTGTGGAAGGGGAGCACTGATCTCCCCTCCCTATGGCTCCAACAAGGACCTCAACGCTTAGGGACCTAGGCAGAGTGCTTTGCCATGCTCCCTGCTACAGCCAGTGGGAGGGGAGCGCTGATCTCGGCTGCAGCAAGGAGCAGTTTTTTAGCCACGTGGAAACACGCTCTGCCTGGGTCCTTAGGCAGTGGCTCCTTTCTGCAGCCAGCAGGAGGAGAGCCACAGGCCAATCTGAAAGCCCCCATGGGCCACTTTTGGCCCCTGGGCCACAGGTTGGGAACCACTGGTCTAAGGGGTCCGTGAAAGGTTGTCGTTAGCATAGCACAGTGGTTTTCAACTTGTAGTCTGTGGCTCACTGAGGGTCTGCGGACTAAGATTTCCAAAGGGGTCTGCACCTCTCCTCAACATTTTTTAGGGGTCTGCTTATGAAAAAAAGGTTGAAACCCCTGGCTTAGAAGATCCATCAGCACTACAGCCACAGGGGGTATGGCTACAACAGTTTGGGAAAGTGACAAAGAAGGATCAGTGAAATGAATAGAATTTAAAAACTATTCTTTCATTCAATGATTGCTTTGGATCATATTTGATCCTTCGAGAAGACACTTGATTGTATCCTAGAAAGTAATTGGTGCCATTGGAAACAGTCCAATTAGGGCAGAATGTATTCATTTGCAATTTTAAGGCCAAACATTATTTCTTTTGTTAATTGCTAAAATGTAGCGTTTGTTACGGATTTCTAACCGTTTGTGAGTCAGAAGTCAGGAAACATTTTTCAGTACTTACACATATTGCTTAGTTTCTACAGAATACCTCGACACTATAACAGTTTTCTTTAAAGAAAGTGCTAAAGAAATGCACTGAGGTGGTATCTTTACTGAAAACCAGAGTTGGAATCAGTTTTATTCTCTTACTCCAAAACTAAAGAAAAAAACCAAAAACAAACCAAAACCATGAATAAATCACTGGTAAAATGTCTCCATGTCACCTGCATTTTTTCCCCATTGAATTTTTATCTATAAAAATCTGGCTTCGGTGAAGCATGAGATCAATAACGTTTTTTTTTTTTTAAAAATATTATTAATCCAAAATTGGGATTTCTCTACCGAAGTTTTTTCTTTAAGCTAGTATTGCCTTTTATGGAATGCTCACATCTTTCATGTAGGTAATGTAATGTAATGAGTCCCGATAAAAAATGGTCTCTCATTACTTAACGAAATATTTTAAAATTGTTTTCCCCCCCTCTCTTGACCTTTTCAAAGTTCTTGATGATGGGTAACTGGATAATTTTGGCTTTGATACTAGCTGACCACACACAGTGTGCCATCAAATATATTTACAAAAAGCCAAGCCATGGGCAGCCCAAATCACCTCTCTTTGATTGCTGGTCTATGGAAGCTATACCTTTTCTAAAAGGGTAAATCCCCTTCTATTTCAACATCAGGATGCCACTGAAACATGCTCTCTTCTCAAGGGCAGAGTCAGTGATAGCTATCAGGGCTCCTGGAACTCAAAGACTGACCATACTAACTTTCACATTCAAAGCAGACTTCCTGGCTGGTGCTAGGATGAACATTTTTTGGAGTTTAAAATTGGATGGTGTTCATCAGTCAGCTGGGAAAGAAATGCAAAGAAACTGCATGCCACAAAGCACCACCACTTCAAAACAGATCTCAGAGAAAAGAAAAAAGCTGCAATTTTTTATACTGATCTGGTGAAAGACTGTGTCATAACTCGCAGAACATCTGTGAAGAGGATGCTAAGCTTCTAAAATCTTATTCCGATTTCATTAGACTAAAAAATTTTGGGGAAAAATGCAAAGAGACATATGACCAGTGATTTAGAATTCTTAAGTCAAATATTGTGGCTAATGCTATGCAGACAGTGATGACATGATTAGAGGCAGTAAAGTATTCGATGCAAATCCTTTCCTAGGGAATATTTTCTTGATGAAGTTCTCCCCAGGTAAAAAAGCAATTGATATAGATGTGTCCCAGGAAGTACCTCAATCATAATTGGAAACAATAGCTGGTGCAATGTATGGTGATAAAATTACTTAGAGAAGTTAAGATGTCTTCAAGTCACCAGAAGCTGATGAAATACATCCTAAAACACTCAAGCATTACTGAGGTGATATCTGAGCCATTAGCGATTATCTTGAAAAAAGTTATGGAAGGCAGGAGAGATTCCAGAGGACTGGAAAAGGACAAATATAGTGCCAATCTAGAAAAAGGGAAATAAGGACAACCTGGGGAATTACAGACTAATCAAATTAACTTCAGTACCCAGAAAGATAATGCAGCAAATAATTAATCACTCAATTGCAAACACCTAGTAGATAATAAGGTGATAAGTAAAAGTCAGCATGGATTCGTCAAGAACAAATCATGTCAAACCAACCTGATAGCTTTCTTTGACAGGGTAACAAACCTTGTGGATGGGGGGAAGTGGTAGATATGGCATATCTTAACTTTAGTAAGGCTTTTGATACTGTCTTCCATGACCTTCTCATAAGCAAACTAGGAAAATACAACATATATGGAGCTACTATAAGGTGGATGCAAAACTGGTTGGAAAACCATTCCCAGAGAGAAGTTACCAGTGGTTCACAGTCAAATTGTGACATATCGAAAGAACATATTGAATGGGGTTCCACTGTTCTGTTCAATATCTTCAACAATGATTTTGATAATGGCATAGAGAGTACACTTATAAAGTTTATGGATGATACCGAGCTGGGAGGGGTTGCAAGTGCTTTGGACGATAAGATTAAAAATTCAAAATGAGCTGGACAAACTGGAGAAATAGTTTGAAATTCAATAAGGACAAATGCAAACTACTCCACTTAGAAAGGAACAATCAGTTGCACACATACAAAATGGGAAATCACCCCCTAAGAAAGAGTACAGCAAAAAGGTATCTGGAGGTCCTAGTGGATCACAAGCTAAATATGAGTCAACAGTGTAACACTATTGCAAAAAAATCAAACATCATTCTGGAATGCATTAGCAGGAGTGTTGTAAGTAAGACACGAGAAGTAATTCTTCCGCTCTACTCTATGCTGATTAGGCCTCAGCTGGAGAATTACATCCAGTTCTGGGTGCCACATTTCAGGAAAGATGTGGACAAATTGGAGTAAGTCCAGAGAAGAGCAACACAAATGATTAAACATCTAGAAAACGTGACCTATGGGGGAAGATACAATTTTTTCTATGTGTTTAGTCGAGAAGACAAGACTGAGGGGAGACATGAGAACAGTTTTCAAGTACATAAAAGGTGGTTACAAGGAGGAGGGAGAAAAATTGTTTTCCTTAACCTTTGAGGAAAGGACAAGAAGCAATGGACTTAAATTGCAGCAAGGACCGTTTAGATTGGATATTAGGAAAATTTTCCTAACTGTCAGGGTAGTTAAGCCGTGGAATAAATTGCCTATGGAGGCTGTGGAATATCCATCACTGGAGATTTTTAAGAGCAGATTAGCTAATACTTGATCCTGTCATAAGTGCATGGGACTGGACTAGATGACCTTGCGAAGTCCCTTCCAGTCCTATGATTCTACGAAAATGCATGTGCAGTCAGTGATGGGGGGGGGGGGGGGGAAGGGGGGGGGAAGGGTTACAGAAAGACATCCCAAACACTTGCAGAAAGTCTGCAGCCATTTGTACATCCATAAGGCACAGAAATGTTGTAGTTAAAGCCCAATCAACGAAATAATATACCCTGAAAATGGTGTTCACTGCACTAAACTTAATAAATTGAAAATCTTGGTAGGGGCATGTGGATATGACCCAAGCAAAGCCATGTATATTTTTAACCAAAATGTGCTAAAGGACTAAGTTGCTGAATGCAACACATTTGTGTTGGTATAGTCAGCATTAATGTTTGAGAAATATATCAGTCATGCACAGGCCAAGCATTTGCTGATCTCAGTAGGACCATATGGTCATACTATTAAATTTAAATTTTACACCGGAGAGCCCAAAGAATCATTATACCTAAGCACATGCTCTATTTGGCAAATTCAGCCTCCATTGCATTGTACAAGCAAGGGTTTCTATGGCTATGGAAATAAATGACAAAATATAAGGCACAAATATAAGCAGATATGCAGACATGCTGAGGACTGAGACTTTTGTAACTAACATTCAAGCATCTTCAGTTATGGACCTGGAATCAGTTATTAAACTGGGGTTATCTGTATATCCAGTAGACAACATGAAACCTGACACTCCAAGCATCATCTCACCATAAGAAGCGTTGCAATGCAAGAGAGATGAGACCTATGAAGGAATTGCATGAGACTGAAAACTCCATTGCAATGTAATGCAGAAGAGGTTCTTTCTTATAAGCAGCCTTAGTGGTATGTCTGAATCCACAAAAAAGCTCTGTTTGTACTGGAAGTAAACTAATTGGAACATTGTTTGATGGAAATGGGATCAAACCAGCCCAATTGTCAATAAAAAACATGAAACAACCACATAAAGGAGCAGAGTCACATCACGTTCTTGTAGTTAACTGCTGTAGCTGGCGAAGTTTGCACCAAACTGTTTGAAATTAGTGCATCATTATGGCCAAACTAAAACAAGTCAATGAATTCCATTTAGGATAAAGAACACTGCTTTCTGTAATATGGTGGGCCGTTTCACAACCCAAGCCGGTTCAGTGTTTTCCTGCTTTTTTATTTGAAAAGTCGGCCCAGCAAGCAGATGCCTCTATGAATAGCCTTGGTGCAGCAGAACCACAAAAAGGCTGACTGCTCTTGAATGATACAAAGTGACTCAGACCGACCTGACAAGCATTATGCACAAGTAGAAAAGAAGCTATAATCAGCTCCATTTGAATATAGGAATGGCCATACTGGGTCAGACCAATGGTCCATCTAGCCCTGTATCCTGTCTTCTGACAATGGCCAATGCCAGGTGCCTCAGAGGGAACGAACAGAGCAGGTAATCATCAAGTGACCAATCCCCTGTCGCTCATTCCCAACTTCTGGTAAATAGAGGCTAGGGACACTTCAGAGCATGGTTTAGCTGACTAATAGCCATCAATGGACCTATCCTCCATGAATGGATCTAGTTTTTTTTGAACCACATTATAGTTTTGGCCTTCACAATGTCCTCTGGCAAAGAGTTCCACAGGTTAACTGTGCATTGTAAGAAGAAATATTTCCTTTTGTTTATTTTAAACCTGCTGCTTATTAATATTATTGGTGAACCCTAGTTCTTGTGCAATGAGAACAAGTAAATAATGCTTTCTTATTGACCTCTATCATTCCCCCCCCCAGTTGTCTCTTTTCCAAACTGAAAAGTCCAAGTCTTATTAATCTATTCTCATCATGTAAGCTGTTCCATACCCCTAATAATTTTTGTTGACCTTTACTGTATTTTTTCCAATTCCAATATATCCTTTTCGAGATGGGGAGACCAGATATGCATGCAGTATTCAAGATATGGGCATGCCATGGATGTATAAAGAGGCAATATGATATTTTCTGTGTTATTTAATTGTAAGTTTCATGATTATTACCTGCCCAATCACCCTATGACAGAAAAATTAAACCACTTTCAGAACACAACTTCTTTATGCAATATTGGACAGATGGCCAGGCATTAGAAAACAATGTTTATCTAGTGTGGCAAAGTTTCTGAACAACATAGCTAAGTTCTTTTCATCTCTGTTTTGGATGGCGTAATCTTTTTCATTTTTGAATGTGAGAAAATAGTTATTTCACATCCACTAAAACAAGATACAGTAGTTCAAATTCACACTGGTCCTATGGGTATAACACAAAATAATTAGGCTGAGACATATTCTCTTGGTCTGGCACATGATGCAGAGGAGAAAAGTTCTGGAATAGCCTTCCAAGAGGAGCAGTGGGGGCAAAAACCTACCTGACTTCAAAACTGAGCTCGATAAATGTATGGAGGGGATGGTATGATGGGACAGCCTCATTTGGCGATTGACTGATCTTTGACTACTGGTGGTAGATATGCCAATGGTCTGTGAAAGGATGTTAGATGGGGTGGGTTCTGAGATATTACAGAGAATTCTTTCTTGGGTGTCTGGCTGGTGAGTCTTGCCCACATGCTCAGGGTTTAACTGATTGCTATATTTGGGGTCGGGAAGGAATTTTCCCCCAGGGCAGATTGGCAAAGGGTTTTTTGCCTTCCTCTGTAACATAGGGCATGGCTCACTTGCTGGTGGATTCTCTGTACCTTAAAGTCTTTAAACCATGATTTGAGGAGTTTAATAACTCAGTCATAGGTTAGAGGTTTATTACAGGAGTGGGTGGTGATGTTCTGTGGCCTGTGTTGTGCAGGAGGTCAGACTAGATGATCATATTGGTCTCTTCTGACCTTAGAGTGTATGAGATGACCACTTATTTCAAAGTGTCCAAACAAAAGGTGTATGAGAAATACAAAAAAGCCACAGATTGCAAAATAATGTCTGCAAGGCCATTCCAGACCATGGATGTGGTTTATGTGGGACAATAAAACCTGTATCAATATGTTAATACAATATTCTTTGAACTACAAACCTGAACATTATCAGAAGTATTATAATAAACCATGAATTGACAGATCCCTGAAAAGATCTCCAACAATGGAGGTAAATGTTCCTCAGAGGAATTTGCTGAATTTTGCCAAACCACAGGATTTTAAACACAGCTCATTAAGTCTATGTATCCACGAAGCAATGTTCTTGCTGGGGGTGGGGGAAGAGAATCCAAATCCAAGCTGTTGGAGAAAGCTGAGTCTGTTAGCAAAGACCCATATCTCAGTCTGTCCCGTTGTGAGAATACACCTACTGGCAACCTCTTTGCTCATTACTCCTACGTAGAAGCAAAGAGCTGAAAACCAAAGCAGCCAAACTGAGATGCATACAAGCTAGTCTGAGACAGAAACAAAAATCAAAGTAAATATCTGTTTAAATCTGTTAAGCCACTCACTGGTTTGAGCACTGACATGATGGTAGCTGGAAACCTACTCCCAGAATGAAACAGGTAAATAATGTAATCAGAACCTGTCCTTGCCCTGGCTGCATGTAAGTACCGGAACCATTGTTATAATTGGCTCTGGAAAGCAGAAAAGTCATGGATTCTACAAAACATACTGACTATCCCTATCTGCTGTAGTGTAGGACATCAGAAAGTGATAAGGCCACTGCCACCAGACTGTTATTTCCAAACCCCAAAGACTCTCTCTTGTCTTGAACCTCATGTAGCTATTTACACCAGGGCAAAGTGGATGCAAATCATTACCATTTGGAATCTGTAGTGTTTTACGTACAATTTGTACTATACAAGGCGCAGTGCAGTGAGTAACCTGACCCTATCTCCCCAATGCAATCAGAGTTTATGAACCACTAGAGCAACAATACCTGCAGCATCACTATTTCCTGTTAGAATACTGCGAAGCCTATACTGTGAAGCCATCCACTGCCAAACCTGGCCAAACAACTAAACCAAAAGCGTTTCAGACTTAGAAGCTATTTTATATGACATAGAGGACTGTTGCCACAAAACATTAAGCAGTCTCAGGTATATACTGCATCTGTTTACACAGTTTGAGTATTAGGAACTGACATGATCGTTCCATTTCTCTAAAGCCACAAGACTAAATCATATTAAGAGGATCATATATGTCAAAGTAATTTTGCCACAAACTCACATAAGTATTTAGCGTATCTCACAGGCACCAAGTTGTATTGGAAGGATTATCTTATTTTGGGAAGGGAGCAGTAGCAATGTCATTTGCATTAATGTCGTTAGCTTGTTTACACAGCTCCCTCCTGAAACACTGCCTGCCAGAGAAATTTCATTTGTGTATTAGTTATTGCTATCAGAGTGAGAATGGAACCGTTGGTAATACAGCAGTTCTACAAGCAAATTGTATCTGACTTACACAAGACACAAACCAACGCATCAGGGAAGATGAAGGACTCTGGTCCTCCAGTGCAAGGCTCAGCAGAACAATTCCAGCAGGCTGTTTGCACCCACTGTGGGAATGGGGAATTGAAAGAGGCAGAAGACAGGCGTCAGGAGTGGCAGTTGTGGTGCGCAGGGAAGCTACCTATTTAAAAATAAGTTGCTACTGTAGTAACTAGAGAAGCTCCCTTTCCCAGAGTCTGTCTATACTTAATGTATTCAGATCTGCCATTAAAATCTGAATCAGTCTTCCAGCTCAGAGTCGCCTTATGTGATTACATTAAATACAAATAAGCCAGCATTCTACAGTATATGTATAATACTATTTACACTATTTGTCATGTAAACACTCTAGTACTAAGTCTTTTTTATGTCATGGAAGAATTGGAACATTTAGCCTCAGGTATAGTAAAAATGGAAAAATGACTGAAAATTAATATGTTTATGCTGCACATAAACACAATCTGTGTTTTACATATCTCCTGATAACATTTGCTGAATTGTTCCCGATCCTTATAGATGCAATCCCCGCTTTTTAATGTAAAGGTCAAACCATACATGCAAGGGTTGAAAGAATTTGGGTGTCAAAGGCTGGGGCAGTTCTCATTTAGAACTAACTAACAGAACAAACCAAAAATATATTCTGATTGGTTTGGAAAACCACTGAAGTTCAGAATTTCTGACAATGGCATGTTAATAAAAGCCCTATGGGCACCTGTCAGAATGTTATATTTTTAAAACATCTACTCACGCATAATACGAATATCTATTCAGCTCTCTCTGGTTGTTTGCCAGAGATTTATTTTAAGCCTCCCTGTATCTGGTGTAACAGATATTATCTTTTCTTTCCTCACCCTCCAAGTCCTCCATCCTTTCTCACCCTGAATGTGACTCTGTTGGCATCTCTTGTCAAATTTGGCTGGGGAGGGGGAAAGAGGGAAACAGGATTAAAAAAAAAAAAAAAGAGGAACACTTATTGTTAATAGAAGAGCACAGAAATATTAGAAAAGATGTCTTCTGATGTATGACCTTCACAGTTTTTTAATCAATGACATATGATGAGATCAAAAGAATAAAAACATATCTTAAGGTCAGAGAACACATCAGCTGATAAATTAGTCCTTTTGTAGACCACAAAATTGAATGAAGATATGGCATTCAGAAATATCCCACCCCGCCACTATTACACGTGTTATTTAAGGCATAGAAACTCAGACATTTCAATGTAAAAATACAATACTTTACACAGTCATTTAGAAGTCAGAGCAGTTTTATGTGCCTTTATACTTTTTGTGGGATAGATTCTAAAACTGTGTTGTTCACTGTTAATATCGATGTCTCAGACCTCAGGGTATGTTCTTTGCTTCACGCACACGTGTAGGTCCCATTAATGTTAATGGGATCAAGTTACTACTGAGCATTGAAGATGAAAAAATAGTTCTTGGTAACCTCTTATAACCTTAACACAAAGTAAAGTGATACTTAAATCATGTGACCAATAAACAATGACCAGATGCAATATATACCGTTGCACTGAGTAGCAAACAGACTGCCTTTAGTGATGATAATAAGGAAGAATTAGATAAGTCTTAAATTACAAAGTTACCACTTTTCAACAGCACCAGCTAAACAGAGTAATATTTTTAAATATTGGCCTTTTATAGATGTATAGAAAGGGCCTGATGTGGGAATGTGCTGATCACCTGTCTTCAACAGGAGATGTGGATGTCAGCATTTCTGAAAATCAGACCAGGTATCAATTACATTTAAACTAAAGACCCAGGGACTGGTTCTCTTCTTTCTTATTCTGGTTTTGCACCTGTGTAACCCTCTTGAGCATGCTACCCAGCACAGACAGACATGTGCTGGCTCTGCTAAAAATAGCAGTATGACCATGGCAGCGTGGGCTATCTTATGTACCTAGGAGGTTGGGTGGATTTGAACTTGGGTGGTTAGCTGCTGCAGTCACACTGCTAGTTTTAGCGTACTAGCTCGTATCTGTCTACCCAGTTGAGGTGTAGGCATACTTTAAGGGACAAATTCTGCCTTCATTTACACCTATGTAACCTCTCATTGAGTCAAATTTGTCCTCAGACACAGAGCCCTTAATTATTATTATTTAAAACATTATTTTACAGTTCGCACAAAGGTGAGGAAAATGTGCTTCTATATCTATATAGGTTCTAACACCACACTTATTACCTGGGCATCTTCTAGTAGTTCATTGAACAACGTGACTGATGTCAGTCATGGATTGTTCTCTCATCTGCTTCCCTGGGGGTGAAGCATGTACAGGGCAGAGTCTAGTTTTGTTAGGGGTTTTGTTTGTTTTTGATAAATATACATGTTGCTCTGTTTATTGTTATGAGATAGGTGAACCTTGTGATGGTGTGAAATCACCCTTCAAGTAACATAACTGTAAACATAAGCCAGCTGTGTAAGATAGAAGATGTGCGTGAACCCACCGAGGAGCTTTTGGCCGAGTATTGTTTTGGGTGGGGATGTATGGAGGAGGGGTAAAAAGATATCACACAGATACTGAGAAGAGATAAGAACAGAGACAGAAGAGGCAAGGCAAGAAAGCCGAGCAGGAGCCTGTAAGCGCAGTGACCATGGAAAAAGCTAGAATCTGGTGTTGGCTATGGAGACTTAACACTGTAAACTAGGACACTGCTCCTTTTGTTCTTGGTTCCTTCTGCGTTCAGAGACACAGGACGTTGTACATTCCTTATAAATAACCTAAACTGAATCAAAGAAAATATCAGACTCCATACATTTCTACTTCCAACTGGAACACCTTTAGGGCCCTGAAATTTGACCAGCCTCAAAAGGGGCAACGTTATTTCAGAGAAGGCAAAGACACAGAAATGGACCTTGCACTTGGAGCAGAAGTAATGAGGTGTATGATGGTCCTTTGTTCCTGGGAGAGTTCATTCTGCAATCTTGGATTGGTCCCCAAGAAAATTATGTGTCCCATGACCTGAGTAAGCTTTAGGTAAGTGTTGTTCTCACACATATCCACCACTGCACTTAAAGCTTGACAAATGTCTCAAGCACAGCCCTGGCCCTTTCCTGACCTGAGATTGACTACTGTGGCTAGTTGTGCCAAACTGAACGGTGGTTTTTTGATGTGCACAAATGAGGACTGACACATCGGGATTCACACTCGTTTGGTGCTTCCATCTTCAAGCTCTGAGCCCACGGTCAATTTCACTGCTGACATAAGTGAGTGCAACTTCACCATAGTCCATGGAAGGTCCATTGCACCACCCAGTCACTTCTATATGACATTCCTAGGCAATTTGCTTTCTTGTATAACATAATGGGTTTAAGAGCTGCATTCTTCCATGTCAATAAGGTCAATTGTTACATTCAGTTGCTCATATGTTCCATCCAATGTATTTATATTAGTACCTTAATTTCCGAAGGGTTCACAAATTAGATTTTTCTCTAAGGAGAAATTATTGAGATCCAAATCTACAAGAGGCAGAGCACTCTCAGATCCTATTAAAATCAGTGGGAGCAGAAGTCAATTAGGGCTATCTCCTGTGCCCACTGAAGCCCAACGTTCCCACTGACCTCAAAGGTGTGGCACAAAGCCTTTCACCCCTTACAGGAGGTGCTCAGAATCCTTAGTGTTAGGAAAGACCTTTTGCAGTGATCCTCTTTTCAGGAGCTCCCAGAATTTCATTCACACTTATTTATTATGCCTCTGCTTGAGGGAAACAGATTAAAACAGCCAGAGTCATCTTAAACACAGACCTACTGCTAACCTTAGGGACTCCCCTATTCCTGTTCAAAGAGACTAATATATGCTTAGGCACATGCCGTACAAGCTACACAAATGGGAAGTGACTATGTTAAGTTGAATTAATTCTAAAACATAATATAATCCCCCTATAGCCTTCATTTTCAAATAAAACGTGCACAAGGCTACATGTACAAAAGAGAAGAAATATGCATTATACAGGTGTATTTGCCCAACACTGTCCTACAGTAAGGCCTGACCCTTCAATTCCTACACATGTACCAGCCTCATCAACAGGAGTTCTGCCAGGAAAAGGACGGTGGAATTTTGAGATGGTATTGCGAAAGTGACAGGATGTTATACTGCGCATTCAGAGGTCCCAAGGGGATCGAGTGGGGGGAATCAAGCACAAAACACAGAAGGCCAGAACTTCAGTTGATGTTATTCCATGAAGCTCTGTTGACTTCACTGGAGCTATGTTGATTTACTCCAACTGAGAATTGCCCCAATATGCTTAAAACTTTTCTAATATAAAGAGCAGCATGTAAAATTAGAGCAAGAGAGAAGATCTAATCATATAAGTGAGACAGTTCCAACCTTTAGACACCCACACACACCCAATATCTTAGGAGAGATTTTGCTTCAGAACATGCTGGTGCTGCATCTCATACACAAACACACAGGTCTGAAGCAGGTTAAACGCCATGGGGGATCACTGTATTTCTCAGGGCCAGCTGTCCTGAGATTGATTGTTTAAACTCACTCTGATTATAAAAGCACCCATTTAAACTTGCATTAAAAGTATTTTTAAGTAGTCTCTGTATACTATAGAAATAATTGATAGGGACAGGCTCTAAACCAATACTGTCCATCAATGCCAATATATGGGAGTATTAACTGACAGCATTAGAGCTCTATGATTGATTACAAAATAATAAATCAATCTCTCCTGATTTGTTATCCAATATAGCATTTTCCACAAATAAGAGAGAGATGGAAAGTGTTTATCAGTGTAATAATCTATATGTCTGTTGCCTATAATAATTCAGCAGACACAACTTCTCATAAGCAATGCATAACTTTAAAACGTTTGTCAGTGTCACTCACTACATTTAAGAAGTTTGAATTTAAATCCTTTTGTCAAACATTTTATGTTTACTTTTTTAAAAAGAAATTTGTTCAGACAATTTCAGGGCATACACTTGGGATTCATGGGATGTACAAGGAATATCACCCCATGGCAGAAATCAATAGTATTGATTGTATTTTAGAAACTAAAGCATTGTATTGCAAGGGCAAAAGTTGCACATTATTTTGTAGACCTGCATGCATTAAGAGTTTAGCCAGACTTTTAAAAGGATTAGACATGTATAGGAATAACAAAACATCTGCAGATGCATTAGATCAGATAAACATTTGTAAAGGGACTTATGCCATATGCCAATGTGTGAAGTGTAAGTAATGCAATGGAACACACTGACTGATGATATTTCAAGTGATTCCATCATGATTGGTGAATCTCAACACGGTTTCTTGTCAATTCTGCCAATTAGTAGGCTTTTTAAAAAACACATGATTCAAATAATATGCCGTTCTATTTAAGTTATGAATCTGGGGGGAGGGGGCACATCTTGGGATTGAGCTTTTCTGGTATATCTTTATTGCCATTTGGATTTCCTCCATATGCTATGGTGCAACACAGAGCTAAACAGAGTGGGCCAAATTTATCCCAAGTGTAAACGATGACCATCAACTAAGCACTGTGATGTCTACAGAGTTCCACCTGGGATGAATTTAACTTTCTAGACCTGATTTGTCTCTTGCAACAGTTTGACACTAGTGCAATTCCATGGCTGTCAGGGGGGTGCTGTCTGATTTAAACCAGTATAACTGAATCAGGCTCCCTGCCATGATTAATTGGTAGGTTGCAAATTTTTACATACTTTCATGCACTGTTGTCATCCACCACAACTTTGGGCTAAATTATCATTCATTAATTGGAGGTTATTAAGAATAGATTGGGCGAACATCTGTCAGGGATGGGCTAAGGATACTTGGTCCTGCCTCAGTGCAGCGGGCTGGACTAGATGACCTCTTCAGGTCCCTTCCAGCGCTACATTTCTATGTCTCTAACCTAACCACTAACTGCCTAGGGTAAGAAATTTCATCCAGGGGTATTCTGACTTTAACGGCTTTAAAGTTAAGCATGTGTTTAAAAACTTTGCTGGATCGGGGCCATAATGCATAATTGTTCATAACTGGGCATTAGGGAAGCAACTTCTTCTGAAGTGTCTAGTGCTGGTGACCGTCAGACACAGGATAGTGGATTTAATGGACCATTAGTCTGATCCAGAAATTCTTATATTCCTATTTCATTCAGTTTAATCTTATTTATATTACAAAACATAGTACCAACTTGCTATAAACATTATTATTCAATACATCAAATAGGTTTTACTGTTAACATATCTTTGGCCTCAGTGGTACTTAAAGGCATTAGGTAAGCTTTGATAAATGAGAATCAGCAACCTCTGTGTACTCCATATAGCCTTAGAGCAAAAGGGGGCTGTATGGCAACAGCTCCCATTGACTTCAGTGGGAGCTGCTGGGATTCAGTGCCACTCAGGATCAGAGAAATTAAAAAGCATGGAACATGTGTGGCTTTTTCTTTCTCTGTTAGAGATTAAGACAGAAGTATCAGCGATGTGTCATAAGGGCTATTATTACCTTTCACCACCAAGCTTCCAGTGCTGCTAGCAGTCCCAAAATGGTTTGTTGCTATACAGGAATAACTTCCAGCATCGGCTTTAGTGACATTGACAATTCGAAGGCTTCCATCGTCCAATATATTGATTCTGGAAAGACAATCAGGTATGAAAGTTGTTTTTTTATTTTTAAAGATAGCATAACATTATTTTGAGTCTGTATCAATTATTTACATTTTGAACAGTACACAGTTACAGAGGGAGTTCAATTGACAGAAACCTCTTACGGCCCAATTCAGAAATACTGCATGCATCATTTACCTGAGTTTTCTGTGTCTTTATGTGAGGGCAACTTTAATTTACACACTAGCAGCATGTGCAGGTTTTACGTGAATCTGCACTTTGATATTCATTGCTCATCAGGACACCTCTTGCTACATGCAGTGCACATGCTACACCTAAAGATCTAGAGATTCTTATTTATTACTGTAAAACCATTATTACAAAATTTGACTTGCTTTCATTGGTTGTTCTGTAAGACACTTTCTTGCTTCTAAAATAAAGGCACAACATTTACCAAAATCAGGGTGCATTTTCTGCTTATGGAACACCTCCACCTGGGTGTTTTAACTGCACTGTCATTCCATGGCATGTCGGAGAGCACTTGCCTGTACAATCCTGGTTTGGAAAATCCTGTAAAGTTTCTTTCCTTCACCAAAGAATTCCTGCAACACGCAGCGTTATACCTTGCTTGCAGAGCCAGGGGCAGCTGGAGAACTAAATGTTAACATATAGCATGGGGGAATAGATCCTTGGCCCATTCTCTTCTATACTTTATATTAGGTTTAGGCCAGGACTGGCTTTAAGGGCTTGTTCATCTTACCGGGTCATTTTACTTTTGTCTGTGCTAATCATGTTCGTTTTCACTACTGCAACTCTCAATAAGGACACAGAGTACCTCCATTCCTATTGCTAAAATTCCTTGCTTCACAGGCTGTGTGTATAAATGGGAGCACCAAAAAATGTTGAGGACGTCAATCGCTATTCCATTAGAGTGGCAGGTATTTGAGCCTGGTTTATACCTGATTCAACATGCTAAAGCCCAGTCACTGACTGGGTGGCAACTCTGCCTAAACTTAGCACCTTCTCATGTGCTGTGAGTTTATCACAACCCAGCTTCCATTAAAGCTATTTACTTTTCCACTGAGCGCCTTACTTATGGGAAATCTGGCATCTGCTCTCCTGTGATAATGCTCACGTATTCCTCATTAAAGCTTATTTAGTTTCCCTTTGTGCCGTTAACTCTCCTGACACCCGGCATCCACACTCACGTTATGGAGCTGACATCTTATCCACTCAAGCATAGCCAGCTTTCCATGGTGTGGCAAATCTGTCAAGACCCAGCAAATGCTGGGCTTGGGGGTCGCAGAGAGTTTCCCTTTCTCTGAACCCTTTTCAGGGAAAATCTCGCACTGACACTATTGATTCTCTTTAGCAACATGTTGCCTTTCCCTTTCTCTATTTGTTCAGAAACCTCAGGAATAGTCTCCACATTGTGAGAGCCAGTGGAATAGAACAGGTGTTCTCAGAGCTGAGTTAACTTTTTCCACGTACAACGTATGATCAGAGAACTAGGAAATGTAGGGCAGGAAGGGACCTCAAGAGGTCATATAGGTCAGCCCCCTGTGCTGAGCCAAGAACAAGTAAATCTAGATCACCCCTGATAGGTGCTTGTTTAACTGTTCTTAAAAACCTCAAAGGATGGGGATTCCATAACCTCCTTGGGAAGATTAAATATACTTATAGTTAGAAAGTTTTTCCTAATGTAAAGCATGAAGGATTTTTCCCTAAGGATCAGGCAGCACAGACAATACTGAAGAGGTTTTATTGACACACACAAATAACCATAGCTTTGGGGAAGCCCAAGCAGCAGTTTTGTACTGGCTACTGGTGCTTCATTTTGCTATCAGATACAACAGACTTATATAGGATCACACTTACATAGTGATTGTTGTTATTATTTACAGGTACCACACAATTTATGACCTCAGGAAGGGCAAATACTGTTCCCAGAGTCTATATGATTTATGACCTCAGAATAGGTAAATACCATTCCCGGATGCCACATAGTGGGGGCTCCTGATGCCAGGAAGTCTAGGACCCCGGGCAGGCATTTGACCTAGGGCATCCTATCAATATTTTCCTGATTCCACAGTTACATAGTATATTTTAAATTCCATATCTATCCACTTGTAAATACATTCAAACTACTAGGGTTATACTTGGTGGGGGGTATAGGATGAAAGGGGAAAGTGGGGGGGAGTCTTCACGGATAGATGGTAAACAGACAAAAATACAAAAGGCAGTTGTGTGGCTCTTATAGATCTTAAGATTACTAAGACAAGAAATTGTCTTAAGCCTAACACTAATATCCAACCTAAATCTCCCTAGCTGAAAACTAAGCCAATTCCTTCTTGTCCTATCTTTTGTGGACATAAAGAACAACTGATCACTCTTCTCTTTGTTTGAAGACTTAGTTCCTTCCTCAGTTTTCTTTTCTCAAAACACACCCAATAGAATCAGTTTTTTTTAAACCTTCCTTATAGGTCAGCTTTTCTAAACCTTTTATCATTTTTGTTGCTCTTCTCTGTACTCTCTCCAATTTGTCCACATCTTTCTTAAAGTGTGGCAACCCAAACGGAACAATACTCCAGCTGAGGCCTCACCAGTTCTGAGTAGAGTGGGACAATTAGCTCTGATATCTTACATACATACTCCAGTTAATACACCCCAGAATGAAATTAACCTTTTTAGTGACTGCATCACATTATTGACTCATGTTCCATTTGTGATCCACCTACAGCCCCCAGGAAATGGAGCACCAGAACGAGGGGTTGGCATTGAGGGAGCTGAATGTAGCCAGCAAAACTAGATATGAAAAGTAAAGAAAAGAACAGAGCTGCACATGTTCAAAGAAAAAGAGAGCACCATTTCAGTCATCGTCTAACCTTCTGTCATGCTACCTACAAATGTGAGTTTCTTGCCATTTATTATCATATGTTCCTATTCATCTGCCCCTTTCCAGGTAAAACCCATTGGGAAATATTTCTTCCAGGGCCTCAAGATGAGGTCAAGAGCCTGTCTGAGCCATTTATGGAACCTTCTCAGGAGCCTGCACTGTTGGATGTGACAGCTACCAAAATCATTGTTCAGAGAGAGGATGCATTTCAGTCACGAGAGCCAGTGCTAGTCCAGCCCCTGTGCCACTGGACACTGTGTTCTGTCAATGTGCACAATGAAGAGATACCACCTGACATGTCCACTGTCAATGCATGGAGCTGGCTAAATCGGCGGTAGAGATTCTGAGCTTGCTGCACAATGTATCTGCAACATTATTCATGAATAATGCATTTTAATTTTATCCAGGGTTCAAATGGTCCTAATTTTGAATTTTGTCTAATTCTCTCTCTCTCTCACTGGCTTCCAAATGCTACCCTTTCTCTTTCTGTATGCGCTTCCTTCACAGCGTAAATTTAGTCTGTTGATCACTTGAGAGGATTTTTGGATTTCAGCTTCCAAAGAAGTGACCTTTGGATGATGCCAGTGAGCCTTAAATCAGCTTTTTGCACATTCAGCGGAGGCTAATGCTGCTTTACTGAATGAGGATCTATGTCATTTCTATATATAAACTTGAAGTCCAGGTGGGTGGCTCTCAAGACTGACATGTGGGCATCTCTTGATGATGATATGAGATTGCCAAGAGTCCACTAAGTACCTATATAAACCCGTCCACCTGCATTCGAAAAGCTGTGAATACACCCTTCTTAATTCTGAAACCACACTTCAGTCACTAATCCTTTTCACTTTCATGCTAAGTGTTGATCTTAAAACTGACAGATACCTATGTAAGACAAATGGTTTTTTGATTTAAAAAAAATAAAATAAATGAGACCCTTCAACTTACTGTGTGAACTGTGACTCATTGATTAAAAGGGCCTCATGGTCCATTCTGCTGAAGCTGCTCTTCTATATTATACATTTTGCCCCTTAATGTGAATCACGTGGTAGAAGTTAGCAGGAGCAATTCTTTCAGCACTTTGAAATTTGTTAGTGAGAGTTCAAAAAGTAGGAATGATTTCCACTGATTTTCACTGTTTCAAAAATTTTCTTTGTAGATGTGGCCACAATAAGACAAGGGAAAAGGCTCATTTTAGGCCACTGAAAGCTCTCAAACTGCTAATTGGGTTGAAAGAAAAAATGTCTTCATCAACCACTTTTAGCAGTTTGGTTAAAAAAGTTCTTTCAAGATGAGAATTACATTGCTCAGCATACTTTTTGTTCTAAAATATACCCACCAACACATTTTCTAATTAGTTGCAAGGAGTGATGTTAACTAAAGCAACATTTTCCTTAATACATTAGTGGAGAATCAAATGTCAATTGGGGAGTATATTTTTTCTTCAAATTAAATAGCCCTTTAAATCTACTTCAAACTTAAAAATGAGAAAAAACGGACAGTTTTCCCTGGACCATGTGTTAACAGAGCTACCATTTGCAATTAATTTACAATTATAGATGCCTAGCAACATGGTTAAAAAATGTAAAAAGTTTCCACAAAGTTCACTTTGTTTATTGCAACTCAATGCTAATGGATTTTTCGGTCTCTGTCAATCATTATTATTTATATAGTGCCATACAAGCACAGAGTTATCTAAATACTAGTCTTAGACTTCCATTGACTTCACTAGGCTTTGGATTAAGCCCTTAAGTGTTATTCTTATCCTAACGATTCCCAAGGGACAGATTAGAGCTATAGAAATATCTATCCAGACTCAACAGGCAATAATCACTTCGCTGACATCAAGCAAGTCTAATGCTACTGAAACCAACAGGCTCATCACAACTTCACTTCTTGGAAAGGTCTGCCAGACTTACCTTTTTCATCTTTCCACATTTCCCTCCTTCTCCTGTTTTTTTTCCTCCTACCATCTCCAACGTGCTAAGCAGTTATTTATGAAACATGTAATTCCCCACAGCGTCTGAAGTCAGCAGACGTCAGATATTTAAGAAAAATGACTTGGCTGACCCAAGTACTACTTCAGCAGCATAGCAACCTAGCAGCAATGATACAGGACAACTGAATGACAAAAGCTCACTGAAGTTTATTTGTACAGTGATCAAAAGTTTTTAGGCAAAGCCAATACATACATGAAGATGCTACTTAGTCTCAGAATAATAACAACAATAAAGAATCTTTAAGACTGATCCAAATCCCTTCAAATCAAAGAGATCCTTTTTATTGACTTCCATGGGCTTTGGATCAGGCCCTTAATTCTTAAAATATGGGTATTACAACATGTTGTAGGATTATCCATCAGACTTTCCTCTTGCATGGCTAGTTATTCATAACCATAAGAGAGCACTGAACTGGAAAGTGTCTGACACTTCCAGCTCTATAGCATGTTTATGAGACTCTGAATCTTTAAGGTTAGCTATTAGGATAGCATTTTATGTTGAGTGGAATCAAGAGTATTAGAAAGTCTGTTTACATAATTGCTAAATTAAAGACAAAAATTGGTAATTTTGGCTTGATTCAACCAAAAATAGGTTGGTCTTGTCAGAGTAGAAGTTGATTTTTGGGGTTTTCTACAACAAAGAATTCAGCACCTTTTAAAGTCAAGTCTAGACCATTGAAACAAGCATTTCAATTATGAACTTTTAAAAAAAATGTAGTCCTCCAGATTTGCTAAAACTGTATTTCTAACTCCACTAATAGAATATAGTTGTACACTCAGTCACACCAGGCCCATCCAGAGAGTTTTGTGAAGGTAATCATCATGGGAAGCAGGTTGCAGAGCATTTTCATCCTAACAATGAATAATTCATATCTGAAATATCCATATTTAGTGGCTTACGTGTCCTCTTAAAAAAGACTGGACATAGTAATTTTTTTTTAATTAATGGCATACGCCACTATTACAGAATACTTTGACATGGTTCGTAACTTGAACCTGAGAAAAATTATATGTGAATAATCCTAGAGGTTTAACAGAGTTCTCCCATTGATTTCATGTGTTTTCAGAATCGGACCCTTAGAATCTACCACAATCACAGAATGTCTTTACCCTATATTTAGGACCGCAAGATGCTTACTATCTGTTTAAATATTGTTTGATTAAAGAATAACGATTATACACAAATAATTGGTTAGGCAGATTAACCACATTTATTTGCTCTTTCTATGGGTATAAGGGAGATTGAAAAATTCCACTGATGCTAGTTAAACTCTCCTTGCTCACACTCATATGATTTTTTCTTTTAAACTCACTTTGTTATCCAGCTGGGATTTTCCAGGTTCCAGGGTTGATAATCTTCAAGACCTACAAATTTTAAACAATTGACTGACTTGCAAGTATTAATCTGATACTGAGCCTCAGGTTCCCTACTAATTCCCAGGAATACTGATAACATTAGATAAGAAGAACTGAAAATGTAAATCTGCTTCAATTCTTGTATAGGCTAGTGAAATTGACCTACCTTTAGGCTATCTTTTAATCATTGATAATATCATAGAAAAGTCAAAGAAGATAAAAGTATCAAGGTGGAAAAATAAAGAAGATACAAGTACTTCAGCACCCCTATATAAATATAGGTCATCTTATCTGCAACATATTACATTATCTGTAATGTACAGAAGCACTTGTCTTGGCTGTCAACTAGAGATTTCAGATCCATTGAGAGTAGGAACATATCTGGACTTATAAGATAAATTGAATCACTGTTTCTTAAAATGAAGCTTTGGGTTCTAACCATTGAAGAGCTGACCTTGTTATTCTTGTAAATCAAAACCAGCCTGGAGACATGGTAAAATGCTGATTTTTCTTCCTCTGCAGCAGCAGCAAATGACAAAAGCTGCAAGCTGCATACTTCCTGTCACCCTAAGGAGGAGGTCTATCCCAAAACTGATACATAAACAGTTTTCATGACAGCTTCTCATTGATATTGTATAGCCAATGTGATTGCAAATGCCCTTAACTGTCTTTGATGCAACAGGAGGAAGTATTTTAAGGCTTTTGTTCATTTGGCTGGCATGGACCTTGAAAAGGAGCACACACAAAAGAGAATTACAGGCCAAAGTCTCTCTTATGGAAAAAATATGTAAACACTTAAAACAGAATTTTCAGTAGGAGTCATATTTTTCGCTGAGTAACAAATTTAGGACCAGATTCTACCCCACTGAAGTGCATGAGAGTTTTATCATTTACTAAATGGAAAAAGGATCAGGCTATAAATGGTTGGCCTATCTCCTGAATACCCCCTCATGGCCAGGGGTGGCTCTCATGCATCATATGTCTGATGATCCAAAATTACACAGGAAAAGTATCTCCTCACCTCACCATAAACCTGGATATCAGCGATGACCCCCTACCAAACCTCAGAGGAAATCTGACAGATCTTTTGTGAAGACATCATGCATTTCAACCAAAACATGCCTTTGATCTGTTCTTCAGTTTCAAACACCTATTTCAATCTGGTATTCATTTAGAAATCCCAACCTGACATTATTTACTGTAAAAGCCTGTCCCAAGTAGCACGTTTAATTAAAAAAAGCCCCCATCTATAAGGGATCCAAGGACTAAATCTAACAGCTTTGCTGGCCAGGGATTAACACCATCATCCCTATCTTGCAATGATCAGGGAGAAGGATGCCCTTGTACTTGTGCACATAGGTGCTATGCTGGCACATTTCATTCTGATGTATTTACTAACCCTCAAAGTACATGCAACTGCACTGATATCTGAAAAATTAGATTTGAACCAGAGTGATGATACTGCAGGTATTTATGTTTACATGATTACATGAAAAGCTCTGTGGTTTGAATGGGATGGGGAGGCAGTGCATATGGTAGATTAAGTGCACAGCATTAACATTTTTGCCTTCCATAAAGAAGTGATATAGATGCAGGCTACAGCACTTTTGGGCTATGAATATTGACTTGTAAGATGGTTTCTTTAGAACGAAGTACTCATTGCAATTATATGGTGGCTTTTCTCCAAATTCAGCATATTAGTTCTTCTGCAGTGAAATCAGTTATGTTGCTGCTTATAAGATAATATTAGTATTTCAATTTATGAAATACAGGCAGATCTTTACTTGCTTTGGCTGTTGATTAAACATATAAATCTAAAATATTTCGTGCTTAGCCAAGTGAATGTTTTTAATTTTAGTTCCCCAGGAAACAATTTTTAGGATGTCTGATCCTTTTCCTATTACGTGGAGAAAAGATGTCTTACAGCAAGAATTTAAATGAATGTCAGTTGGAAGAAACACACACAGAGTGCAATTTCAGATAAAACTACCATTGATCCCTTCATGTACAGCCTTTGTGGCAGTTGTTGACATGGCTATTGAAAAGCGACTGTGGTGACAGAGTTCTTCTAAAAGATAATCCGTCTTCTGTGGGAAGATTTAGGTTAAATGCACCTGTATTTCAGCCTGAATGATAAATGGCTGACTGGCCGTCCACTGAACGTTATGGGAAAAAAAGAAGCACTGATCAGACGGACCAGACTGATCAGACTGTATTCCTAGCAATTTATTTGTTCATTCTCTAGACATTCATTCTACAGACGGTATCAGGCCCTAAAGCATTTTAAGAGCTTATTTAACCTAACACATGACCCAATCCTGTCATGAATTCAATGGAAGTGTGGGAGTGTTGAGCACCTGTTAAGAAGTGCTCAGCATCTTGCATGATTTAGGTACATTTTATTATTTACCATATTATCTCTCTTAATTTAATTCTACCTAATAGCCTTGTAGAAGTATATTACCCTTTTCTATTAATGGCCATTGAACTAAGCAGAAGGTTGAGATTATTAAAGTAATCTCATACACAAATATAAGCCATGGATCTATTTCAGTAAAATAAGCAGAAATTCCAAAATCCTTATAGGGCAGATTGTGAATCCCTTACTCACGATGAGGAGTAATGACTCATAAATGTGTTGCTACTGAACTCAGTGAGGTTGTTTGCGAGTGACTGCTCAACGTATTGTGAAAGTGGTTGGTTCAGAATATGACCCACATACTGTAAATGCTTTGGGACAGGGACTTTGTCTTCATACTCCAGTGTAAAATTCCTAGCACGCTGCATGCTATATAAATAAATAAATAAACAAACAAGGATCAAATATTGCATTTAAGCCCATTCTTTACCACCGTTGCGAAATTAATCACTAACAAAGTGAAGGCAGAAGGCTAAATTCTGCACCTTTATTGTACTGAGCTGGTAGCAGAAATTGGCCTTAATGGCCCCATCTAGATCCCATTTAACTCAATTCTATTTGCTTTAATGGAAATTGGATCATACTCTAAGTCAATGGAAGATTAAAGTGCTGACCATCTCACAGGCAGCGATCACCGTTTCCCTGCATCAGAGCCTACAAAGTGGCAGATAAGGCATGGATGCAAAACTGCAAATTGCAGAATAGGGCTAAAAAAAGTTACCACATCAATATCATTCTCCACCCAAAACAAGCAAAAATACCCCTAGTGAGGTTTTTACCCCATAAAGGAACACAAGCCAGAGACTCCATGAACTTGAATAAAAACTTCACTAGTGCTACTGATTTTACATGGAAGGTGCTCAGGCACTAGAGTGATGGATGGCATATAAAAGCCTAAGATAGGGAGAAACGTGGGAAGAAAATAGTCTTATAGACTTGTCTGTTCGAATCATTCTGATGGGATGGAACTTCCTGTACCATATGATATTTCTGCCCATTTTAAAATCTGTGGCTTGGGGAAAATCCATGCTGCTATAGTTGTGGAGTGACTGAGCACTGCTTGAAGATCATATTAATTATTAACAGAAACAGAAATGATGGACCTGAACAATATTCACAGTTACGTAATTCGATCATTCCGTTAGCTAGGATCACAGGGCAGACAGGCAGTTTTTGTTACCACTGCATTAGAATGTACAGTAGTACCTCAGAGTTACAACCACCTGGGGAATGGAGGTTGTTCGCAACTCTGAAATGTTCATAACTCTGAACAAAATGTTGTGGTTCTTTTAAAAGTATACGACTGAACAATAACTTAATACAGCTTTGAAACTTTACTGCTGCTTTTAACCATCTTAATTTTAATGAAATAAGTACAGGAACTGCTTACCACGTCAAATCTTTTTTTTTTAAACTTTCCCTTTTTTTTTTTTTTCTTGTAAGTAGTTATGTTTAACACAGTACCGCACTGTATTTACTTTTTTGGGTCTCTGCTGCTGCCTGATTTGAAATTTTATTTTGACAAATATTAGCTTTGGCAGCAAAATGTGAGAAATGTCATGCTTCATGGGGGAACCTGCATTTGGCAACATATTGAGGAAGAGTGCCTTGTACAATTTGTACTTGTGAAGTACAATCACCTGGAACATTGATTCAGTTATGTAAGTGGTAAATTGGTTAGAAAACTCTGAGGTAAACTGAACCCTGCATGATTCAGTGGAGCTGGCTTTGGGAGTGCTCTGAGACCATGGAAGGAAAACAAAGTTAAAATAAAATGAAACTTCCACGAGGTCTTTCTAATTAATGGTCACATAGGGCTGCAGTTACCCTACTGCACATAAAAATAGGCAATCAGACTTCTGTAATATCACCGGTTCATAGCTAATTCCTGATATTTATCTCCTACAGAACACAAAATGGACTTCCTTCAATGAAGTGAATTGTGGTTTAGGAACTTATTTCCACTTTAATTATAGCATTGTCAGTAATGTATAGAAAGATATAGTTAAGATTGAGGAAGATATAAGCTATATATTTTTTCCAGTTTATTGTTAAGAAGAATTGCAAATATTATTCTAAAAAGAAAAGAAAACATTATTTTTACTGAGAGGGAGGATCTGGTGCAGATCCTCAACTGATGAAAAGTAGCATAGCATCACTAAAGTCAAACTACGTCAGGTTACACTACACAAGAATCTGGCCTCTTATGTTTTTTACATAATTCTGTTTCCAGCAAAGTACAACAAAGCTGATGTCTAAATTAATATGCTTGAGTCCAGCATGTATTAATATTTGCATATGTAAAAAAACTGTGTTTTATCTTCATTTGTTCTTTTGCTTTTAAGAAATATATCTTCCAAGGTTTAAGACAAGTATGAAATTGATATATCCTCATCTAGAGAGTATGGGGGTAGAGGGAAGTATTTACCTCTATTAAATATTGTGAGTACAATGCTTAAAGATGCCCAGGGTCACAATTACAGTATAAAAATATCTCTAAGTTATCTAGGAGGAACTAGAAGCTCACTATGAAAATATCTTCCTTAAAGGCTGCTGCTAACAGGGAAAATAAATAAATACATAAACCAAATGGTGCTAGGAACTCGAAAGGAAACGAAAATGCTGTGATGTATATTAAATAATAGAAAACCCTTTCTCTCGTTTTTCTCTCTATTATTTATCTGTATTCAAATAATTAACAAAAAAATAAATGCAGGGAGACCAATTCATGAAAATAAGTGTTTGGGAAGTCAGTGTGCATGTAAAGCCATGGAAAACTGATTTTTCATAGCTTCCACTGTTCAGGAAATAAGCATGTTTGGTGTTAAACTGGGCCTTTTGTGAGTGAATTGGGAGGATAATCTGAGATTGGAGGGGCCTAATGCTGAAAGGTGCTGAGTTCACTCAGTTCCCATTGAAATCAGTGGCAGAAGAGGGCATAATGGACATAAGGAATTCTCAGCCCCTCCTGAAACTGAGCTCTTATGGCAAAATTCTCCAGCTCCACATGTTAGTTTTACAGTAGAAATGTGTTAAATACAGCTATATATCCCCAGACTGGTTCTGAGAAGTCACCTTGGCACTTCGGGGGTAGGGAGCGGTTTACAGCTCACAACCTGCATTGGGATGGGGGATGTAAGCATGGCCCGAGGCAGGACTCTTTGTGGCACTAACTGTAGCATCAATACCACTATCTATTTTTCATTCACTGGCCTCGTGAGTTTGTCTGTTTTTAAAACTGGGCCCTCAACACAGCAGTGTGGGAGCCATCCATTTAAAAGTATATCTTCTGGCTATACTTCTGACACTAGAATTTAATATAGAACAGCAATGGTTTATATTTAAACAGATGAAATTTACCCACATTTGGAGGGTCAGCGCAGAGCTGTTGGCACAGCTAAGGCCGACTGCTGAGGGGCTGTGAGCAGAGCAGCTGCACAGGATTTCTTCACACTCTTATGGAATCATAGAAGATTAGAGTTGGAAGGGACCTCAGGAGGTCATCTAGTCCAACCCGCTGCTCAGAGCAGGGCTAACCTCAGCTAAATCATCCCAGTCAGGGCTTTGTCAGGCCGCAGCTTAAAAACCTCTAAAAATGGAGATTCCACCACCTCCTTAGGCAACCCATTTCAGTGCTTCACCACCCTCCTAGTGACAAACTTTTCCTAATATCCAATCTAGACCTCCCCCACTGCAACTTGAGACCATTGTTCCTTGTTCTGTCATCTATTACCATTGAGAACAGCCTAGCTCCATCCTCCCTGGAACCCCCTTTCAGGTAGTTAAAGGCTGCTATCAAATCCCCCCTCATTCTTCTCTTTTGCAGACTAAACAAACCTAGTTCCCTCAGCCTCTCCTCACAAGTCCTGTGCTCCAGCCCCCTAATCATTTTTGTTGCCCTCCGCTGGACTCTCTCCAACTTGTCCACATCCTTTTTGTAGTGGGGGGTCCAAAACTGGACACAATACTCCAAATGTGGCCTCACCAATGCCGAACAGAGGGGAATAATCACTTCCCTCAATCTGCTGGCAATGCTCCTACTAATGCAGCCAAATATGCTATTAGTTTCTTGGCACCCAGGGCACACTGCTGACTCCTATCCAGCTTCTTATTGTTCTCTTCTTGTTCCCCAGAAGAGATCTCTGTGCTGGCATCACACAGACTGAGAGCTGGGCAGCAGGTGGGAGGAAAGGGGCTTGGAACCTGGACAGTCAAAGGGCTACAAGATCCATGTTTATGTAGATCTAGTCACCACAAAACACGTTTTAAATGGGGAGGAGGAGCTGCAGCTGCTACCCCATCTTTTAGTAGGAGCAGGAGACAGGCCCTGGTTTGGGAGGAAAAGTTCACATACACCACACTGTTACTATACAAGTCCAATTATCTCAGGATTTATGCACATGAAGTGAATTCCACACAAGTATCTCAAAGTGCTTCACAAAAACCAATTCATTCAGCCTATCTGAAGTCCAGTGGGGTACTTTAGGTATCATGAAGCCCATTCTTACATAGGAGTAATTGTAACCAGAGGCACAGTAGTTAAGTCACTTTCCCAAGGTGACTCAGATTCAGTGGGAGCACTAAAGAGACCCGAAGAATTGTGATGTCCAGTCTCCTGTTCTAACAGCTCTATCAACTGGAATGACAAACAGTAGTCCTGTCTATTTACAGTAGGCATCTTGGTGTGTTGAAGGACAGAAGCACTGAACTAAAGCTCTTCAGATTCTTGTAAAAAAATAAAACCAAACCCTTCTTTTCTTATGAGGAAAAATATATACATCCACACAGATTTTCTATATGAATCAGCTACTGACACAAACCATTTTTGGAACCATTCATGAGCTTAGAACAGAAACAGTAAATGCATTCTCAGCTTATTTGTTCCAGCTGATACCATCTGAATATAAGCCCAAAGGCATAGTCTTTCAAATATAAGACTTTCTTTTTGTTAGTTTTTATGAAAAATGTCCATGGTACAAAGATAGATTACCACTTAACTTATAATTGACATTAACACGGATTTTAAAGTTCCAAAAACAGATTTTAAACTACATAAAAATAATATTTAAATACTCATCAAAAATACTATGAGGGCATGCTAGAATTTCTGAGAAAAGTTCTTTAGAAATCCTTTTCTCCCCCCAGACATAAAGTTATTTCCTCAGATTTTAAACTCATTACATTAATGTCTTAAAGCTTAGCCATGAAAGTATAAGTATCATTTTTTATTTATGAAAAGATTGCAGAAAGACACACTTGACAATAAATAATATTTTCCTTTAAAATGCGTAAAAGTTAATGAAATCAGTTTCTTTGGATTGGGGAAATACTCTGCGTGTGTGTTTGTCTCTCTCTCTGTGTATGAACGAATCTAAATGGACTTAGGAATCTAATTTTAGCATTTTTGAACATTTTGACCATAGTGAGTGTGTGAGAGAGAAAGAAAACATACACCTCTTCCCACACACAATGTTCCTTTCTTAGGCCATATCCTAAGAAAAGGTCCCTGCTACTGGGAGACAGACTGTGCCAGTCTCCTGTATAGTTGCACTACAGGGAAGAACTCCGTCTTTCGCTACAGTGCACTCACAGGGTGGAAGGAATAATTTAGCCTTATGTACAGTACACTGGGATCCCTTTAACAGTCACTGAAATGTAGCCATCTTCAGTGTGAAAAGCAACAATCGTTTAACAGTCCAGAGCAAATGTCACTGTTTCTTAGGCAGCTATAAGCACATGGTGCTTCTCACTTCACCCAGGAGGCATGCTGTCTATAGGCACTCATTTCTCTTCCTACCCCCCCCCCCCCATGCCTTTTGCCCCACCAAGCATCACCTGCTGCTGGCAGGTTAGTCGCTATTTTAACTAAGCTGACTTTACTTGCATCCAGCTTTGTGTGTGTGTGTGTGTGTTGGTAATCATGATGATGAGGAGGACAGAAGGCTCAGCACTTGCATAATGAGCAAATATTTTAGTACTTTTTCCTTTCATTGCATGAGAATCATATGCATGGAAAGCTGACCACTAAACCATCTCTGACAATATAAAGGACTGCATAGGTCAAGGGGCTGTGGAGCCTGTCAGCTCTGGATCACTGGTTGAAATATGGATTAGGTTGGTATTAACAAATTCATTATCATATAAATGTGCTAGGTGACCTCTGTAAAATGAACTGAGGAGTTCCATTCTTAGTCAGTAAGTGACTGTACTAAGGACAAGATCACGGCTTGCCCTGTACACTTGTGCAGGGGAATAAGAAGGTAGAAGAAGCCTGCTTATTTCAGTGGGTGGGATACCGAGAGGCAAAGTATCCTCCCTGCATCTGTCACTTCTCCTCTCATACAGGAGGAGAAAGTAGGCAAAATCTTGATTTAACTGGCATTCACCAGGCAAACGGCTGGAGTAGATTACTTCCTCCATGGAGCAAGGTGGAGTCAAAGACTGAATTAGGTGTGTGTGGAACCACGCACTGCCTGTTACTCATGGTAAATTGTATAATTACAATCTGGCCCTAAATAAACATTAGCTGAAAATCAGAGAGTCTATCAATGGTTATTAGCTAAGATGGTTATGGATGGAACTCCATGCTCTGACTCCAACTGCCAGAAGCTGTGACTGGATGACAGGGGATGGATCACTCAATAACTGCCCTATTCTGTTAATTCCTTCTGAAACATCTGGCACTGGCCACTGTCAGAAGACAGGATTCTGGGCTAGCTGGACCATTGGTCTGACCCATGTGACCGTTCTTATGTTCTCACTGTACTTTAGAGGCAAGGACACTGAACTTTTCCATGACATTTATAGATGGTCCTTTCTAGGGTGACCAAATAGCAAGTGTGGAAAATCAGGATGGGGTGTGCGTGAGAGGTAATAGGCACCGATATAAGATAAAGCCCTCAATATCGGGACTGTCCCTATAAAATCGGGACATCTGGTCACCCTAGTCCTTCCAGTTCACTAGTCAAGGAGCACTGGGTGTTGAAGGTTGCGCTGTTACTGTTAGTGTTATAATGCTTCTGGGGGAGAAAATGAGAACCTCATTCTCCAGGGCTATCAGTCCAGCCCCTTTTAGAAATACTAAATTCCCTAATTAAAAAGAAGGTTAAGTCTCTGAACGCACAATCACAGGGCTTTTAAGCATTTATAATAATAATAAAAGCAGAAAACACCTTTGCTTCCAGTGAGCACCTTTCTGATTTTTCTTCTTTTTTATTTTTGGTAGGGCATGTATCCATTTTTGCACTTTTTAATAGACATTGATGACAATGACATGACACAAAATGACTGTTAGATAAAATAAGCAAGAGAGAGGCAACTAGGTGTTTATGGATAAATGTGGTATTTATAAAACAGCAGAGATATTGGTTAAAATATATTCAAATTATTTTCAGAAAGCTCATTAATCAGAATGTCTTTTTTTTTTTCACTTAAAAAATTTCCAAAGGAAATCGTATTCTTCTTGTAACATATGCACACAACTCCCATTAGCTTTAATTGAACTTGTGTATATTCATAAAAGCTAAGTGTATTTATTGTATTTCCTTACTTTCCAATTAACTGTTGCAAGTTTTGCATCAAAAATATTTAAAACTACATATGGATCACAGTTTCAAATCTCAAAGAATGGAAAAATTATCACAAAAGGAAACACACTAAATGCTACATCAAAAACGTCCGTATAGTATGTAAATAATTAACATTTCAAATCTCCATATCCATAAAGTTATGAAATTAGAGGAAATAATTAATTTTATAGTATGTAGGATGGTTAATTTATAACCAAAACATACCACTATCCCATGCAGAGAATATTTAGGGCTTGTCTACATGGGGACACTCAGAAAAATTAATCAAAATTAGCTAAAGGGGGGTATTTAAAGTGGATGTGAAGAATGCATTAAAACTATGTGTAATTATAATGGCCTTAATTCAGCTTATCTTAATTCACTTTAAACATCTGGAAGTGATTTAAGATCAACTAAATGTAGGCCACTTTAATTCTGTGGGCTGCTCTACACTAAGAATTTATATCTGCTTAGCTTCATGTCTCTGGGGTGTGAAACACCCCTGAGAAATGTAGTTATGCTCATCTAATCTCTGGTGTAGACAGTGCTAGGCTGACGGAAGAATTCTCTCAACCTAGCTACCACCTTTGAGGGAGATGGATTACCTACGCTGACAGGAGGGGTTCTCCCATTGGCATAGGTAGTGTCTACACTGAAGCACTGCAACTGTGCCGCTGTAGCATTTTAAGTGTAGCCAGACCCTGAGTAAGAGTGTCCACATAGGGGTTTCACACAGTTCAACTAATCCACTTCAAAATTCACACATTTAGGTCTTGTTTACACTAGACAGTGTTTTCGACACAAGTTACAGCGATAATCAAAAAGCGCAACAATTACAACGCCTGTCCACACAGCACTCATTGTGTCACCTACGCGCATCCATAGTTGGTGCTCTAGCATTGACTCTGAGAGAAGTGCACTGTGCAGTTTGCCCCCTTGTGCCACTAGGAGTTGTGGGAAGGTGGAGAGGATTGCAGTGCATCATGGATGTAGGCTTAATGTCCCATGATGCAGTGATTTCTGTCCCATTATTCCATGCGTTTCCAACTGCATTTTGTGGCATTTTTCAACGGCTCCAGTTTCCGGTACGCCCGCCATCCCTATCTGAAAGGATGGATCCTGGACTGCTGTCCGCTGTCGTCAGTGTTCTGAACACGTGACGGCTACTCATGCAGTATATCATGAACTCCCAACTGGAACAGGAATCCAAGGCTCCTGACCTACTATGTACCATGCAAACAAACAACGCCGGACTACTGTTTGTGTTCATGGAACATCTGCACACAGTGCACCACTGCTTTTGGGCACATGAAACAAACACTAAGTGGTGGGATCACATTGTTATGCAGGTCTGGGATGACGAGCAGTGGCTGCAGAACTTTTGAACGCACAAAGACATCTTCATGGAACTCTGTGCAGAGCTTGCTCTTGCCCTGCGATGCAAGGACACCAGAATGAGAGCTGCCCTCTCGGTGGAGAAGCGCGTAGTGATTGCCGTATGAAAGCTGGCAACTCCAGACTGCTACCAGTTGGTCACTAATCAATCTGGAGTTGGGAAGTCTGCCACGGGACCTGTGTTATCGCAAGTGTCCAGGGCCATTAATCTGTGATGAAGGACTGAGTCTTGGAAACATGCATGAAATAGTGGATGGCATTGCAGCGATGGGATTCCCTAGCTGTGGCTCATATCCCAATTTTGGCCCCAGACCATCTTACAATGGAGTACATCAATAGAAAGGGGTACTTTTTTATGGTACTGCAGGCACTTATGGATCATCGTAGGTATTTCACTGACATCAACACGGGTTGATCAGAGAAGATGCATGACTCACATGTATTCAGGAACACTGGCCTGTACAGAAAGCTGAAAGCAGGGACTTTCTTTCCAGACCAAAAGATTCCAGTGGGGGATGTTGAAATGCCCATAATGATCCTGGGAGATCCATCCTATCCCTTACTGCCATGGCTCATGAAGCCTTATACGGGCAACCTGGATAGCAGCAAGGAGCGTATCCATAACAGGTTGAGCAGGTGCTGAGTGACCATTGAATGTGTGTTTGGCAGATTAAAATCTCGCTGGTGATGCCTTTATGGCAGGTTAGACCTAAATGAGGAAAATATTCCCATGGTTATAGCCACCTTGTGGTGTGCTCCATAATATTTGTGAAACTAAGGGTGAAAAGTTTACCCCTGGGTGGAGTGGTCAGGATGGGCATTGTGGGACACTTCCTGGAGGCCATTTACCATGACAGAGCCAAGCACAATGTGTACACTGATGCTTTTGCTAAAAGTTTGATGCAAAAAGTTCTATGTCTCTTGTTGAGGTGGTTTAATTTTGTCGCAAAATCAGGGGAATTGGGTTGGCGGGGAGGGGGATTGCAGTATGTACACCTACCACTGTTTTGGTGCAAAAAGCTGACTTTGGTCGATAAAAGTCTGTAGGGCAGACCAGGCCTTAGGGCTTGTCTATACCTGAAACGCTACAGCAGCACAACTGGCCCACTGTAGTGCTTCAGTATAGACCAGTCGTTCTCAACCAGGGGTACACGTACCCCTGAGGTATGCAGAGGTGTTCCAGGGGGCACATCAACTCATCTAGATATTTGCCTAGTTTTACAACATGCTACATAAAAAGCACTAGCGAAGTTAATACAAATTAACATTTCAGACAGACAATGAATTGTTTATACTGCTCTATATATCATACATTGAAATGAAAGTACAATATTTATATTCCAATTGTTTTATTTTATAATTATATAGTAAAAATGAGAAGGTAAGCAATTTTTCTGTAATAGTGGGCTGTGACACTTTTGTATTTTATGTCTGATTTTGTAAGCAAGTAGTTCTTAAGTGAGGTGAAACTTGGGGGTATGAGGTACTGTAGTCTGGGAGGTTGAGAGCCACTGGTATAGACACTACCTATGCCAATGGGAGGGGTTCTCCCAGAGGTGTAGGTAATCCAGTGCCCCAAGAGGTGGTAGCTAGGTCAACAGAATAATTCTTCCATTGACCTAGCACTGTCTACAGCAGGGGTTAGGTCAGCTAGACTATATCATTTTTCACCCCCTTGAGTGATGTATCTATGCTGAGGAAAATTCCCACAGTAGACCAGCCCTTAGTTAGTTAGGATTAACTTTCCTGAGTGTCCCCCTGTAGACAAGCCCTTCTTATGAGGGTATGAAGGAAGCCTCTTTCAGCCAGATTGATTTTGATAGCATGTTCTGAAATTCTACCATGGGGATGATGAACTGAATTCAAGGGTCAATGAAAAAAAATGGATAAATATAATTGCAATTTCTTTGCAATATCTTTTTTGACGATCATATTTCTGACATTGTGACAATTTAATATGTGTAGGTCTAGACCTCAGTCCTTTCACAGAAATTGATTGTGTTCATAATTCTCTATGGAATTTGGAAATGATTATGGTAAACTATTTCCTAGTGATATGTGAGATGAGGTGACAGACTTAGCTCATTTTTGTGACCACTTGTAACTCTTTTACAAAGACAAATTGGGGAGGGGCAGAGAAAATGGCACTAAATGAAGGTTTCAGATGATGTTATACCAGGAAGAAGCTTCAATGGGAAATCAGTTTGGTTAAGATTGGAGGGAGACCTACGTTGTAGCAAGTGCACTACAGCAAGTTTAAACAACAGCTAGGAGGGCGCCACATCATTATATGCTTCACAGGAAGTTTAAAACCCTATCTACAGTGAAACACAAATCCTGACATGCTTTATCTGCTTTTCAAGTTCTAGTCTTTGTGGAGATGCCATCCACAGAGGAAAGTGAAATTTGTATTATAATACTTTAAGTTCCAGTGGACTCGGTACCATGTAGTGTTGGCTTTATAGTGGACTATAGGATAGACTCATAATTTCAAGACAGGATTCCATGTTTCCATGTTCCTCCAAGGGCATGTCATTAGGTGCCTGATCCTGTGAGCTCCTCTGGAGAGGCGCTGAGCACCTTCAATTATCATTGCCTTGGGACCAAAATCAGCAAGGTATTTCAGCAAAAACATGTTTAAAGTTAGACATGTTCTTAGTAACTTGCTGAATTGAGGCATTACTTGAGAGTGAAGGCTGCTGAGCTACCCTGTAGGAAGTGCTCTAGACTTCACTAAACTAAATCCTAGAACAACATGGCTGCATTTTTGTTTTGAATACTTGCGACAGAGAAGATTAAAGCCAAAAGAAACGTGTCTGACCCACAAATGGTGAATGGAAGTGTAAAAGAGAGAGAGAAGATGCACCCACCACCTCTTATTTTCTGCCTCATTCACTGCACACTCATTGTGCTCAGTGTTATGCAGATTTAGACTGTGATAACTGAAAATAGAATTGCATAAATAAAGCACGGATTTGTAGCATCTCTGTCCTATGCTCAGAGTAATAACCATGTGCTGCTTCAGGCGCGTGAAATAGATAGGATTGGAGGATTAAAACAATCTTTAAAACCAACAAAATATTCATTTTTCTGTAAGTGTGGGTGGATTCCTGCCCATTTCCTGAATCTTGGGGTTTTGTGAGGGAGATGGTTAACCAAAATGAGCAAAATACATCTAGTGCCAGATTCTTAGCTGGTGTAACCTGCATAGCTCCACTGAAGTAAATGATTTACACTATTTACAATTTACAATGATTTACAGCTCTGCTGATTTACACCAGTGGAGAGTCTGGCCTTTAGACTCCAACCTCTTTAGTTAATTACTTAAATTTGGCTATGTCTACACTGACAGATATTTTGGAATTGAAAAATATACACAAAAGGGCAACAAAAATGATTTGGGGGTATGGAACAGCTTCCATAATGTGAACAGATAAATAAGACTTGGACTTTTCCGCTTGGAAAACAGACAATTAAGGGGATATGATAAAGGTCTATAAAATCATGACTGGTGTGGAGAAGTAAATAAGAAAGTGTTACTTACCCATTCTCATTATACAAGAACTAGGGTCACCAAATGAAATAAATGGGCAGCAGGTTTAAAATGAACAAAAGGAAGTATTTCTTAACATAACGCACAATCAACCTGTGGAACTCTTTGCCAGAGGATGTTGTGAAGGCCAAAACTATAGCATGGTTCAAAAAAGAACTAGATCCATTCATGGAGGATAGGTTCATCAATGGCTATTGGCCAGGACGGGCAAGAATGCAAAACCATGCTCTGAAGCGTCCATAGCCTCTGTTTGCCAGAGGTTGGGAATGTATGACGGGGTGAATCACTTGATGATTACCTGCTCTGTTCATTTCCTCTGAGACACCTGGCATTGGCCATTGTCAGAAGACAGGATACAGGGCTAGATGGACCATTGGTCTGACTTAGTATGGCCATTCCTATGTTCAAATGGAACTGATGATAGCTTCTTTTCTGCTTGTGCATAATGCTTGTCAAGTCGATCTGAGTCACTTTGTATCATTCAATAGCAGTCAGCCTTTTTGTGGTTCTACTGCACGAAGGCTATTCATAGAGGCATCTGCTTGCTGGGCCGACTTTTCAAATAAAAAAGCAGGAAAACACTGAACCAGATTGGGTTGTGAAATAGTCCATCATATTACGGAAAGCAGTGTCATGTTCTTTATCCTAAATGGAATTCATTGACTTGTTTTAGTTTGGCCATAGTGATGCATTAATTTCAAACAGTTTGGTGCAAACTTCGCCAGCTACAGCAGTTAACTACAAGAACGTGATGCGATGCTGCTCTTTTATGTCGTTGTTTCATGTTTTATTGACAATTGGGCTGTTTGATCCCATTTCCATCAAACAATGTTCCAATTAGTTTACTTCCAGTACAAACAGAGAGCTATTTTCAGGATTCAGACATATCACTAAGGCTGCTTATAAGAGAGAACCTCTTCTGAATTGCATTGCAATGGAGTTTTCAATCTCATGCAACTCCTTCATAGGTCTCATCTCTCTGCATTGCAATTCTTCTTATGGCGAGATGATGCTTGGAGTGTCAGGTTTCATGTTGTCAACTGGATATACAGATAACTGCAGTTTAATAACTGATTCCAGGTCCATAACTGAAGATGTTAGTTACAAAAGTCTCAGTCCTCAGCATGTCTGCATATCTGCTTATATTTGTGCCTTATCCTTTGTCATTTATTTGCATAACTATAGAAACTCTTGCTTGTACAATGCAAGCTGAAGAGGGCTGAATTTGCCAAATAGAGCATGTGCTTAGGTATAATGAGTCTTTGGGCTCTCCGGTGTAAAATTAAAATGTAATAGTATGACCATATGGACCTACTGAGATCAGCAAATGCTTGGCCTGTGCATGACTGATATATTTCCGAAACATTAATGCTGACTATACCAACACAAATGTGTTGCATTCAGCAACTTAGTCCTTTAGCACGTATTGGTCAAAAATATACATGGCTTTGCTTGGGTCATATCCACATGCCTCTATCAAGATTTTCAATGTATTAAGTTTAGTACAGTGAACACCATTTTTCAGGGTATATTATTTCATTGGTTGGGCTTTAACTACAACATTTCTGTGCCTTATGGATGTACATAGTGGAAGCAGACTTTCTGCAAGTGTTTGGGATGGCTTTCTGTAACCATTCCCCTCCCCCCCATTACTGACTGCACATGCATATTCATAGAATCATAGGACTGGAAAGGACTTCGCAAGGTCATCTAATCCAGTTCCCTGTACTTATGGCAGGATCAGGCATTATCTAGACCATTTCTGACAGGTGTTTGTCTAACCTGCTCTTAAAAATCTCCAATGATGGAGATTCCACAACCTCCCTAGGCAATTTATTCCAGGACTTAACTACCCTGATAGTTAGGAAGATTTTCCTAATGTCCAACCTAAACTTCCCTTGCTGCAATTCAAGCCCATTGCTTCTTGTCCTATCCTCAGATGCTAAGGAGAACAATTTTTCTCCCTCCTCCTTGTAACAACCTTGTATGTACTTGAAAACTGTTATGTCGTCCCCCCCCCCCAGTCTTTTCATCTCCAAATTAAACAAACACAATCTTTTCAATCTTCCCTCTGTTTAATCATTTCTGTTGCTCTTCTTTGGACTTTCTTCTATCTGTCCACATCTTTCCTGAAATGTGGCGCCCAGAACTGGACACAATTCTCCAGTTGTGGTCTAATCAGCATGGAGTAGAGCAGAAGGATTACTTCTTGTGTCTGGCCTACAACACTCCTGCTAATACATCCCAGAATGATGTTTGCTTTTTTTGCAACAGTGTTACACTGTTGACTCATATTTAGCTTGTGATCCACTATGACTTCCAGACCCCTTTCTGCAGTATTCATTCCTAGGGAGTCATTTCCCATTTTGTATGTGTGCAACTGATTGTTCCTCCCTAATTGTGTACTTTGCATTTGTCCTTATTGAATTTATTTCAGACCATTTCTCCAGTTTGTCCAGCTCATTTTGAATTTTTAATCTTATCGTCCAAAGCACTTGCAACCCCTCCCAGCTCGGTATCATCCATAAACTTTATAAGTGTAATCTCTATGCCATTATCAAAATCATTGTTGAAGATATTGATCAGAACTGGATCCTGAACTGATCCTTGTGGGACCGCACTCGATATGTCCTTTCAATATGTCACAATTTGACTGTGAACCACTGATAACTTCTCTCTGGGAATGGTTTTCCAACTAGTTATGCACCCACCTTATAGTAGCTCCATATATGTTGTATTTCCCTAACTTGCTTATGAGAAGGTCATGGGAAACAGTATGAAAAGCCTTACTAAAGTTAAGATATGCCACATCTACCACTTCCCCCATCCACAAGGTTTGTTACCCTGTCAAAGAAAGCTATCAGGTTGGTTTGACATGATTTGTTCTTGACAAATTCATGCTGGCTTTTACTTATCACCTTATTATCTTCTAGGTGTTTGCAACTAATTGCTTAATTATTTGCTGCATTAACTTTCTGGGTACTGAAGTTAATTTGACTAGTTTATAAATTCCCCAGATTGTCCTCATTTCCCTTTTTCTAGATTGGCACTATATTTGCCCTTTTCCAGTCCTCTGGAATCTCTCCCACCTTCTATAACTTTTTGAAGATAATCGCTAATAGTGATTGTCTATGAATGTCCACATAGCATTAGCTCCAATGTTTGACTTAAGAATTCTAAATCACTGGTGATGTCCATTTGCATTCTTTGAATAAACTCCAGACATAAGGTGTATTTCATATTTTTCAGGATAAGATTTTAGAATCTTAGCATCCTGTTCACAGATGTTCTGTGAGTTAAGACACAGTCTTTCACCAGATCAGAATAAAAGATTGCTGCTTTTTTCTTTTCTCTGAGATCTGTTTTGAGGTGGTGGTGCTTTGTGGCATGCAGTTTCTTTGCATTTCTTTCCCAGCTGACTGATGAACACCATCCAATTTTAAACTCCTAAAAAGTTCATCCTAGCATCAGCCAGGAAGTCTGCTTTGAAAGTTAGTATGGTCAGTCTGTCATTTCCAGGAGCCCTGATAGCTATCACTGACTGCCCTTGAAACGACAGCAAGTTTCAGTGGCACCCTAATGTTGAAATAGAGGGGAATATACCCATTTAGAAAAAGGTTCCAAATACTTTGGAAAAGATACAGAAAAGGGCAACAAAAATGATTAAAGGTATGGAACAGTACGCGGACAGATTAATAAGACTGGGAATTTTCATCTCGGAAAAGAGATGACTAAGGGGGGATATGATGGAGATCTATAATGTCATGACTGGTGTGGAGAAAGTGAATAAGGAAATGTTATATACTCCTTCTCATAACACATGAACTAGGGGGTCAGCAAATGATACTAATAAGCAGCAGGTTTCAAATGAAGAAAAGAAGTATTTCTTCACGCAATGCACAGTCTATCTGTGGAACTCTTTGCCAGAGGATGTTGTGAAGGCCAAGACTATAACAGGGTTCAAAAAAGAACAAGAATAGTTCATGGAGGATAGGTCCATTAATGGCTATTAGCCAGGATGGGCAGGGATGCAAAACCATGTTCTGAAGTGTTCCTGACTCCTTAGCCTCTGTTGCCAGAAGTTGGGATTGGATGACAGGGGATGGATCATTTGATGATGACCTTTTCTGTTCATTTCCTCTGAAGCACCTGGCATTGGCCACTGTCGGAAGACAGGATACTGGCCATTATGGCCATTCTTATTTAATGTATGATTCAGAGTCAGCTCCAAATGCCAGCTGAACTAAGTCTGTAAAAAGGTAGCCAAGATATTTTATCAAAGAAACTCCACAAAGCCACAAATTAGATTTAAAGTGTTGACCACATATCCATGATCTTGTGCGACATCACACTTTAATCCTTCCCTGAACAAAATACAGAGAAGCACAGGTTCTGCTGGGAAATAATCTATCAATTAAAATGATTCATTTTAAGGATAGGATACCCAGTGATTATGGACCTTTGATTCCTTTCTCTATCAAGTCAAGTAGTTAACTTCTTAATTTTAGCTCTCTCTTGAAGTAAATGGGTTAAAATAAGTTGACAAGCCAGTTATTTCACATGTTCAAACAAGGTAAAACCACCTCTTTGAGAACTAAGATAAATGCTGTAATGTCAATTCAAGCCTCAGAAAGCTATTTACACAGTGTCATTTTTCACTCTACCAAGGCAGGATGTAATGAAAAACCGACAAGTTATTGATGATTTGGCTACCTGCCTGCCTAAAAGAAATTGCATAGGTGCTTTATTAAAAAAATAGCCAACACAATCAATGCAAGACAATGGTTGGAAGCTTCCTTTGGGGTTTTGGTCTTCTTTGGAATGCCACTAGACTGCATGTCCAAAACAAATTCTTACAATACATCTGTCAAGTTATCAATATGAAACTAATATCTCTGTTTGCACATAGGCATGATGTGACTAATATGTGTTTTCTATCCTATTGTCATTTTTTTTTGATGTTCAGAACAGCTAAGAAATAATTAAGGAAGTTCAAGGCAACCAAAAGAAACTGAATCTGTATTAATACTCTTTAACTCAAGACACATCTAAACTGCTAGGGAAAACCAATTTGCATTTTTCTTTCTTATCTGGCTTTGCAATTTTTCCTTACTAAAATGGAATAGTTATATAGAACTGTAGTTAATATGTCAGAATTTCCATTATGCAAAAATCTGCTAATTTTAGTGGCTTATGAAAAAGTCCTAAAATTTTACTTTGTACACATAGTGTTGCAGTTCTTGGCACACAAAACATGAGCTTGGGAGCAAACTGCGGTTGATACATTCCCGACCCCTCCCCACCCCCAGAAGAGCAAAGTTGTTTAAACCTTTTTAAGGAACAAAAGTTTCAAAAAAATAAGAGTTAGACACTCTTTCTGTCTTTCTACCACTCAGTTCAATTTACCCCTTGCAGAGAAAGTAGAAAGCTGTAAAATATATATGTTCATTTAAAGTTATGGGCCAAATTTTAAACTCTTACACCCTATGCAATCCTCAGTGACTTCAATCAGAATTATGTATGGTAAGTTACAATGGAACACGGACCTAGTTGCTTAACTTAAAATACCCAATTTTGCTAAGGAAATACACTCAATTGAGTAAACAAAGTAACAGAAACATAAAAAACAACAGTTTGGCTGATTGGCAAGTAGTTTGGAGTAGTGCTTCTAGTTATTTAAGATTTTTTTTAAAGCTTTTTTTTTTTTTTTTTTTTTTGAAAAGGAGTTGTATCTATTAGACTGTCAAAATAAAAGTAAGTTAGATGTCAAATAACAGGCCAAATTCTTATTCTATTAATATAATAGTCATTATTGTAAAGGATAAAACTAAAGTAGCACTATGGGGATGAATTAAGTCCATCAAATCCAGGCTATTTAAAGATGATTCTAAAGATCCGATTTGACAATTAACTAATGACAGTGAGCCCAAGAACTGCTGTCATTTGGAATGGTTAAAAATCACAAACATACCTTACGGATAATTCTCCACTAACTAACTTTAGTTAGAAGAGTGACAACTGAGCATGTAGGTAGAGATTTTCAAAGCAGAGTAGGGGATTCTGATTCATATTATATCATTTTAGCAGCAAACACGTGTCTGAATTGCAAAGACTACGTTGAAATTCTCAATTTGAACCCCTGGATTCTGGACAACATCTCCTGTGTTGCTGTGGTGCCAAGATGAATGGACTGTTCTGGAGCTTTTCTGCTTTCTCCGGTCACAGGCCTGTGAGCACTGAGGCCGCTGTCCTGCAAGGAACCCCACATGGGCCAACTGCGACATTTGCAGAATTAGGACCTAAGTGCTCATATACCAAGGATGAAATCCTGGCCCCACTGACGTCAATAGGGTCAGGATTTCATGCTGCATTAATGCAAATGACAGAAGCCCAAATGCACAGCAGCCTCCTTCAGAATAGCAATCAGTCACAGGCTTAAGTGCTAAATGAACAGGAATGGATGTAAGCATGTGCTTACGCACTTCCCTGAATTGGGGCCAGAGAAATCAGTGGTCTAGTTTTAGACAGCAAGAAATCAGAAATGACTTAATACATGCTTTGATAAGATAACATTAATTTGCATGATACTAGTCATTTTTATGTATTGCAATAAGCAAAACTTTTCTTTACAGAAAAACTCCATATAACAAAGAGAGCCTCAGTCTGGTCCTACACCTGTTTTGATTATGCAGTGATCTCAATGTTGCTGTGCTTATGCAGAAGAACTGGATTCCTCTCCCAGCTCCTGGCTGATGCGATAATCTGGGCAAGTCATTTAATTGGTGAGTCAATGAAGTAAGGAGACCAAGAGAGAGCTGAAATATCCAATACTACTTCATCCTCAGTATGTGACTGATGTGCTATTAATGGTGTCAGTGAAATGTAAATGTTAAATGATTTAAAGTGATGGGATTCTTGTTTATTTGAAGCACTCAGTAAGCTCTAGTTCTTTTCACTCCAAACCTATAACTACAGCAGAGACTAGGAGGCCTTGAAACAACTACAGAATCATAGAAATGTAGGCCCGTAAGGGACCTAAAAAAGTCATCTAGCCCATTCCCTCATGCTGATGCAGCAGAAAGTATACCTAGACCATTCCAGACAGTTATTTGTCTAACCTATTCTTACAACCATCCAACCTCCCTAGGTAATCTGTTCCAGAACTTAACTATCCTTATAGTTAGAAAGTTTTTCCTAATATATATCCAAAATCTCCCTTGCTGCAAACTAAGCCAATTCCTTCTTGTCCTATCCTCAGAAGACAAGCAGAACAATTGATCATCATCTTCTTTATAGTTACCTTTTACTTATCTGAAGACGTATCATGTCCCTTTAGTCTTTGTTTGGCTAAACACGCCCACTTTCAAGCCCAGTTCTTTCAATCTTTCCTTCCAGGTCAGGTTTTCTAAACCTCTTAACATTTTTGTGACTCTTCCTGAGACTCACCAATTTGTTCACATCTTTCTTATAGTGTGGTACCCCAAACTGGATACAATACTCCATCTGAGTCCTCACTACTGCAGACTATAGCAGGACAGTTACCTCCCATAGCTTATATACAACACTTCTGTTAATACATCACACAGTGACATTTGCCTTTTTTGGAACTGCATTTCAGTGTTGACTCGTATACAATTTGTGATCCTCTATGTTTAAGTAAAGATGGTCTGTGACACAAAGGAGTCAATGCAAACAAATCGAATCCAAACAATCGATTGCTGCTGACATTATGGGTAAAATTTTCAAAATCCAAGGCATGTTTGAAAATACTACCCTATCCCCTTAATTTATCCCTTCAAGCCATCACATGGCAGGAGTATACATTTAAGGAGTGATGCTCCAGACCTCTAAACACTGCAATACTTATGCTCAGTGAGTAAACAGAAGAACATCAGTTCGAATGTTGCATTTCTTTGTTTTTACAGGTTTTCATAAAAAAACAAACAAACCCAAAACCTTCTGGACTTAAACAGTATGGTTGGTGTCTGTGCCGGTGTGGGCGCTCATATATCACAGTACTTGTCAAGGTTGCAACATAAATGGGACCAACTGGGAAAATTCCCATGAAGATAGCAAGCATGCCTAGAGTATCTAGGTCAGTTCAGGCTGTAACAAAGCATGCCGTGAAGGCCCCTTTATAAAGAAACTTGTGTAATTAAGATAACAGATGTTGCTATTATACAAGTCCTTGTGAGTGGCTGTTTAATTGGACACTTTCACATTCTTTACTAGCAGCCTTGAACACCATTTACTTTTTATGATTTTTTCCTCTCACAAATGAACTGAATAAACAATTCACACACTATATGTTCAGACAAAGGAGAGAGTTCCAATGGTAAAGGAGCTAAACGTGGGCCAGAATGGGAGGAGAGTAATTTTTTTTTGCATAAAAATATATATTTTAAAAGAATTATTGAAAAATATGCTTTCTGATATAATTACATAGTTCCAGGTGGATAGTTACACTAAATTATACGGTCTCTCATTCTCAGTTTGGAAAATGGGGATGGTTGAGAGTGAACATCACAGCTTTAGTTAACTATCCTCTACGTACCACCTTGATTTTTCTGTAGTCACCCAAGACCTGATTCTATATCACTTAAATTGTAGACCAGGAGTAACCACTAACTTTAGTGGAGTTACTTCTGATTTACACCAGTATACGCAAGAGCTGAGTCAGGCACCCTATCTATATCTGAGAGTAAGTTCTCTGCAGGAACCATACTGTAATTATAAAGAAAGCTAAAGCTTTAAAGGTATTAAAAACACAAGTCTAGGTAACAAATTTAACATTGTAGCATTTGCTGTAATTGAATTATTATCAGAGGCTCAAGAAGCCCTGTAGGAAAAGGTCTGTTATAACTCTCTACCTAGTCTTGCTGACCAATAGTACATGGCATTTAAAGCTAAAAATAATATTCACAAATAGGGATACGGTGAAACATAAGATGCTTGATCAAAAACTTGCATTAAAAGTGCAAAAGTTTAAGAGAAAAGTCTTCACTAAGATTATGAATTTCCTCTTATTTACACCAGCTTCCCACTGGGGTAACTATTCAGTCCAGTGAAGTTGTTCCTGATTTACTCTGGTGTAACTGAGGCCTGGTCTACACTTACTGGCAAATTCAGTGACAGTCGATGGGAGATACGCAAGCTACGCAGAGTAGCTTGCATATCTTCTGTCAACTTCCTAAAGTCTGTTCTGCACACTGTCTCCACTATGCTGCACTGATGGGAAATGTGTTCCCATCGACGCAGCATTACTCTTTTTTCGGGGGTGGATTTATAAAGTCAATTTCCGGATTGATTGAGCGGGTCTTCACTTCTGCTCAATTGACCCTGAGAAATCAATCTGACGGTGGTGAATTTGCTGCTGTCAGTGAAGACATACCCTGCGAGCAGTATCAGAACCTGTGGGTGAACATGGCTCAATTTCCATTGTTAACATGATTCAATTCATATTTTCTTTTGACCAACACTTTTGACCAACATTAACTATTTTGATGTTTACAGTCCTGACTTTGTTTCCAAAAGGATGGGGAAAGGAGAAGAAAGGTAGGGCCCAAGTCTCCTCTCTTTCCGACCTGGTATTGAAATTGCCAGAGTCTAGGATTTCCTGGCCATAACACTTATGCTGAAAGCTTGAAAGATTGGTGTACTACTGTAGTAGCACTGCATTACTAAGATTTACTCCAGTGTAGGGAAATCCTCCACTGGGCTACTTCAGCCATATTTAATGTTGTTTTGCACAAGGATTATGTTCTATGTTTCCTATAGAACATAATGGGGTCTTGGCAGTGAATAACATGTTCATATAGCACCAAGGACAGGTAATGAACTCTGGATCCATAGCTATGTAGAAGCTGTCATTATTTCCAAAACTGAATGTGCAATATGTCTAATCTATGCTATAGCTATATATAATTTAGCTTCTGGAGCCAGGCTATTAACATTACTTTGACGCAATTATGCCTCCAAGGCAGGATTTTCATTATTATGGAGATGAACTGCCTTTAATGACTGCAATCATGTAATTGTACCCCAGAGCAGAATTCCTAATAACACAACTGATAGCTCTCAAACACCAGCAAAAGATATCTCCAGGGCAGGTTGTTTATTAAGAGCACAGTACACAGTAGTTCTGCCTTCCAGAGAAGAATACAAAACCTAGAGCAATACAATTCTCTTTTCCAAGATAGGCGGTGCCTTCTGGGCAGACATTGAGCATCGCATTTAGTTCTGCCTCCTGGACAGCAGAAGCCTCCAGAACAATATTCCCAGCAGCCCATGATGCATGTTACTTCTGCCTCTAGACATTTTCCCCTAATATTACACTCTGTCTACAAAGTCACAAGAGCCCCAAGGTAGGAACTTGAACAACTGCCATGATATGGCAGAATTCAAAGCATCCCAGGGAACTGGCACATTAACACTGCTTTTAATTGCTCTTGGAATTGGAAGGAATATCTACACTAATTAACCTCCACAGCATCAGACCTGAGGTTAAGTTAGAAGTATCCAAAAGTTCAGGTGCTCGTCCAAAGTTCACAAGTCTCCAGCACTGGCTAGGCTGGAAATTTTGTGGGAACAACTTTTCTCATGTGCTACCCAAAATTTCTGCTTTCAGCCCCAGATGAAAATATCTCAGCAACAGCTATTGTTTATGCCCTTTTTCCATAGATCTCAATATATTTTAAGACCAGTAGGGATCATCATGATCAGCTACTTTGACCTGCATAACACGGCCAGAGAATTTCTCCCAGTGATTCCTGCATCAAGTCCAATAAATTTATAAAATTATAGAATCATAAGACCGGAAGGGACCTTGAGAGGTCATCTAGTCCAGTCCCCTGCACTTATGGCAGGACTAAGTTGTCTAGACCATCCCTGACATCCCTAACCTACTCTTAAAAATCTCCAATGATGGAAATTCCACAGCCGCCCTAGCCAATTTCATCCAGTGCTTAACTACATGACAGTTAGGAAATTTTTCCTAATGTCCAAATTGTGGTCGAGCAGGACCCTACCTTTTAGAAAGACATCCAAGCTAGATTGAAAGGCTCCAGTTGAGGGTCCACAACCCTTTGGACCTTTAGCATTTCCCGTCCCAACCCATGGACTCACTTCTTCTCTGGCTCCTTTGTGCCTGGTAACAGAACTGCAACAGCATGAAGGGGTTTAAGATGTCCTGATTTTGGCCAAAGAATTCCCTCAGCACAGGCACTGAAGAAGACACCCATAAGGTTTTTCGATGAGGAACCCCTTGGAATCCCAGGGGGCAGGATGGACATGGCAGGGCTCCATCTATTCTAAGCAGTGCTGCTGCTCACCCATAGGGCAGCCCAGGCTGATCCAGCAACCAGAGAAGCACTGAACTGTAAAGATGAAAAGGTGGCTAAAAAGTCACTTTAGCCTCCCCCTCTTCTGTGGCTGTGAGTTCTCTGCCGAGTCTCTTAGATGCAAAGTGAACAATCTCACCCTCGGTGTGCAATGGTGTGATCAAATATGACCATACAGTTTCTGTATTAATTGCCTATTTTGATCTGTATCAAAAATGTGATCTGAATGCTTGACTTCTAAGATGGAGTGTTAGAGTCAGCAAGGGGATCAGGCAATTTCAACACCTACCTGCCGGGGGGAAACAGCCATCAGGCCTCTGATTACAACCCATTGAGAAAGAATAGGTTTAATTGCCCTAACAACGGAGGAGAAGCCATTCCTGAGGCATTCTCCTGGATAGGCCCTGCAGAATGATCCAAAGTCAAAAGTCAAAGTTCCACTAGAGCCAATGGCTCATCAAGCTGACACAGTTAGGGCACATCAGTTTCACAGGCAATGGTACTAAAGGGAGCAATGTGGCCAGCATCTCATCCAAATGCTTTGACTCCCATAACCCGATGAATAAGGTACCCATTTTGCAATTGGGTGAATCGGAGGTGGTCTTTCAATGTGAGAGCCATCTGACTGGAAAAACCCAGGATAAAACACCAGAAGATGTCACACCTTGGCCTGTAAATGGAGAAACTATTGACCAATATGATCAATGGGCCCAGAATGCCAGGAAAGGGGGATGGAGCTTTCTTGAACCAGTCAGAGAGAGAGACTGGGAAACCCATGAACATACTGGAGGATCTGGGCTTTGCTAGAAGAATGCGAACTGGGCCAGTTCTGTTCCTGTAACTTACAGAGAAAGCCTATCTAACACAGCTTGAAGGGAAGCATAAGATTAGATAAAACTAAATAAAACAACAGCCTACATGCATAAGATCCATTTTTCTCTGACGCATTGTTGCAACTGCTAAATAGAGTTCTTTTTGTGAAGAAGGTTGTCGTTCAATATCATGGCCACAGGTTCCTGAAGGGAGGATCAAGCCGATGTCCAATATCTATTTGGACCTGCGGAGTGATAAGTGGTTGCTATGTATGGGGCAGTGAACTCAGGTCCTGGTCTAAAGGCTTGTCTACATGGCTAGTATATCAAAGTATGCTACAGAATGTTAGTGCATGAAGCAGGGTCCACATAGCCAATTAATGCACAGCAGGCTAGCACACTGTAGATTCACACCCTGGCTTGCCGCACACTAACTCACTGTGTAGACAAGCCCGAAGAGTGGGAGAACTGCAGATTTCCACCCCAAAGAAAGTAAATGCAAGAGACTTAAGAACTGAGCTAGGTGCCCTCAGAGACGAGGGGAACAGGGAAAGGTGGTGAGGATGGGGTGCAGGGCAAAGAAAAAAATCTCTCAACGTCTGAGGTATCTTTAAAAAGTTGGAGTTTGAATTCCATTCTAACAATAAACGAAATGTGGCGGGTGAGAAAGTTTCTAATATCGCCAAGCAGCCAGCAATCTCAGTTGTACCTACTTTTACATCTGGGCAGGCAGTCTATCATGTACTTGTAGTAGTAAATACAGGATGGGAAACTTAGAAGGAAAATTGTCTTAAAAAGGCATTAAGGCTGGGAGAAATAATTGGAAGAACTGTAATTCTATTTGGGTCCATAAGAAAGAATCTAGTGGTGTTTTGCGTCAGATCTTGCGTCCGTCATCATTTTCTTCTTAGTTATTTTTTTTTTCCACAATTGCATCTGGCTCTTGCCTGAGTCCCTCCAGTGAATATGGGTTAGTTACATGGAATAGATGTGATACTGTGATTTACTAAGGCTTTTATGAATGAGTAGTTAATATACCATAGTTAATCCATGTCTTGTTGAGCCATTCATTTGTTTCTTTTTTTCCTGCTAGAAGCCAAAATGATCCCCCCCCCTCCACACCTTCATGCATACATGAGCAATATTTTGGTAAAACACCCTTGCTTAAATTAAAATGGTATCTATTACCTACCAACTCCAAACATTTTGTATCAACTGTTCTGTATCCAAGCCTTTTCTTCTAGTAACCACAGGAGACAAAATATAGTTCATATTTTCATCTGGGAGGATAAGGTTTAAGTTCAAAGAATTGTGCGTCGTCAGCATTGTATCACAGTGCGCGTACATATTTAGATGAGAAATATATATTTGTATATATTGCCTTCTAGATAATAGTCCTCTGTCCAAAGAAACCAACCCTCAGTCTTCCCACCCCACAGATAAGATAAGAGTGTGGCTAGTGCAGAATGCAAGGAAAACTATGAGGTCACAATTCTGAGACGGTAAAAGCTTAATTGTTCAACGTTTTCCATTCTCTTTACAGTCTTTGTCCGAAAAACAAAATATCTCCGTTTTAAAACCCAATATATCGTGAATCCTCAACACGCTTTTATACTTGAATCTAGACTTGCCTACTATTCTGGTTGGTAGAGGTTGCTACACTTTATCCACAGGATAAGACCATAGGCGTGCGCACGGAGTGTGCTGGGTGTGCCCAAGCACACCCTAATGCAGGGGTGTCACACAGCAAGGTACAGAGAAGCGCCGCTGAAACGCGTGGATAAGCGCGATTTTTCAGCGGCGAACAAGAGGCGGCGGGAAATAATGAAGCGAAATTGACAAGCTGTTGCCAAAATGGAAGGATCAGGGCGATTTTTCGGGGGAGAGAAAGACGGGATGGGAAACTGAAATGCGAAACTGACAAGTTGCCGCAGAAATTGAAGGAGCTGGCAGATTTTGCCGTGGTGGCTGAAATTGACACCCCTGAAAATTCCCTGGGTGCACACCCTAATCTCTGGGTGCACACCCTAATGAAATATGCTGCGCACGCCTATGGATAAAACTGAACAAAACTCTGCACTGCTCATTCAGGCCCAACTTGCACTGACTTCAATGAGTTCAATGCTGGGTGTAGCCCACTTTAAAAAGGAAGTGGGGCAAAATGACTGACCAAATGAAAATAGCTTCTTGAGAGTTCAAAGCAACCAGTACCTACTACAATAGCTTAATAAATAAAGATCAGATATTGCAAGGCACTGAGCATCCTCATACTGCCATCATTTTTCAGCATCTGGCCATAAATGAGCCTATATTTTGACATACCATTCTAATGTTTGCCATGAGAATGCAGTTATTACAGGTAAGCAGTTCAGATCAAACAAAACATGAGACCAGTTTCTCTGGTGAACCAAGTCTGAACCAGCTTTGAAAAAGTTTGGTACATATTTTAAAAGTAGTATTTGAGCACTTCTTCATTTGCCGATTTTGTCCATGGCTGATTGAAAATTTCTTAAGATGAAGGATAAAATCATCTTTGTGGGCAGGTGAAAACCAGTAGTACCAGAAGTCTTGAATGTAAATAGGATATTTTCATTTAAAATATTTTAATAAATACATAGAACTAAATGTATTAATAGCAGTACAGGATTCTGCTCATTGATCTAGTGCCACAAAAACTGGCATATAACACTTTCACATAAACTCCTTGAGACAAATTTTCAAAGAATGGTTTCCAATTTTTTCCTTTGCAAAATTGCAAGCACAACTGTTGCACAAATGGGGTAGATAAAGCCATCGGATATCAAAATATACAATTCCAATACCTGACCACATGTGCAAAATGTGCTTGTGCAAATTTAGAGGTCATGTTAAGGCTGGTTGCAAATATCATCTTGGTATAAAATAATTGTGATTTGGCCATGCAGAAAGTGCTGTCTCCATGTCAGACATTACAATTGCCAAACTAGTTACTAACCCCAAATAATTGCTGTTTGCTAGGAGACTGAATAATTTACAAGGGGAGAGTAATTTGCAGAAGAGAGTTTCAGGGATAGAATTTCCTGGGAAATCTTTTTGGAGAACTATGGCTATTTGGAGCAATTGAAAGGCAAAATATTTTCCCTTTAGACTGTATCTTTAGTGGATAAACTTCTTGGCAGGGGTGTTTTAACACTATACAGTGACTGGGATGAACACAAGGAGAATAGAAATCTCACCCCCAAATACAACAGATTGAACACTAGCTGTTTTCATATTTATTTGCAAGTCATTTCCAGGAATTAATGACAATTTTAGCTTTCATTGCTGAAAGCCTTTGGGGTTGGAGCAAGCTAATAAAAGCAATGGTTATTTTAAGAGATTACCTCTCATTTTCTCTTAGGATCTCTTTTCCTTTCTTCCAAGTGTAAGTAGGTCTGGGGGAAGCTTTTGGCTTACATTCTATGATTACTTCACCGCCCGCTTTACCAAGAGTTAATCTTTTCAAGAGGGTTTTGGAAAAGTCTGGACCCACAGCTGAAAAAGAAAAGTTGAAGAAACTTAGAATTCACTCTGGAAAAAAACAATCATTTTTTTTTAAACTTTAAATTCTGTAATATCCTCTCACCAATTCATATTTGTAACTTCTGTAATTATCAACATCAGGAGCTACACATGCATACTGATTAGGAAAAGTGATAACTTAAGCTTTCAAGCACGGAAGTATTCGGAAAGATATATAATAATAGCAAAACTTATTGGTAATGAAACCTAGAGATCATGGACCAAATATTCAGCTGGTATAAATCAGTGTAGCCCTATTGAAGTCAATGGAACCTTGTTGATTTATGCCAGCTATTGATAGTGCAATTTGGAGAAGCTCACATCAGAAATACTTATATGTGCAGGGGGTGGCATGCTTCCAAGTTCATAATATAACAATGTGTGGTGATGATGAAAATATGCTAAGATGCCTAACAATACACAGGAGATTACAGATCTTTTCCCAAGTATTACATGTGTGTAACACAACAGTATTCAGGGAGGTGACTCTTGCCCTAATCATGAAATGGAACACATACTATAAGACATTAAATGCTGTGATTTGAAGAGGTTGAGTGACTCAGGGAATTTAGTGGGACATTTATGTTTGGTTCTCACCTTTTTTTTTAAAAAAAAACCCATACATTTTCTTATTCTAACATTTTTTATTGTAGGTACAGTGATCACCATTAAAATGTCAGCCTTTGCAAACAATTACTCCAGAGTGGTTTCTGAGATAGCACCATTTACCTTATACTTATAATGCAGAATAAAAAAATTTTGTTGGAGTTGTTGGCAAATGTTGACTTGCTAATGGTATCTACAATTTAAAGAGTCAGAAAAAGTAATATTTATCTTCCAATAAGCTGCATAGTTTTGAATAGGTACATGAACTGATTCTCCTGTCACACTAGTATAAATAGCTAAAAGTGCAATGAAGTCAGTGGAATTGCATTTGTATAAAACCAATATTAGATCAAAATAAGTATGTAAATATGTTCATTGTGTTCAGAACCTAACTTAACACACACATAGTGACAGTTAAAGGATTTGATAAATATTTTTCAGCTAACCAAATATATCTTTACTCTACCTGGCCCAAAATCAAAATGAAACTTTTGGATTGGGTTTGGTGCTTCCCCGCACCCTACCTCAGATCTGTAAGTCTTCCAGGATTTTAGGAAAAAAAGACTTGTTACACAGTAATATTTACTTCAGGCCTCCTTAAATACATCTCCACATTTTACAGAGGCACCTATCTGCATGAACTTGCATGGGCAGGTGCAAATAGAAGTGCCTTGGAAATTTTGAAAATGCAAGGAAGCATGCTTAAAGTTTGATCCATTTCAGTAGACATTCAAGTTTTATTTAAAAATATGTTTTATATTCAAACCACAGGAGTGGAAAAAGAAAAACAAATAAAACACACGTTTTCTATTCACAAACCCACAGACCTCCTGGAACAAAGATCTGTTCTTTCCATCTTCACTGGATAGTCTGCTAGCTGTGGCTAATCATGGAAGGGTTGTGCAGTATAATGGAAAGTACTAGGACTGAACACAGAGGGCCAAGCTCAGCTTGTGACTTGAGTTATCTTTAAGCATACAATAGATTTTGCCTGCTAAAATGCTTCAACAACTTCCAAAATTAAACCGAATTATTGAGTACACACTGTATTTACTATAATTTACATGTATGCACAAATCCAAGTTTAAAAAATAGTGAGCCCTAAACATGTGACACCTATAAAATAGGACAAATTAGCAAAGACCTCATCTCCCCCTACAACCAATACCATACTAAATATGCTCTTTTTGTAACTGCAAAAAAGTTACCTTTACATTGGACATGTCAGTATTAGCTAAGAACAATGCAATATACTAATTCAATATGATTATTTTACTTGTGTAGTAATCACAGCAGAGCTCATCCCACAGTACATTTCATACAGCTGTACTTAACGTTTCGGCACCATGTCTGGTTTTTAAGAGTTATGAGATACTCATTTTGCATTCTATTTTCAAATCTATTGCTATTGCTCAAATGCACAGTTGCTCTCACAACTCCCATCTAGGATGGAGGATTTTTTGTTTGTTTGTTTGTTCTGGCAAATAATTCCTGCTTGATAATATATCGAACCTAGTTACCAAAATGCTTTGTGGCAAAAATCAACGACTTTTTCATTTTACGGCATATAATTTTAAAAGTGAGCCCAAAGATTTGTCTTGATCTGCAATTTTGTGTCACTCTGCTACTTCAGGAGAGTTTTGATTCACTGTCTGTAGATCAAGTATCTGTTACACATAATGATCTAAACTCTTGGGCAGAGTTTGGGGAGAGGCAGGGCGGGTGCTGCCCCCGCAAACTGCAAGCCTCAAGCAGGCATGGAATTTGCCCCCCTACACTTGGCCCCGCTGGCCTGACTGGAGCTGCCTCCCAAAATATAGAAGTCTGCTCCTGAAGCAGCAGTGTGACACAAAACTGGAGTGTAGAACCCATGAGAAATTCAGTTTTCTTGAAGTGTCTAGTCTGCCACTCCATTTTCTGCCATCCTCACTGCCTCTCAACTCAAAAAGAATATAGTGTAAGGAATAACTGCATGCTTAAATAGGGGATGGACTGATGACCTAAGAGAACTCTTCTATCTTCAGTTTCTATGAAACTGTGAGTCCACCAGCTTCTGAGCTGTCTTGCCTTTTATGTGTAATCATTGATGGATGGTTTCATTTTAGCATAGAGGAAAGTAAGTACCTTATCAGAGATTATAAAAGCACCTGAAAAACAACACTGGAGCCAAAGAACATTTCAAAATAAGAGACTCACATTGAGGGCCATTATATACAAAAGAACATCAGAGTTACGAGTACATAGGGAATGGGGATTGTTCATAACTCTGAAATGTTCATAACTCTGAACAAAATGTTATCGTTGTTCTTTTAAAAGTTTACAACTGAACATTGACTTCATACTGTTTTGAAACTTCACTATGCAGAAGAAAAATGCTGCTTTTATCCATCTGAATATAAATGAAACAAGCACAGAAAGTTTCCTTACCTTGTCAAATCTTTTTTTAAACTTTCTCTCTCTCTCTTTTTTTTTTTAGTAGTTTACATTTAACACTGTACTATACTGTATTGGCTTTTTTGTTTTTGCTGCTGCCTGATTGTGTACTTCTGGTTCCAAATGAGGTGTGTGGTTGACGGGTCAGTTCATAACTCTGGTGTTCGTAACTCTGAGGTTCTACTGTATCAATATACTATATATATTAGAGTTGATCACATTGCTCTTTGACAGCAATATTAATTACCACTTTTTAAAAAAAATGTACCATTTTTTTCTATTGAAAAATAATTTGGAAATCAATCCTTGAATAGATCAGCCTAAATATTTGTGAACAGATAATATAATCTCTAGAACACACAGAAAATTGAACTCTGGTCTTGGATTTACAAATATATTTATAAAGCGGGTTTTCAGTATTCTACCAGTTCTTCTTTCTAAAGCATTTATCTGGAACAAAGAACTAGTTTAAATATAGAAAAAGGATCTGTTCCTAACAGCACAAAGTCATTGCAATCTTAATGTGAACAAAGCAATAGACTGCAGACTAGGAAAGACAATTTTGAAGTTGGTAAATTGAAACTATGCAAATTGGGAGGGGGGGATCATTGAAATTCAGTGCCAAAGGTAAATGTTTTGACACTGTTTTGTAAATGTAATTGTTTTGTAAATGTTTTGACGCTGTTTTGAAAATGACATTTTTATTAAAACTTTAAAACTGCAAAAATTGATAGTTTTGTGGTTAAGGCGTTGGATTAGTATTTAGAAAGTCTGGGTTCAGTTCCCAGCTGTGCCAAACTCCATGTGACAGGTCACTTCATTGCTTTGCGCCTCAGTTCCCCATTTATAAATTGGAAATAATAATTATTCTTTTCTTCCACTCTTGTCTGTGTAAGCAACTTAGATTGAAAACTCTTCAGGGCAATGACTGTGTGTTACTGTGTGTTTACATTGCCTAGCACAATGGGATCCTAGTCTTAGTCAGGTAGGCAATATTGTAAGCAACAACAACAGATAACCAGTCTGAGAGAATCTCTCCGTATATTGTCTTCATTTTATTTTGCTGTTGGGCTCACTTGGTATTAATGATGTTTAATCATTACAAGTCCTTAACATCAAAACCCTTTAAAACAACTGATTTTAAAGTTAGCAAGAGTTCTTTAAAAAGTTAAGATAGCTGAATGGGAGCTGCTGAGAGCTGAGATCCTTTGGAAACCTGGCTATTTACTTCAGTATTTGGTATTATTCAGTATTATTATTCAGTAATTCAAATTGGGAGTTGAGCTGATCTGAAAATCTGGGTATGGAGCCCTTCTGAAATTCTGAGCAAAATACACCCCCAACTCACATAATACAAAATAAAAAAATGACTTTAACACCCAAATCCAGTGACCACTCTTAAAAATTGGCCAGTTTCATCATAAATTACTAAGGGTCAAATTTTAAAGGCATTTGGGTGCCTAAATACCTTTAAAAACCTGGCCCTAAATAACATAGTCCAACATTTTAGGTATTCCCTATAAGATACATATGGAGACATTTATGTAACATTGAAAATATAGAATTAACCATAAATTTCTCTCTATGGCAAGGTTTTAAGTCGAAGTACTCTAAGATCTTTGCTACTTATGTTGGAGCATCTCTCTCCGACTTGTTCTACATTTGAGCCCAGTGAAGGTAGAAAACACTGTATTTAAAGACTCCTAGGTCTTCTTGCTTCCCTATTAAACTTTTGCACAGGCCATGATGAAATGGGGTATAATGCAGAGTAGAGATGCTATCAGACAGGCAGAGTATCGCACTAGCACAGGGATTTATTGAAGAGGCAGAAAGAATGGAGAAACAAGATTTTGTTTGCTGTTTTAAGAGATGCTGACCTTACAGAGTTGGGTTTTCTTAGAGGCAAAGTATCAGGGTAAACTCCATCTAAAGGGGGCTGTTGCCCTTCCCGGTTTCCTGTCTGAATATAGGAAGCCATTGCATGACATCTTTCCTTTCTGTGTTCCCTGGGGGCTATTATCGGAATCACCCACTAACTCCACATTTTAAATATACTGGCCTAGAGACTCAGCTTCAGCCAAACACTGGAGAAGTAAAAGTGACTTTCAGCCATGTTTTTGTACTCCTGACCTTAGGGCTCCAGTGAACTGGTCCAGTCCCCAGGAATGAGAGAGAGCAGTCTCAGGGCTACTCTTAATGATGTCAGCTGCCAACTGCTCCAAGAGGCCAATCTAGCATCCAGGGATTGCAGGGCACAGGTAAGCCCTGGACATGCCCCCTATACCAATTGCAGCCTGAATACAGAGGAGAATCTGGGTCTTTATCTCATGCTAGTCTCTGCCTACCTTACAAGGCTCATATGTAGAACAGTTCTGAATAGACTGCAAAAGCATCAGTGGGTTTATTTGGATTTCTTTGATGCAATAGGCAACATGCCCAATAAATCTTATCACTGTGAAGTTTAATTTGTTGAACCTGATTGTACTTTCCTCAAGCAACGACAGTGACAGTCTTCCAGATGAAAATGTTTTTTTTTTTTTCTATGTAGGCATCTCTCACTGTTGATAAAAGGACGACCTACATTGAAATGTTATGCACAAAATACACCTTATGCATTGTTTTTAAGGACAAAACAAATAAAACAATGGTATTGAGCATTCTCTTTGAAAACTCCTAATACTGTGTTATGTAATCAGAGACTCAATTTTCCCCATTCGAAATTTTGCATGTAATCTGACCTCTTTATTGGTTCCCTGTTTTCTCTGTGATGAAAAGGACTTACATTGCTGAGAAAGTGAGCAAATTAGCTACTCACAAGCGGAAAAAAGAAGGAAGGACAATGTTCTAATGCAGTGCAGCTTTCTAATGCAGCGCAGACATGAGTTTTATCCCTGACTCTGACACACACATCTCCTGGAAGTCACGTTAGGTGTGATTCTGATCTCACACCAGTTTTATGCTGCCAATGAATCTATGGAGCTACTCCTGAATCTCACCAGAATAAGTGAGAGGAGAATCAGGTCCTTAACCTCTCTGTGCTCCAGCTTCCCACTCTGCAGATAAGATAAGGAGATAAGATTTCTACCTCAAAGGGATGGTCTGAGGCTCAGTTCATGGATCCTTGTAAAACTGGCTGGTCAGCTCCTCATTATCTGAAATTCTTTTTATCTGAAGGTATGGCGGCTTAGCCAAATCCCTTGGTTAAAGGGCATTGTATGATATATAACAGCAAGGAACAGCCCTTCTCTCCATTCTGGACTTGCTCAATTACTATACAAATTGACCCTGATTTTCCTCTTGCTTATACCATTTTTACCCAGGTGTAACTCCATTGACTTCCGGGGAGTTACTCTTAATGTACTCCAGTGCAACAGGGGCAATATACCAGGCCCAATGTGTTTACTTGCTGAATGGGCCTCAGAGTGCATAACACTTTTAAAATTCCCAAAGTTGATTGACAATCACCTGAGTAACTGCTCAGCACATACTCATAGTAGATTGTTGCAAAAGAAAAATGCATACAGTGGAACCCTCTGGTAGTGTAGTCATAGAATAATTTCACTGTAAGCAGATGTATGGGAAGAACAGCAATTTGACTATTGCACTATATTGACACAATGTATAGGTGTCATTATGCCTCACTGATATGGATATATAACATGGGCATGGCCCACTGAAGTCTGTCTCTGTTTTAGGATTTTATACTGCTTTCCATGTAAAATCAGTAGCAATAATGAAATCCATTCTGGATGTTAGGGAGTCTCCGGCACTTCCCTTTTTGTGGTGTCAAAACTCTGCTTAAGGTAGATGCCTTTTAGGGATTTAGGGGTTGAAGAGGGTGTCAGTGTTGTGAATGTCATTCTTAGGGTGGAAAGGCTATTCAAAGAGGAAAGTTTTGCAGTGTTTCCTAAAGAGAGACAGATTCAATAGACAGACTTATTGAGTTCAACATGTTTTGGATAAGATCCCAACTGCACTATCACTGGTTTCCACTGTCTTATTAAAAGGCTGATATAGGGTCTTTCAAACACCAAGAGGTGTGCGGTACGCCAGCAACTTTCCATGCTCAGGTACCTGTATTAACAACAAGATGGTGTGATGTGGGAAATTCTTTGTTCCGTGTATCTCCACCTGTCTCAATAATTTTTATTATACTTGTTTCCTTGATGTCATAGGTATACTGATGTGTTCTTGGCAGAGGCATTTAAATATAGCAAAACTGGTTTTGATTACAAGAGAATTTTGGATTTTAGGAAAACAAACTCACCAATTACACTCAACTCCGCACTGGTGAAAATGACTCCGTGTCTGTTCTCTGCTACACACTGATACATGCCTGCATCTGACAGATTCACATTTGTTATTGTAAGTGCTCCATGTTCTATCTGAATTCTGTCCTGTAGAACAGAAAAATAAATAAGGAAACCCCACGTTAGAATTTATACATTACAGCAGCTGTGTCATATATTATATCATGGGGGACAAGAAAAAAATAGTAGTATGAACAGTTTACATGCTACAATCTATTTGTCTGTCAACTAAATTTATATCAGGTTAGACGTTAAATGGAAAAACCAATACCGTAGTTGGTAAATGCAATTTAAATTGGAGGACTCTCCTTTGAGTTCTCATTGATTTAATACCTAAACCATTCAGATTAATATCCCCTTCAAAGAGAGAAACTTGAATCTAAAAATGCTCTTGTTTTTAGGTAGTGTATCATGGTCAAATACATTCTTGAGAGCATTTAAAACAGTGGAGTTATTAGCCTGCACCTCTATGAAGGTTAATAGGAATAATAATCATCTGAGGTGGTGCAGAGAGAAACATTTAAAATCAGTTGCAGTTTACCGGAAAAAGAATGTAGATGTTAATAATTTAATGATCCTTTACTTTATTTCTGCCACTAACGTGATTTAAGAACAAGACCATCTGCTAGTGACCAGCATGAAGCAAATAAAATTAGCATGTGGAACAAAAGACCATAGTATCATTTGTCAGCCTAAGGATATGGAACTCACGTTATCAATTTTAATAAGTACAGCAAAATGTTCCCTCCCCCCTGGGAGTTCTACGATTTTTAAAAATAAGTAATATAAAGAGCTATTGGCTTTCTACTTGGCTGCAGGGTGTCAATTTAATGTTAGTGCAATCTTTATTAGGACTTGATCAAATCTAGGCAGCCATGTACTTTCACATTAAGTGGAGGGAGAAAAATGTAGGCTACCCTGATAACCCTTTAGTAATTTGTTTTAGTTTTGCTGTATAATTGATACAATCATGGGACTCCAAGTTGCCCTCTACTGACAGAAGGAGTGGGGGATGGATGGCAGAGTGAATTTTAACCCCCACTTCTATGGGCTGCTAATCTGTAGGCAGTTCTTCATGGCATTGCTAGTGGAAGGCTAATCTTTGGTTGCCTATACAGGAACAAATCTGAACAAGAGGAATTAAATTATTGTTAGAGACTGGAGGAAATGCCAAAGTTTCTTTGACATTTGAAGTTCATCTGAAAATTACCAAATGAAAAATTTAATCTAGGGCAATCATTCTATGTCCTAAAATCTCAGGGTACCACCCAACCATTCACCTGATTTTACTGAGGCCTCTGGGCCATTAGATTAGTATTGTGAATTACTCATTTCACAGAGCTATAGATGTCAAAGTATAACTGTCTTATGTACCCCTGTTTGCCCTAATCTAACCTGTTCTCAATCCTTCCCCATCATCCTACAGAAAGTAAGAGACTATTCTTCTTCATTAGAGGAACTCAGTGTCATACAATGGCTTTCACTCAAGAGGGTAGGAAATCTGCCTTAGGATAGCTGGAATATTAAGGCTCCATCACTGCACTTCTATCACTGCATATCTGAAGTGCACCGCATATCTCCATCACTGCACTTCTATTTCAAAGGCAATGAATGATGCAGACAAGAAAATGTTGCCAAATCAGCAGAATCCTCATAGAACAATCTGCAAGCGGCCACCTCACCCAAAGAACAAAGGCACTAGATTTCAACACTGTTCTTACCTGAGGCATCAGTGGTTCACCATCCTTTAGCCAACTGTATGAAGGCTTTGGTCTCCCATTTGCTTTACACTCCCAAAAGATGTTTTCCTCTATAGCTAAGTGAGCATCACTTATTTTCTGAATCCAGTTGGGTGGTGCTGCAATGCAGAAAGTAATAAATAAAGCCTCATGTTTGTAAACAAGAACCTATTGTTTAGATGTCAGCAAACCCCCAAATATCTTACCTCAAAGAATCACATATTTCATACAATTAGATTTGCTTTCGTTTTTTTTTTTTTTCCCCCTACGAGTCCAATTCTGCTCCTTTTGAAGTGAATGGGAAAAGGATCAGGACCTAGTTTCCCAACTTTTATTTTTAATGTAAGTATTTAATAAAAAATTGCATCTTCAGAAAGGAAGTACTTCAGTATATGAGTAGTGCCACTAAACTAAATGGGACTGCTGGCATGCTTGAGGTTAGTGCTTTCCTGAATAGGGATGTTTTCATGAAGTGGGACCGAAGTGGCTTGCTGGATCGGGACTCTAGATCAAAACCCTTTGAACTCTGGGAGTGTTAGGATCCAGATTCAAACACTGTACTCAGTCATGTCTTCATAATGGGCCTACATTCAAATTTTGGATAGTTTGAATTCAAATCTAATTTCATATTTTAACACCAAATTTTGGCCCCTCCCTAATTTAGGGACAGATCTTGCAAAACCTGGGCTATTCATGTGAATAAAGGGTAAATGTGTAGGAAAAGGCATCTCATGACAATAAAGGTACACAGAATTGGGACCTTAATACAGTAGCTTTTAAAGTACTGATTTCAGCTATTTAATCTTCTATATAGATCACTGTGAAATAGATCACTATAAACCTTCTTCTAGTTTTGTGTCAGGTAGTTTTCATACCTTGAGATTATCCATACTCAAAACTGAGAGCAAATTTCTGCTGTAACTCTTAAGTTTTGCTACCTTGAAAAACCACCGTTTCTATGTTACCCCCACAAAACCACAAGGGCACAGGTTTGTCTTTAGTTCACTGCACAAAACCCCTAGGAACCTTTCAAAAAACTCCGTTTGAATTTCAGGACTGTACTAAAATCAGGTGCGTTTCAGGTTTCTTAAAGGTAGATTTGCCCTACTTTACAATAACAAACACAACCTGAAAGAATTAAAAAAAAAAAAAACTATTACCAGCAGAGGTCTCCAAGAACCTGGATAATACTTTTTGATACTTTGTCTTTATAACCATTTAAAAGAATTAAGATTTCTCAAGCAAATAACAGCTTTATAAATCCCTTTTAGACTGAGACGAAGTGAAAGGTTTGAAAGAATAAATAAAAAAACAAACTTGATAACAAACACCAAATGTTAAGTTGAATGGAAAGTTGACATCACTACACTTTAAAAGCTGCTATGTCCATCATTATACGTTCCTGCTGATAGACCTAAGAAACCTCAAAGAGCTGGGGTACCTTCTTAATGTTCTGTCTGGGGAATTAGTCTCAACTGATGTTGCTGTTCATGACAGATATGCACTTAATTCCACGTGCCATATTAAATATTTCCTTTCCCAATGTGTCAATAAACAACAAACCAAAGGAAAAAAAGACATAGAAAATTTGCACATAATCTTAAATACACCACAGAAATAGTTAATGGGACTTAGAAAAGCAGAAAGGCAAACTTAATATGGTGAAACAATGTGAATGTAGAACTTAAACAGTACCACAATCAAAAATTGACAGGTTGACAAGACTTACCCCTTCCCAACTTTCCTACTGTAATAATTTAGGTTTGTTCATTACATGCAACCCAAGAAATATAAAGAGGGAAGGCCATGAAACATAGCAAGATGGTGGCAACTGTCTAGCACTGTACTGAATAGGACATGAAGTCATGAGTTCCAGCACACATTTCTTCACTCAATGCAACAGGTTCCAAGATTCAATGCTATTTGCAAGTTACAGCTGAGTATACAATTTGTCTATATGGCTACTATTACTATTAGCATCTAACTCATAACTTTGAAGAAAGTTTTAGGATACCCTTGGTTATGAAAGGTGTGCTATAAAACCTCCTTTTTGTTTTGTTCATTTCCTAATTTCCTACATAAACAAGATGCTCCTTTAAAAAAAAATAGACAAAATAATCAAAAGTAGCTCACACATAAAGAAAATCTACATGATTTGTACAGTGTGCCCTGTGGCATTATTACATTGGAAAGACACATATAAATGCCTCAGGTGAAATAAGAACTCATATTCTATAATAGGTGAGATTCTTTCTTTTTCCTTTCGTGGCTATCAATCTTACACTCCTTGAATAAGCAAAGATTTCACTCACGCAAATGGCAGATTTTTGCCTGTCCAACCCTGGACCGAAGGTCTGAGTCAGTGTTTAACTGGAAGGAGCAATCAGATCCCTTCCATTCTTTATTTTGTTCGGGTTACAAAATCTTAAATCCTAATGGAAGTAGTTCCATTGAGACTCAAACTTCTGATGCTGGAAATGTTGCAAGCAGCTGCAGAAGCTATTCATTTCAATCTTTTGTGCAACACCTGTGAGCCACAGACTTGAACCGTACCATCAGTGTTCATCCATTCTAGTTATGTGAACTGGTTAAGCTTTTTATCCTAAAGCTATTTAGGATGCAGCCGGATATAGTGAAAGCTTAGTAGGTCAACAATAAATCTCAGTGACAACAGCGGCGCCCATTGTTTCACAGTAATGTAGTTCTTGGCTGCTCTTTGGGAGATATTCCTAATTAGGTCAAACTTTCCATTGAACAGCTTGTTCTAGAGAATATAAGACATTCTCCTAACTTAGTCTTAAGTAATACACCAGGGCTGGTTCATGAAGTAAGTGTGTTTGAGCCACCAACACCAGCTGCCATAATACAATGAAATGTTGACATCCTCCCATTGGATATCACAAAAGAAGCAGTAATCTGACACAAAACTTCAAGCAGGTTAATTTAAAAGCAATAGAATACGTGTGTTAGGCAAGGTATGCACTACAAACTTTTGACATCATAGCTATGTGGGTCATGGGTGTGATTTGCGACTGACGTGCTGTGCTGGCAACAGCTGCTAATTTAAAGGCAGCTATATTGGAGAAGCTGCTCCTTTGTCGGTAGAGGGTCTTCCAGCCCCCCCTCCCTCCCCCCCCCTGAAACCTCCTGAAGGGAAAAGTTAGGTCATTACTAATCATGAAAGCTAATTTAAGAATAATATATTAATGTCACAAGAAATTGGCATATGCCATATCTATGAGAGAGAGAAAAAAAGGCAAGAAAAAAAAATACAAACACTGTGAATGGATAAGAGTATTCTTTAAAGAAAAGAAAGCCATCCCAAGTGATGGGATCAGGGCCTGGAACTCAATCATAGAATCATAGAGTTGGAAGGGACCTCAGGAGGTCATCTAGTCCAACCCTCTGCTCAAAGCAGGACTAACCTCAGCTAAATAAGTCTTCGGTAGGTACAATGTAAAGTGGAGATTAAGGCCACATTTTCAAAACCCTGCTTAATTTTTACCACATGTATAGGTTTACAGGTGTATTTTAGGATATTTAGAAAGCTAAGTGACTAACTATACCCGTATAAGTGCAGATATAGTCTGGCACTTATAGGTCTAAATAGCCTAAGCTGTGCTTGTAATTATTTGCACAGAAAAATTGCAAGCACAAAAAAGAAGACCCAGATAAAGCTGGGCCAGAAATCCCGCACTAAAAGGGTTAAAAGGACATTTGAAGATGAAATAGACAAAACTAGCAGAGATGTGTCTGAAGCAAAAGAGCAACTAATACACAGACGGTTAGATTCTCAATTGGTGTATGTTGACTTCAGTGGAGCTAAGCCAATTTATAGCAGCTGAGGACCTGGCCCAGGCTGTGTAATTCATCATTAAGAGTAGATACTCTACTGAAGGGCTGGAAGACTGCCTATTGTATCCATCCTTTATAAAGATGCCGAAAGTGAACCTCGGAATCAGACCAGAGTGCTAACCAAAACAGTTAAACAAAATAATGAAAAATAAAGCATTTTTTTTGTTTTGTTTTGAAGCGTTTACACCATGGATATCGTTTGCCCCATATTAGGGACAATGAAGCATACATGTTATATTGGGACAAAGAAGAATATAATCTCACTAATTCATACATCCCTAATCTGTTAGAATTCTTAGTGCCCTTGTGGAGGTGGGGGACAAGCTGTTTCCTTTTCTCTACCCACAATAAAAAATAAATTATAATCCATATATCTAACAAAGCTGTGCAACTTCAGCAGGTTCATTTGCTTGAACGTTGTATCCTCATCACCTACCCTTCATCTATTTGTGTCTGGAGAAAGAAAATTAGCCAGGGATGGTCTCTTCTTTATTTGCAGCACAAGGGGGCCTTAGTCCTGACCGGGGACTTTGGTCAATATCATACTATTGCAGAAGTAGCAGAAGAAGAACTTGAAGGAGTTAACAAAACAGCAGTTAAAAACAACTGTTTAAATTGATCCTTCCAATGTGCCTTACACTATATTTATGTTGAATTTTGTGTGACATCATGTTGCCCAGTTATACCTTCCCATTTCCTGTTTTATACAACATTTGGCACAATTACATATTTTCTTTTTTGCCTTTATGTAATGGAACTAATAATATGTGTTATAGATTCAGCATATATTTATAAAGGGAAGCAGAATGCCCCGTTGCTTGAAGTTTTTGCTCTTCACTCAGTGATGCACCAGACTGCAGATACTGCAAGAGACGGAGGGAAGCTGGCAGGTCTTATGATCATCATTCAAACTCTTATTTTTAACTAATAAACTATGCTAAGGATCATATTGATTTTCTTGTACTTTAGCTGAACAATATTTTATTTCACCCCAAGTCTTTTTGGAATTTAAAAAAAATAGCCTATGATTTCAAGCTCCAATCCTACAAAGAATTACTGCACCTGGTTCTCAGTTACACCAAAGCCCTTCTGCACCTCTCCGGCAGTGTAAAAGGGACCTAGAAGCAGGTGTAATATAATTTACAATTAAGGCTGCTTTACACTGCCAGAATGGTATAAAGTGGCCTTAGCATAAATGAGAATCAGGCCTTCTGATTACAATAGGCCTACTCATGTGTGTAAAGTTAAGCACTCACATAATTCTTTGCAGGATTAGGGCTTGAACTGGAAGGTTATTTAGTCTGAATAATGGCCCATCCCAATTAAGTATTAATTACAAAATGTTGTAAATAAATGCAATTCATTACAGAAGAGTGTTGTCTCTTCTCTACACTGCCATTTTTAGGAATCATGATTTCTACCTTGATGTTTTCCCCATCTTTGTTTATTAGTGTAGTGCTCTGTAGGGAATATTTCTCAAGGGAGATATAAACCAAGTAAATCCTTCAATGTCCCTTCAGACTCACCAGGTTTTCTTGTTTCAAGATTTGTTTGGTGTGCTCATGTATTATAAAAATAGTAGTGCCCTATTTTGGTCAATCATTTGAATACTTTATATTAAAAAATATCTATATTTATTAAGTTCCAGAGGGCTAGCCATGTTAGTCTGTATACGGCAAAAACAACGAGAGTCGGGTAGCACTTTAAAAACTAACAAATTGAATTTCTGCAGGCATAAGCTTTCGTGGGCTGTAACCCACTTCATCAGACATCCATTGCACTAGCAACAGAAGAGTCAAGAAACTCAGAGAGGAAGGATGGTCTTGTGATTAAAGAACTATACTGGCATTCAGAAGAACTGGGGTCAATTCCCAGCTTTGCCACCAACTTTCTGAACAACGTTGGGCAGGTCAATTAATCTCTCAGGTCCCCATCTATATAATTAGGATAGTGATGGTTTCTTTGTCCTTGCACATTCAGGCCCCAAACTTTTAAGCATTGACTTAACTTTACTTTACTCACATAAACTTTGAGACCTATCAGTTAGCCAGTTTTTAATCCCTTTAATGTATAGCATGTGAATTTTGTATTGTTCTTTTTTTTAATCAAAATGTCATGCGATACCAAATCAAAGGCCTTACGAAAGTCTAAGTATATTATGTCAGCTCTATTATCTTTATCCCCCAATGGTGTAATATACTTAGATTTCTGTCATTTATAGAGCAGTGCTAACAACTGATTTTTCAATTTGCTGGCAATTCAAAAAAAGAGGAAACAATTGTTTCAGCTTAACTCAAAACTGAAATCTTTAGCAAACAGAAAAGTGGGAAAATATTGTTTTGATTTCAAGCAGTTTTCAACTTAAAAAAATATATTGAAGGAAATTCTAAAACAAAGTCATTGTGAATACAAATTTTGAAACATTTCTTTTAAGAAGTGTTAAAACTAAACATTGCAACTTTTTTAATTTTTTTTTTTGGACAAACAATTTGTCAAAACTGGCACAAATTTGGGGCACATTTCAGTGTCACTGAATAGCATTTTCTGTTGAAAACAGTTTTGGCTAAAAAATTATGCTCAGCGCTTGTCATTTAGACTTCTACAAAAGGAATGTAACACGAGGATGAAATGCTATCATTCTGATGTGGTAGCATTTTACTCCCACTAAGTGCAAGACAATGGAGAATCAGGCTCACTGATTGCAGTAGAATTATAGCAGGGATGTAATTGGCCCATTTTTCCTAGGAATGTTTTTAATTAAAGTGATCAAAAAGGCAGCACCCTTGTTTCTACCTGTTATCTCCTGTTTCATATTTAGACTGTAAGCTCTTTGGGACAGAGACTTTCTTTTTGTTCTGTGTTTGTACAGCACCTAGCATAATGCAGTCCTGGTTCACAACTGTGGCTCCTATGAGCCATGGCAAATAATAAAAAATAATAATAAATAAATAAATAAATAAAAAAAACAGGATCAAGGTAACTTTTTAAAAGGACAAGCAACTCTCTCAGAATTAGCTCAGAAGAGTCACCTTAGAAAACCCAAAAAACGTGTTGGGTTTACCTCTACATAAAATACAAATCTTTGCTTCATACAAGGTTATCAAGTTTAAAATGTATGAGCGGTCAGATTAAAAATAGAATTCAGGTTAAAGTGAATACTTCAGAAATGTTTTAGATCAAAACATGTTGCTCTGACTTCTGAGGAACCTTACCTCCAAGTTCAATCAGTTCAATGAAAAAGCATAAACTGGAAGCACAGGGCCAGTCCAGTGATGTGGCAATAATGCATTCCTACCATCTGGGAGCGCTGGATCTGGTAATAGGCTCAAGTTTGAAGTCTCACTGCATTGCAGAGGCAATTTGCACATCTTCTTTATCAGGAGAAGTTGAAACTAGAACCTGGTTATGAAAGCTCATTTTTTTCAGCTCAATAAACAGCAGATTGCAAAGCCAGGTACACAGTACAAAATACCTGTGATTGCTAAACTGGTGTTGTATGGATAAGCAATAGATAAGGGCTAAAAAAAAGAGAGGTACATTTCCAAATTTAATTCACTGTTATTCAAGAGCTAATCTCAGATACATAACACCTGGTTAGGCATTGTGTGTGTTACAATAGCTTTTTATGGTAAAAAACAAGGAAAGCAATGTTCAAGTCAGGGTTTGCCATGTATTTTTGATCAAGAAATAAAAGTACTTATTATAATTATATTAATTTGGTGCATGTTCTAATCATAAAATAGGACAGCTAGATAATGAGAACGCCTGCCTTTGAAAAACAACAAAACAACATATTTTAGTGTTGCAAAACAGACAAATCGATGGAAGAATACATCTTTCAGGTTTAATTAACCTTTCCTGCTGTAATGAGGATGCCAAACAACTTTGGTGTCACTAATATGCTAGCAAGGGGAAAAAAACCACAAAAGAATAATCACTGATACAACAGTGAAACACAACAAAAGTCAGCCTTTCCTGACAACTTGAAGCACCAAAAGTGGTTGACAAAGGAGGTATGCCTGGGTTATCTACAGCAAGCAGGCAAATTTGAATTTCATTTTCTTTTTTGCCACTATTCCTCAAGGCAGATAACTCAGTTTAAAAGAGTAACACTGTTAGAGCCAGATTTTAATCTCTAAGGGCATGCATTGTGATAGAACATTTCACTGAGCAATGCTGCAAGTAAGTGACAAGTCTGATTTTCTATATCAAATACTCTGGAGTGTTCCTATTTTTTAGGATATCAACCTCTGACCCACTAGAAACAATGTGAAAAGCTGCACCAACATTAGTTATATTTCCATAAAGATATAATAGTTCCCAGCTTCAAAAAGAAAAATGATTAAAGGAATATGCTTTCATTCAGTTTTAGCTACTCATGTGAAGTATTTACACAAAGATGCTTTCACGGTGTAATTTTTAGTCTTCCTGTGAAACTCAGAGTCCAATTTCAGGGCCTAAATTTTGAAAACGGTTTATATTTTCAACATTAAATGGCTGCCAAAAAAAAGTTATCCTTGAAAACTGGATAGATTATGAACTCATCAGCCTCAAAATGATACTACCGAGGATAAAAAAAGATAATATTTTAATTTAATATCTTTCAAATAAATAGAATGGAATTAGCACTGGTCACTGGTAACAGACTGACATTTCTAGAGACCCGATTCCTCTATTTACCCAGAGAAGAGGTAGGAGCACAGGCAGTAGTAGAATAACCTTTCCAACCTGGCACTGTAATGTGCTTCAACCGGGACCTGGAGGAACAAGTTTTAGGGATAACAGGGTAGCTCAGTCTCCATCACCATGTAAAATCCTTAGCTTCTCTTCCGAGACTGCTGACAAGCATGACAATTGACAGCAATTGTGGTTGTGGCTTTTATGGTGTGGACACTTATCCACTGGGAATTACTGAGGTCACCAAATTCATTATGCTTACTTATTATAATTTAACATAGGTTGGGCCAGCAGTGCGATGGAGTCATGTTGTATGGTCTTGGTGGGGAAACACAGATTTGGTCTTGAATTTAATCCAGCCTTCCTGGCTGACAGAGCTCGGCACTCTAATGAATAACTGTACTCAGCACCAGTCCAGGAGAGAGAATATTGGATCACTTTTGAACAACTGCTTCCTCAATGGAGGACATCAACATGCTCCAGAAGAAGCTGTGTCTGGAAATAGAGTGGTAACTATGAACTTATGTACTATGAATTTGTGTCTATGTATCATGAACTTATGAACTATGTAATATGAACTTATGAACTATATACTTTTGAAGATTGTGGGGAGTGTAAAGCAAGGACAACGGTGTGTGTATGTGTACGCGCATGCGTGAACACAATTGTGTACTCTCCAGATTCTGAAAAAATAACCCAAATGAAATGAAAATAAACTCAAAACCATGAACGTTGTTAGCCAGGACTTTCTTACTTTTAAAAAACACAACATGGTTCCCCATTGCCCCCAAAATGAATAAATCTAATGCAACTTAGACCAGCTCAAACTTTGCAACTGTAAGCTCAGTTCATTTCCTAAAGGCTGATGCAATTTGAAATAGGGGGCTGAGTTTCCAACAGATGATCATGTATCTGCAGACACTTCTATTAGGATTAGAGGCACCAATACAAGCTTAATGGAAGGCCCATGCACTTGAAATTTTACATTTATATTGTGCTTGGATCAATACCTGTGATTTGTTTCTAACAAGAGCAGATACAGACAGTCTTTTGAGTGGGAAGGATTGGTCAGGCACTGATCTGGTTAATCTCCAACCGTTTTCAGTCTGTGTAGTCTTACCACCAAAACCTCTTCCAAAAACAACCCTTAACTAGCTGAGAGCAATTACCCATTATTAAAGCTAGCTGGAAATGAAAACTCTAATGAAGGGCAGCGTACAGCTCTCAAAATAAATCACAAATCATAACAACCAGAATGCCTTATAGGAGTATTAGATTTGCAGCTATTTGTAGGGAAAGACAAATAAATTGCTTTACAATTGCTTTCTATGTGTTACCATGCCAGCCTCCTTTCCACAATTCATGTTTTCATTTCCCCCCCACTTCTTAGTCACAATCAATATGCCCTACTCAGAAAAAATGTATTTTATTTCAAATTACACTCTTTGAGCACTACTATTGGCAAAATAAAAGAATTTTAAAAACATTAAAAAAAAAAAACCCCAATGACATCCTAACAAAATGCTTACTGCAAATGGCATGTTCTGCAATAACAAACAGGAAAGTTGACATGCTGCTTACCATAAAATGTAAGCTGTCCCCGTGCCACATTCTTTCCTCTCACGTTTTCAGCCACACACTCGTATTGACCGGCATCTTCCTGCTGAAAGTTTGGGATTTCAAGAACTCCGCTTGACTTGTATCTCCTGGCTTTCCTGGATAGTTCTTTACCATCTGCTCTTCTCCAAACAATAGTAGGAACTGGGCTGATGATAAGAAAAAAGCAAAAGAGCCTCATAGTAAAATCTGCAGCCTGTTACTGGGTTATTAATTCATATTTTAAAAAGTAGAACCAGGAGATTTGGATCCCTAAAAGCTTTAATTTTTCTTCAAACACCAAGTACAGTGTGCACTGAATCCAAGAGGCAGGCAACAGACCCAATCCCTACATAAGTCACTTCCCCACCTTCCCTTCTGATTTGGAAATCAGGACTAGAACCTTAATTCATAGGCTCCAAAAACATCTATACCACTTGAGGTGAAGAGTATGTTCAATAACTGATTACGATAATAGGTCCTTTGTTCTCTCTGTGGCCCAGTCACTACAAGGTGATTACACACACACACACATCCATGCATCCCAAGATATTATGCGTGGTGCTAAGTGAGAGCTGGTTACCTGCTTTAAAATATTTCAACAAGTACTTCACAGGCTTAATTTTAATTCTTTGATTTAATCACCAACAACTCAACTTTGTGTTCTAGATACTTTTCTTGGAAAGTGAACAATGTTATTCTTTTCTCTTTATGTCTCCCTGGGCCTAAGCGTAACTCCCTCGGAAATTCAGAGAGAGCAAGTTTGGGCACCATATGGGTATAATATTGATCTGATTAAGATAACCATTTCTCTGATCAGCTCCCTCTGTTTCAGATATGATGCTCCCTCTCTCTCCACAGGGTGAATACTCTGCCCAGGAACCGGAGCAGTTTGGTCACCAATTGCATCATTTATTTTTAATCGATCTATCAGCTAGCAGGGCACAGCCCATCATTCACATCGTCTCCATTGGCCTGGTGAGCAGGAGTCCATGTGCTAGAACAGCCGCTCTCAAACTCTTGGAGCTGAGCCCCACCTTTGAGTTACAAATTTTGGTTGCACCGCCCCCTCCAACGCAGACAAAAAGAGGTGAGTCATGGGGTGGAGGCGGCACCCCAGCCGCCTGGTGTTGCTGCATGCCCCCCTGAATGTTCCTCCGCACTCCCCTAAGGTGGGCGCACCCCCCAGTTTGAAAACCTCTGTACTAGAAACTGACCGTTTTCTATTTCCATTTTAGTAAATACAGTGAATAAGCACCAACAACTCCACTTTCCCATCTGCCCCATATATGTGTTGAAAATGTATGTTAATTGCAATAAGTGACACTTTTCAGAGCCTCTCAGGTGCCAAAAGAACCTTAGAGATAGAATATACCGAGATGCAACTTTACAAAATAAATTGTGTCTTTTCTTCTTCTTATCAATCACGTTTTTGGTGGCAGGTTAACCAAGACAAATCTCTTGCATGTAACGGAAATCAGCAAATAGCTATGCCACAAAAAACGCAAGTGATTAAAACAAGCATACTCTAATATAAAGTACTTTTATACTGTGCAAGCTAGAGTAATAATAACAAATCAAAACTTACTTTCCTAGGGCAAAGCATTCCAGTTTCACAGTTGCTCCTTTTGCAGATGGAACGGTTTCTGGAAACTGCACTTCTATTTTTGGCTCATATTCACCCATCACCCCTGTGAACATATAATAGATGCAAAGTGAGGCTGAGTTTTTGTAATACATTCTCAAGTGTTCCTGTGTTATCACAGAGCTGTTCTATACATCATTACTTGCCCAATTAATCTGCTCATTTAAAACAGGGCCTGTCTCTAACAGCTGAGTACTGTGGGCTCTCTTCCCATTTACTGTCAGAGGAAAATCTGTATCACAGTTCCCCTCCATCTGTTTAAGATTAAATTCCTTCATGGTTCCATTACTTTTTTTTGCTTTTGAATATTCATTTCTTTTGCAGGTATCTTGTAAAATAAGAGAAGAGATGATAAAGTAGGATCACCACCTTTTGGAAAATGTAATGCGGAACAGACGGCCACTAGAAAAAGTTTTAAAAGGAGCGGGGGCTAATCAGGGCTCCTATTAACTTCAAAGATTTAGATGCTCAGAGATTATACGTTGTACTGGTAATTTCTTGATCTTTTATTGCCTTATTAAATAATGTATCATGGCAGGATTTTTGTGAAATTGTGTTTAAAAATGTGTGCACATAAAAAAGCCATTATACTTATGATAAATTGCCACATTTCTACTGACTGTACAGTCTTAAAACCAGTACATATAATTTCACTGGTAGTGATTATAAACTAATTGATGATCGCAGTTTAAATCTTAACTGTTTCTCTCTCTCTGGGGGACCACAATGCAAAAGGGGAGAATTGGATGCAGGACTGATGTTCAAGAATGGAGACAGTTCTGCTGTTCTTTGGGGCTGGGGAACAGCACCTGATGAAGAAAAATGACTGCTACCAATATGCACTGATTCAGAATTTGGGCAACATAGATTCTTAGAGAGTCAGTTCTCATGAGTAAATCAAATGCATGGGAGTAGTTCTGGTGGTCCTCTTTCTTGTTTGCTGTATTGCATGTGTGTCATTGCTATATAAAAAGTTCTTCATGGTGCAAGTTTAGTGAGAGCAAGAAAAGGCATGAGAGTCTATTTGCTTTGCATTTTCATAGTGGGATTGCTTTATATCTAAAAATGCCCAGGACAAGTGCATGTGCGCTAAGGTTTACATCAAATCCATTTTTTCTCCTTGACCTATATATTATCTGTTCTGATAAAACAACAGGTTACATCACCGTCCTTCAATCCATTTGCTTCAAATGAGCATTGTCTCTACATTGTATAAAAAGCAGCTGCCACGTACAATCAATCATCTGAACAAAGTATGTTTTTGTTAACAATACTAACACACAACACTTACTGCCAAAACAACAACAACAAAACAGAATCAGGGAACTCATGAGTGAATGTCCGTTTCCTAGGCATTTAGGTATGAATTATTAGACCCTATACTTTTCAGCCTTTGGAAATTATATGATGGGTGGGGCTGGTAGTGCTATCCATTATTAAGGCTGCCTGACAGTTTCCATGATAAGACCCTGTTTTCAGTTGTTTAAAACTTGGCCAAACTTCAACTGTTTGGACTGAAATTTTCTATTCTGGGTGTCTGCCTCAGGATGATATTGTTGTTTTTGTTGAAAATATCAGCCAAAATGGGTTGGCTGTTTCCAAAAGTAAGGCCAGAGAAAAATACATTATTTTTTGACATTAAAAGAATTCTGGTGACCTTCCATTTGAACAGCTCTAGTGCCACCAGGCAAAAACTTGAAATTTGCAGGGGCATGGCCTTTGTATCAAGGATATGCTGTTTGCTGACCCCATGAAAATCTGCCGAAATTTGGCCAACTTGAAAGCCTTTGAAAAATCAGAGTTCACACATGTTCCATGAAGACTTAGATTTTAGCAGCTAAAATCTCTGAAGATTCCATCTGCATTGAGCAGGTTCGAACCTCTCACTGTGTATGAGCCATCCCTATGGAGCGCCTGAGCACACTCCATCCAGCACACAGCTGCAGGGACGAAGTCGGACCTATCCTGTAATTGCTGCTCTCAGCTGTTCTGGCCTGGGGTGAGGTTGGGGATTGGAACTGAGAGCAGGAAGGCTGTCTGTCCTGCACTCTCAGTGAACCTCTGCTGGTACCCTAGCAGTGTGGAGGAAGACAACATCTGATTCAAATACAGAGGGGACAAAAGCTGGACCAGAGGTGAAGGAAAAAGCCCAAGGGACAAGGAATTTGGTGACACTGGGATTGACAGTGGGAGGGAATCGGTGACTGTGCCTGGCTGGGTAAGGAGACTGGGCCTGGGAACTGGTGACAGGAGGGAGGGGAGAGGGGCTGGGCTAATTAGGCAAGGAAACTGGGATTGGGAGCTGGTGATAGAAATAGGCAGGACTGGCAGCTAGTTGGCTTGGGGAGAAACACCGTGATTGGACTAGGATCTAGGGGGAGAGAGGGAGGCTGGGAATAGCTGGACAAGGTAACTGGGAGTTGGATCCAAAATCGGGGAGAATGGGAACCACTGCACAGAACTGTTAGCCCTGGGGTAGAAGGAGCTAAGGTGGCTTAGCTCCAGGAGTTGGTGAGGCCTCTGGCATAAGTTAGACAGCTGTGAGGGGCTGCACTATTGTCCCAGGATGCACTATAGATTGCCGTGGTATCTGGAGCCTCTATTGTGATGTGTGCTGCGGCCCCACCCTGGACAAACTCTCCCAACCTCAGCTCCTGACACACTCCCTACACCAGGGCTTTCAAGGGGATCCTCTGAAGACGGTCTTATGGATGTCTTCCACAGCACCTGTGCCCAGGAAATCCTCCATAGGCAGAACTGGGGCTTTTGGGGCCCCCTTTATGTTGCTAAAGCCCTTCAACCCAGCATAAGGGAGCTAAAGTTGTGGAAAGGATCTCATCTTCAGTAGAGAGCATTTCATCCCTAGTCTAGCTTATTTTTCAAAATAAAAAATAAGAATACTCCCTTTTCTAGGGGGAGGAGGAAGTTTTCCTATTCAGGAATTCTGCTATATGGTTGCATGTTTAATAATATGTATTGTACAGTAGATAAAATACACTAAACTGTTATTCATCTAAGTAAAGTGGGAGAGATACACTGTGAAATTTTCCCATGTAATTCTAATTGAAATTATATGTAATTGGGACATTAATTGTTAATGAATTGGCTTCTTAGTCTGCTAATTTAATGATAAAACGGTCTAATGAGAATAATATATCATATGTTAAGATGTACTGGACATGTCGACATAAATCCAAAAGACAAACAAGACATATTTGCCAGTTTAAATACGTGGCTATTCTGTGGTTTCCATTTCATTCATTTTTGCTCTTTACATTTCTGAAATATGCGGTGTTCTTTCTTTTAATGCATCATAGTATATTAAGTCCAGATTTTATTGCATCACTAACTGTTGTATTAGAGAATAAGTTGGAAATGATTTTAGATAAATGTTGCACACAATGTTAGTGACAAGCTTAGTTTCAAACTACAAGTTTAGCAGATATTAAGGGTACTATCTTTTGAGCATGGGGAAACCTGGCCGTATTTTGCTAAATAGACATTATAGCACCTTTCCTGTTTAACTCAACGTTTTCTAGAGCACCTCAACAGTTCAATTAAAATGTCAAGTCCATAATAAAACTAGAGAACACTTCAAAGGAGTTGGAATGCATTTGTGGGAATTACTTCAGGAAGGCAATTGGACCTCGTAAATATGATAGTGTGAGTGCAGAGGAACAATTCGTTAAGGTAAATCCCTTGGCGATGCACTTCTCAGTGAGTACCAATAGTGAGCATCATCACATCATGCTCCATTTCAAGAACAGCCACAGATACTGGGCCCAATCTTACTTTCACTGAAGTAAGTGGAAGCAGACCGTGGTATGATTTGTGTAGAATATTGTTACTGAAGATTTTAAATAACATTCAGGCTATTTTTATTCTTCACACACTGTAGATGGTAATGGAAGACTTGACAGTTTTTAGCTTTCATCTTTTTCTTTCATGCATTGGGTATGCTAGGCCAAATTCTGCTATTCATTACTCCATTGACTTCCTAAGGCCTAACTTGTCCATTTAAACACTGCAAGCAATCATGAAAATATGATTTATGGCTCTATTAAAAATTAATGTGATACAGATCAATTTGCCATATAAAATTAGAAATCTTTCCTTACTTTCCCCTTCTTGTACCACTCCTCTGACTACTAAAAATAGCATTCATTCTATTGGGAAATATTGCCTAAGCTAATAGCTTCCAAAAGAGCAAAGTGTTTGTGTGATCATTTTTGGGCTGTATGAAATGAGCAAAACTCCAGCATATACACTAAAATATGTTTTTTCCCTGTCCCTGGGTCAAGTGTCTCCAAGTTTTTATTTTATTTTATAACCATCTCCTGCTACTGTGGCATCTTCCAGTAACAGAGTATCATTCACAACAACAGCTTTAAAAAAATACTGATTTCTATGACTTAGAACCACAAACTGAGTCTATGCATTCTTCAGATCCTCAGTAGGTCTTTAGAAAGTTGAGACTATTCATTTATCTTTACTCTGAATAAAAATTGTTTAGGCTGTTTCTTAATATTTGTGTAATGATTGCTTCAAAAAACACCAAACCAGAAATCTTACCGTCATTCCTCAGGATCAGAGGAGTCGGGGGGCCCAGCACTTTGTTATTTGTTACAGTGTTTGTCACCACACATGTGTAGTTGCCCACATCAGATGTTTCCACCTTTGCTATGTACAAATTCCCAGTCTCTTGAGAAACGAAGCGCCGATTATCCTGGTGCACAAATGATGGATATTCATTGAAGATCCATGCATAAGTCAGTTCTGGAAGTATAAGGTAGTAGTAGTTTTATTAACATAATGCTTTTTTTAAAATTTAAAATATGGTTCCATTCCAGGGCAGAACTGAAACTCTGAAAATGAATTTCTCCCTGTCTCCTGTAGTTAGAGCAAGGGGACACTAACTCATGATGAGATGAACATTTCTTGCTTGTACGATTCTGAATATAATCTTCCAGATGTGTGCTGTTGCAGTGCTTGTTTTTCTAAGTCTTCAGACAGATAGCTCATAGCTCTAATGCCTCTGTTGCATCTCAACTTTTCCAAACCAGAACAACATGAAATTAATGAGAATCTCACTAATTTCATGAATGCTATTCTGGAACTGTCAAGAATCATGCCAATTTCACCTGGCTTAGAAAAGTGATGAGCTGTAGCAGAGGCAGGCACTGGAGCTATTTATGGCAAAGATGACTCAAGAGCAGCCTTGCATAAACTAGGAGGGCTCTGCAGACAAGCAGAAATTCAGATGCTGAGAACCCTCTATTCTATAAGTGACTCTCTATCTCACTTCTTTTTCTAGACTATTCATTAATTTGGGAAAAAATAGTAAGAAAACCTGTCATTCTGGGCGACGATAATGCTTGTCTTGTTTTGTGGACTTTTACAATTGCAATGCTGACTTTTGAGGGAATTCTTTGATTTATATGCAAATGTTAAGTTTTTAAACGTCACCAAAAAAACGTCAATTTTCTATATTGCCGCATCAGCTAAAAGTAATCTGAAAAAATGCTACAAATTAATAACTGTGATATCCTGTACCTACAACAAAACACATCTGTAGTCTTAACAATTTTACACATTAACACATTTGAAAAGAAAATGGTAAAAACTAGACATAATTTCCTCCTATACTGACCTAAATCCAGGCCTCTGTTTTTCTCCCACAAATGTTAAAAACTTGGGACACAAAGTATGGCAGGGAACAATGCAGCTGCTGACATAGCATTTGGTCCCAATCTTGCAAAGCTATTGGGCCAGCTGACTTGTATGCTCATGTCGAATTCCCAAGTCATGGCTCCATAAATGTCTTTCTGCACAGATCACTGGGCATGGTCAGGCCTTCCACCATTATGCAGATGAAATAAAGGACTATCATGAACCATTGTCTTTAGCAGGGAAACTTACTTTGTAGTTCACCTTAAGGACTTGTTGACAATAGACCAGCTTTTAGAAGCAAACCCTACATCTCCGCTTCCAAAACCCTGCACCCGATTGTGGGTGACCATGTTTGTGTGTGCACATGGTGCACATCCATTTATTTAAATTTACTGCAGAGAATTCAGACTTAATGGTTTCACAAGTCAGGAAGCTTTATCACACAGAAACTAAGTGTGGAACAACAATTGTAATGCCATTGTCAACAAAAGGAGATCTATAGCATTTGCTGACTCAGGAGATAACTCAGCATCCTGTCACTCAAATCCCCATCTGTTTACACTGAGGCTATGGCCATACTAGAGAGCTCACGGTGGTGCAGCTGCACCAGTGCAGGGTAGCTGCTCTAAGCCGACGGGAGAGAGAGTCAACGGGGGGTAGAAGTAGCCCCCAAAAGCTAGACCCATATAAGTAGACAGGAAGGAAGAGTAGCAGGAAGAGTTGGGAGCCGGAAGGAAGGCAGAGGTAGGCAGGACTGACTGCTGCTACTAGTACTGTTCCCTTTGCTAGAAGCAGGTGGGGAAGCTGGCTGTGAACTGGAAATATATGTAAACAACGCTACAGGCTGTGGCCTGCTGGAAAAATACAATAAATAAAGGTGGTGGTGAAGGAGACCTGGAGAGGTTGTGGTCTGTGATAATGACCTGAAAGTACTCACAAGGGACTACCCCATGACAATCTCATTCTTCCTGAGTCATGAAGAATACTCTTAGCTTTATTTCTTCTTTCCTTTCAAGGTAAATGATGTCAGGATTTGCCTTACTCTGTTCTCATGAACTGTACGGTTTTATACTTTGGAATTTTTAATACACTAAATTAAGTAGCTATAATTTTCAGTGTGACTAATTAGATAACACTCTAATTTATAAGATGCCTTTGGAAGTTATTTGCTAAAGAAAAAGAAGTGAGAGACATACAGCAAGTGATTGCAGAGGTTATAAGATAGGTTAATGCAATATAACCCCGTTATATTTGTCTAAGACTAATACCCAAACACTGAAAATGTTTGAGAAATTACAGTAAGGAAGGACCACCGTAGCTTTGTAAAGGGAACATTAATTATAGTAAAAAGTATATTCCTAGTTTAATACTGTAATGAGCCATAATTGTAATTGACCTCAACTACTGTTATGTACTCTAGGAAATACATTCTGTCCTACTGTTCCAGTGTTTACACACATAGGATGGGGTATGCAGATTGTTGTGTTTTTCTTTTTGTTTGTTTGTTTATTTTTTAATGACAGGATTATAAAATGTCTAGACTTCTTAGAAGATATGATGATTATGTTTATCTGGGAATATCTAATCATTGTATTTACACATATGCATCTAATTATAAGTAACCACATGCTGATGTCAAGAGGATACTCAGAGTAAACAAGGTAGCACTTCTCAGCAGGCTTATTATTTTCTGCAAGTATTTTAGAATTTTTTTTTTAATTTACTCTCGGTGAACAATTAACTTATTTCCCCCAGAAGCATCCAGCAATAGACAAATAAACATTTCTGCTTTAGAATGCAAAGAGCGGCTTTTAGCTTGGAGTGGATCCCCACAGACCTTGCTCCCCTGGCAAAGTAAGGAAAAGCCAAAGGGCAGATCCACTCTAGAAGCGCTACATTGGCTCAGCTGCACCGATGCAGCTGTGCCGCTATAGCACGTCTGGTGAAGATGCTGTATGCCGATGGGAGAGCACTCCTGACCATGAGAGGTGGAAGCTATGTCAGCGGGAGATGTGGACAGCGCTTAGGTCGCTGTAACTTGTCTCGCTCAAGGGGGTGTCTTTTTCACACCCCTGAGCATTAGTGTAGACCTGCCCTCAGACTGAAATGTTATGTAGTGACTATAGCACAGTTAATTAATAACGTTCTCCACAATTTGTGTGACTCCAATTCAGTCAGTTTAGAAACCTAGGAAAGCAGATTGCAAGAGTGAAGAAGGCTATGTGGATGTTGTATGCAATGGGGAGACATTAATTTAAAAAGCAACTAATGATTTTGGGTACTTCAATTTTTGGGAGCCCAACCTGAGTCAATTTAAAGGGTCCAAATTTTCAGAGGATGGATGCTCAGCATTTTCCGAACATCAGGTTCCTTTAAGTTGTCTCAAGAAAATGAAGCACCCCAAAGCGCTAGCCACTTTTGAAAATCTTGGCCTTAGTAAAGATCTAATGATTTAACATCTCTGCCTTATTCTGATTATAACAAAGTAACACTGCACAGTACTACCGCTATATAACTAATAATTGCTGTAGCAATAAGGCACGAGACAGCATTATCAAGTGCTCTATAGTATTTAAAACAACTGGGTGATACAATTAATAGTTCTTGTTTTTTGTTCTAAAATAACTGTGAACTTTTTATTACTGTAGAATTATAGTGAGTTTAAATCAAGTGATAGAATAAAGGATCAGAAATAAAGCGCACTGGAGAAGCCTTTAAGTACATTTCCTTGTGTAGCAACGTGTAAACACATACTGTACCATATTCAATTTGACTTCCTTAGAGATCCCTGTGCAATATTTATGGCTGTTCAAACCTGATGGATTTCTTTTGAGAAGGTTTCACATACTAATTGCTCTCGAAGTGACAGACAGTTCCTGCCCCATAGGCCATTTGTAACAGCTGAATAAACAGACACTTAAAATACAGTATGAGATAGCTTTTGGTGACTCTTATGTGGGTTATGACAAGGTGCCTTCCAGTGTAAAGGATGTACACAGAGTAGTTCATGGTTTCTCAGTTACAGACTATACCAGGTATCCTTTGAGGACTTAACGTTATGTTCTGTTTTCTAACTTGGGTCCCGTCTCATGGAATTTTGGCTAAATGTTTTACTATACTGCAAGCAATGTTTTATTTGTCTTTTTAAAAGACATTAAACTAGAGCTTTCAAATGTGGTGCACCTACACATTTTGAGCCAGATTTGCAACTGGTGAAAATCTGTGAAGCTCCATTTGTTTACATAATATACCTTCCTTTTCCTAGGGAGATGTACTTTCCATGAGGGCGGGTGCTTTAATTGCGTGCATGTCCAAAAGAAAGAAAGATGTGTAACAAAAATCAAAAAGACTTCTGGTAAATTCACACTTTGGTGGGGATTTCAAGAACGGACAGAGGAAAACAGCTATTTATGGTCTTTTAAGGCATGATCACAGGCTTCAACAACCTTTTAAAATTCACTGGATTCAGGAAGTTAAAGCAGGAATTTTTCTCTGTCCATGTTAAGAACTTTTCCTATATATACACATATTTGCTGCTGACCAAAGAAAATTGGTGGCTTCCTCTGCTATTAGTGCTTTGGTACATGCTTGGGATACTCACTACAACAGCAATAAGCTTATTTCATACCAAGAGAAGGAAAGCAGGTTTCCTTTTTTCAAAAAATGGACCTCTTTATGCACAAGGTCACTAGATATTAGGAACTACTCTAAGGCAATGGAGCAATGAAGCAAAGATAACACAGATACAGAACAGCATGTTAAAACTTTATAATATCCCTTAGAATTCAAAGGTGATACAAGAATCCCTTGGTAAATTCAAGCACAAAGTGAAGACTGGTGAAGTGAAGGGTGGGGAACACATTAGGTTGCAGACAGAAGCTTGGTCTCACTCTGGCTGAAATAAATGGTGGAAAAGAAGTGCAGAGACCTATAGTCGCAGAAATGTAAGTCATAAACACACGTGACAGAGAAATACACCACACATTAGTACCTAAGAATGTACTTCATTTAGTTAGCTATCAAACTTCACCAAAAATGGGAAATACCATAAGCTTTTAGGGAAATCTCAGGCACACAGAGATAACAGAGAACATTTTAACATCATTAGTATTTAATTTTATATCATGGATTAGTGATCAGGAGTGGAATATGATAGACTACCTGCTACAGGTGGCATATGCATTTCAAACACATCCATCTAAGGGTCATCAACCTTTATCCTAGTTCAGCATTGATCATTCTTGGCTTCTACTCAGGTGCAATATCAAAAGATAGAAACCCTTGACTTCAATTCCTTCACCACCTTCGTAGATTCTCCCCCACTACAAGCCCTCTGCCTGAGCCTGACAATTCAGCTCCACATCAGCTTGGACTATGCCTGCGTTTCAGAATCAAGTACATTGATCACAAAGCCATATCATGCTCTATAAGAAACAAACAAGAAAGAACACATTAGCCAATTGCAGCTATTAAAAACAAAAAGTTTTAGGCTTTTGAGTGCGTTCTGAGATGGCTAAATAAATGGCCTGATTTTCCAAAGTCTGGAACACCCAGTAGCTCCCATTGACTTTACTTAACACTTTTGTAAATGGACCATTTATTTAAGCTACTTAAACAAAGATTTTGGAATCTAATTTAAGACACTCACTTATTAAAATCATGCCCTAGATACTGTCTCTTCTTCTTCAGGCACAACATACTGGCCAATCAGAGCGCTTTTTGCTGAAGAACGCTCGCACACAAGTTGCCACTAGAGAGTCTACAGACACAAGCAGACAAAGGCAATCTGCACCAGCCACAGTATGTCTACACTACAAAGTTAATTTTAGTCGACATCCAGCCACCACAGTAATTAAGTTGGTTGGGCACGTCCACACCACACTCATGCTGTTGGTGGACTGCGTCCTCACTAGCAGCGCTTGCATCAATGCACAGAGCAGTGTACCCTGGGTAGCTTTCCCATTGTGCAACTAGCTGCATGGGATTTTGGGAAGGGCTTGCAATGCCTCAGGGGACCAAAATATTGTTGCGGGGGGGGGGGATGTGAATGTGGCTTCGACCTCCCATGATGCGGTTTCCTCCCTCCCTACCCTGATATCAATGACAAACAACACATACTTTTTGGCACCTTTTTGAAAGGCTGGCTTAGCCGTGAGCACGCCATAGCCTGAGAAGCATGGACCCCATTCAGCTGTGCACTGTTATGAGCGTTACAAAGACTTTGCGCCTGATTCTGCTGTATTTCCAGAGCTGAGCCAGGACCACCGTGCGGAACATTGCAATGTCAGCCAAGCAGCTCTGCTGCAAGCCATAGAACGAAACGATGCCGGGTTGCTGCCGGCAGTTGTGCAGCAGCTGAACACGGTGGAGCGCCGTTTCTGGTCCCGGGAAACAATCGCTGACTGGTGGGATCGCATCGTTATGCAGCTATGGGTGACGAGCAGTGGCTGCAGAAATTTCAAATGCGGAAGGCTACACTCAAATGCAAGCCAGAGCACAATCAGAATCCCCAGCTATTCTATGAACGGGTTTGCGCTTCCAGCCATGGTGAGTATGGCTCAGCGGCATAGGCAATGGGACTTGTGTTGCAACTGGTGGAAAACCCGTGTCGGGAGCACAGGTGGGCAGATGGAAAATGCCCCCTCCCCTTAGCAACATGGATGTCGCTTTGAAACCAGGGACCAGCATTAAGAACCTAATTTAAGACACAGGGGGTTGTGGCCATGAGAGAACATAGGAAATGCACGCCTCCCTTCCCTTAATGCTGCTCATAGTAGTCGCCTGGACTTGCAGATTCTGAGGTCAGTGCTGATCCCTGCTAACCAAAGTACTGGCATGTTAGGGAAACCATGGTTGAGGGACCCGGAAATAATCACATGCTCTATTGTTTGAGGTACAAGCACTTGTAATGAAGACATCCACCATCTCCCCTAGGTGACACTATGTGATATCAGTCTCTTGAGGGTAACAGAGGCGTCAAGGGAGCAGATGCTGCACGCATCTGGGTACGGACCCGGTCCCTATGCTGCTATGCTGTGTATCGCAATGATGCCAGCAGCATTAATACTGGAGTGATGTGGGAAAGTGTACTACCATGGTGGTAGAAATAAGGACAGCCTCCCCAGAAAGCTTCTGTTAAAGCTCTGGAAACTTTTGAATTCACATTTCCTGATTGATCAGTGTGGAGAGCTCACCAGCCCAGCTGATCATGGCGACTCAACACCCCAAACGCTGTTTCCCGTATACTTGCCTGCTGTGCAGTGGAGTTGAAATCGATCGCCAGAACGGTCACAGCGGAGCATTGTGGGACACCTCCTGAAGGCCAATTCAGTCGACTTACACAATGCTGCATCTATCCTGCCTCTCTGTCAACTCAGCAACATCAAATAAAGTGCTATACTCTTGCAGATGTGGAATAATTAAGAGTTTGTTGACTGATGGCAGCAAATTCGCCTCCGTCTGATCGATCTATCTGGATCAACTGAGCGGAAGTGAAGACCCGCTCAATCGATCTGGAAGTAGATTTAATAAAACCACCTCCCCAAAAAGCGTAGCGCTGTGTCAACAGGTACGCATTTCCCATCGGTGCAGTGCAGTGCAGTGCAGATGGTGTGCTAAAGGGAAATTATTAAGTCAACGGGAGTTATGCAAGCTACTCTGCGTAGCTTGCGTAACTCCTGTCGACTGCCACCAAATTTCTCTGGCAGTGTAGACCAGGCCTCAGTCAATGTTACAGGCGAGTTAGGTCGGTGGAAGTGTAGATGAATACATTATTAGGTTGACATAAGGCAGCTTCCATCGATGTATAGCACATATTACTGCCCCAGAGCAAAATCGCATCTTTGCATAGTAATGGGCAATGATGGAGGACAGAAAGGAATCAGCAACCTCATTATTCTGTCTGTCCCTTATGTATTCTTTCTGCTAGCAGCATCCAGTTGCTGCCTCAGATTGAGATGTCTGTGCCTTCTATTTGATTTATCGTCTGTGTCAATACTTCCTGTCTGGCTACTCTACAGTACCTTGCATTCCGATCCATGCTTAGTTTGCCACTAATATCATCTCATATAACTCACAGAGGTTTTATAATACAAGTAGACATGCAGTTTCTTTAGGAACATCTGTATCTGTGAGAGAACAGTTTTGCTGCAGGTGTGCTCAGTCTTCATTCACTCACAGAGCTGAATCTGCTGAAAAAGAATTTACCCCCTTATTGTTCTTTTATACAGTTTGCATGTTACTGTGAACATCTGATGTTCTTTCCATGGTGCAAGCTAAAGTGCAGTTAGGAGACATGTATTCTTTGCATTGCACTTTCCTGTCATGTAGTGCATGGGGGCTTTTGCTTAGAGCACATCACTGAATATATAAACCTTGAACAGTTAAAATAGCATCTCCCCATTTTTGTATGTACCTTTCCCCTTTCACATTTCCATTACTCCCCTGGTTATGTACCATGACCCATGATATGTGGCATGGCACAAAGCCTTGGCAGATTTGTATTTGGCTGATGAGAGTCACATTATATTACATTTCTAATTCATTGATGAGAATATCTATGAAACAGAGTGTAATCCCCAGTACATCCCCAGAACAACACTGCAGCATATTTTCTATTTTAGGAAAAGATACAGACTTAACAGAAGTTAATGTTAATTGAAAAACATTCTCAAATAATAACGTTTACAAAGTTGTCAAAATGTTACTGAAAGCTGAATAGGACTTATGCTTTGAATTATTATTTTAATTAGATCAGATGACTTGCCAAAATAATGTTCTCTCAGGCTTCCGTGTAATTTAAACCTTTTATTTTTTTTGTCTTAGCAAATACAAAATGCACATTTCATGTCTCGTAGCACTAAGCATTTTTTTGGTATTGCTTTTAGACAAAATATGCATTTTCCATAAACACAGGCCTGCCACCGAGCAAATTTAAAAGGTCTATGTAGTGATTATGGAAAAAGCTATTAAAACATCAAGATTACATTTACCATAAAGCTAAATGGAAGAGTGAAATTGTAAATGAATATTAACAACGAAATGGGGAATGTTTATAAATTTTAATAAGAACAGTGTGCTGTAATATGCAATGTTAGATTTTACAGGCTTTACTGAAAGTTACAAAGATATATCAGATCATTAATAACTCCTCTAATTTATATATTATCAGCCAATATTTCAACAAGTGGGTAAAAATTGTGACTCCCTTTTGATCACAGACCTTGCTACATTTGCTGTAAAATCTCATATGCATGAAGAATGTATATAGATCTTAAAAGAAATACATATACATATAAAATTAACCCTTTAAAATTCTATCTTCCCATAGTAACAGTCCCAAACATGGCTGATTACAATTGTGTTACTATGATATTTATTGCCAGTACTGCATCATTGTGGATAATTTTTTTATCCCTAAAAGGAGCAAAGAAGATCACAGTTACAATTTAAATTAAATCTTATGTAATCAAACACACAAAGGGAAAGTAATGTAAAAGATTGAGTTGACACCTATATCTTATAAAGGATTCTATTTTAAACTCAGATCTGTTGAATACAACTGTTGGAGTCTACCTTCTATTTTTCTTGGCCATATATTTCTACTAAATTGTTATTATAACTTCTGTGTTTAGATACCTAAGAGATTATCAGAGGTAATAATATAGCTCTCTCTCAGGGTTGCATACTGCTTGTCTAGATGAACAGTTAGTGTGCGGGAACTAGAGTGTGAATCTACAACGTGCTGATGTGCTATGCACTAATTGACTATGGACCTTGCTTCCATTCACTGAAAGTCCCCTAGAACTCTTTGGTCTACTCTGCTTTGAAATAGCAGTAGGTCAATAAGCACAAGGAACTTTTACTGTGTAATAATAGCAGGCTCCATATAGACAGTTAATGCATGGCACGCTAGTATGGGGTAGATTTACACATGCTGCACATGAACTGTTTCTCTAGACAAGCCCATAGAGTCTATGCCTCTTCTCCCTGTCTGGGTGGAGACAATATAAGTATCCTGACAGATGGATAGCAGTTCTGCCCTCAGATATGTGAATGCATCAATGATTTACATCTGCAGCAGTTACCTGCGTGTAGTATGGGACTGAATCTAGGCCATTACGTTTTTATGTAATTCAAATGAAATACATATTTACTGTTGGCCATATTCTAACCTGATCTTGGTGTGAAAGACCCATTAAGGACGCATGTATGGAACAAGGACATAATATAGCTCTGTGTACACATTTAAGAATGTTATGAGTCATAACTACTTTTAAAAAATAGAGGAAACACTAAAATATTTTCTTTTATAATCAGAATGAGGTTATAAACTCTCCAAGATTTTCAATATTGTGAGACATATTCTACAATCGAATGTGCACTTATTTACCCACACAGACGTGGCCTTTGGAGTCAATAAGGAATTTGCTACAAATTCATTGTATAATCTTGGGAAAATCATTTCAACTGCGATTAGTTGGTAGAATGGGGATATTTGTACCTTCAGAACCTTTTAAAAAGTATTTTTAACCCTGGAATAAGAGTGCTATGGAACAGCCTAATCCAGTTACCACAGGAGTCAATGGAAAGACTTCCATTAACTTCAACAGGGTTTGGGTCAAGATTCAAGTGCAAAGTATCTTTATTTATTCTCATCTTCAGACAGTATATGGCTCTAGCTATAAACTTTAAATAGAAAATAACTATCTACCTTATTATTATTGCTAGTATAACACCTAGGAAGGTGGTGGAATCTCCATCCTTAGAGGTTTTTAAGGCCCAGCTTCACAAAGCCTCGGCTGGGATGATTTAGTTGGGGTTGGTCCTGCTTTGAGCAGAAGGTTGGACTAGATGACCTCCTGAGGTTCCTTCCAATCCTAATCTTCTATGATTCTATGAAACAAACAAAAACTCCCGACATAAATTTACCTTAAAATTAATAAAATTAAAAACACAAAAGAAAACAAAAAAGCCCACCCCAAACAAACTTTTTATCCCAAAGATTTTTACCCCATTAGAAATGTCATGTAAGCTATTGATTGAATGTACTCAGGGCTTGTCTTCACTTACCTCCGCGATTCAGCGGCAGTTGACTGGAGTTACACAAGCTATGCAAAAAACTTGCATAACTCCCGTCGACTTCTCTGCTTCTGTTCTGCGCACTATCTTCACTGCACTGTGCCGACAGGAACCGCATTCCTGCCAACGCAGCGCTACACCACTTGAGAAGGTGATCTTAATATGTTGATTTCTGGATCGGCTGAGCGGGTCTTCACTGACTGCTCAGTCGATCCAGAGAAGTCGATCTGATGGCGGTGAATTTGCCACCATCAGTGAAGACGTAGCCTCAGAGATTGTTATGAAATATTCATATTATAGCAGCATCCAAAAGCTCTATCTCCCTGTATCTTATCTATGCATTTCCAATGCCCCATCCACAGTGCATCTGGACACTGATGGTACTGTAAGGCATTCGCTACATTAGTTTGCAAAATGTACAATCTCTCCCTGCTGAATTCTGCAGAAAGAGAGAATTCTTTTGGCTGTTTTCATTGTACACAGAAATATCTTTGCTCTTTGAAAAGCAGGCTAAGCCTCAAAGCTGCTGAAATAGTGAGCATGTGATCAAATTGAGGGGAAAAATGTCAATTAATATATTTTTCTCTCCTTAAAATGTCTTAGATTAAAACTGTGGTATGACAGACAGAAAAAAGGCTTCCAACCTGAATAATTGTCTCCCACACCTGTCACGACTACACAGCCTCTTCACCAATCAGATTAGCAAACCACTCCGCCCGCCTCTCAGTTAGACATGGTACGTCATATAAATAATAGAAATTATTTTACAATACTGAAAACAAATTAACCATTTTTGGTTTTGCCTTTGAAGCATCCCCCTTTAAGAAGTGAAGATGGATGCAGCTGTCTTTAGATATGTACTCCCCTCTACACTTGCAACAGGTACTCTAACTTCTTCTCACTGTAGAGAGGGTTGAAGCAGTCTTCCCCACAAAAGAGCCAAGTTTTCTTAGGCTACAGGTACACTACAGAGCTTACAGTGGTGCAGCTACACCGATGCATCTGCATTACTGTAGCACTCCTAGACTTCTAAGCTGACAGGAGGTTTCCTGTCGACTTAATTACTCCAGACCCCACAAGCAGAGGTAGCTATATTGGTGTGAGAAGCTCTCCTGCTGGAACAGCGCTGTCCACTTGGTGCTTAGGTTGGTGTAATTTACATCACTCGGGCATGGCTTATTCACATCCCTGAGCAACATAATGTATACCGACAAACTAAAAGGTGCACGTAGCCTTGCGCTCTCTGCAACCTTCCTGAAAGTGCCCTAACTGGGCGCCTCCCACTTGTGTCTGTGTTCCTTTTCTGCCTCACCTGCCTGCTTCTTTCTGGATCTCTTTCTCTATACAGGAACACATGGCCAGAAGGAGGGGGGATGTCACTCTCACTCCCCGTTGCCAGGTCAAACCTAATGGCAGGTTCAGGAAGTGGGAGAGGAAAAACAGATAAGTTGGAGAACAAGAGGCACGAGGAGACTAGAATGGGAACTCTCCTGCAGAAAACCCTCCTCTAACCCCAACCATGCACACAGATGAACACTCACAACCTTTCACTATAGCCATTCCCCATGGATAAGACATTCCAGCCTCAATCTGCAGGAACTTTGTTAGCAGAACTCCAAGCATGAAGATGCTGTGGAACTGGGCTCTTAAACAGAGTGAGCTGGAGGAGGAGGAAAGTGAGGCCTTTTTAAAGTCTTCAGAGATTATGAAGGAAGTCACCTCTTCTGTCCCCCTCCACTGCAAACTGTAGGCCTGATCCTGAGTCTTGATCCTGTGCAAGGTTCTCAGTGCCCTCCACTCCCATTGGCTTCCTAAGACCAGCAGCAGACACCCAGCTTTAATACTGCACGGCTGATGTCCCCAGAAGGAAATCAGCACATGTTACTCTGAGTACTCCAGACTAACAATTCTAGTAACTGCTCCCTTTGCTCCTGCGAAGTACTGAACTCTGTATCACAGATTACGTTTATTTTACACACACATGAACCAGTGATAGATCAAGCATGTGATTGTAACCATATACGTAGGAATCATATTTGATATTAGGTGCCTGCTACTGTGGCTAGAGAACAGAACTGCATTTGCCTTGATAACTGATGATGATTGCTAAACTATAGGTAACGTATAAAAATATATTACTGCCATTCACATTGGTAATGATACAGCAGCTTGTGACAAGAAGACCATATACAGTGCTGTAAGCTATCAAGGCAAAGCCTCAAGGATACCAAGCAAAAGGGGCCATGGCAGATTTATCTGAAAATTTCTTGACTCTGGAGGGTTGAAGGCAGTCAAGCAGACTCTTAACATTATATTTAATACCCTTGCTTGAATTTCCATAGTAATTTCCATGGAGACTTCCCTAACAAAGTAACAGGAGTCGGTATTTTGCTGCATTTCCCTTAGCAGCAACAAACAGAGGTAACAAGAATACAGAACTGACATATCACATACATCCCAGCTGTCCCTGGTATCTACCATTCCATTCCCTCTCCCAAATGTTGCTATTCTTCACTTTTATTTCTTTACACCATAATCTATTTTGTAACATAAAAAGTGCAGAGGCCCTGAGATGGGAGGGGAGTTGAAGAGTGTTGGAATATATCTGTTTACTGCCAGACATTACTCTGAACAAACACTGCACCAAGTCACACAACATTGTGTCACAAAGCTCATGTCCAAAGATGCGTATATAGCTGCTGTCAATATTCACTTCTTATTATAACCAGACAAACACCTATGTATCTGGTGTGTGGACAAATGTGACCTATTCTTAGGTTGCTTCAATCCTCATTTTGAAGCACTAACACCTTGTCTCTCTCTCTTTGTTTTAAATTGGCCTTCATTGTTGATGTTCATTCAATTTTAAAATAAAAGAGGAAGTGCTGCAAAAAGCTGAGCTTCCCTTAAGGTCAGCACAAATTGAGGTAGCTCAGCACCAAACAGGATCTGGCCCTTACTGAATAGGACACATTCTCACTTTCTTATGACTGAATTTTCAAAGAGACGGCTACCAGTTGCATCTACAAGTTAAAAAAAAAAAAAAAAAAAGATACGCTACTGGTCTAGAACCAATATACTCTTCAGAGAGAGAGACACACACGGGGAGTGAAGCGAGCAGAGAAGCCACAGAAGGATCGGGAGAGGAAAGCAGTGACATTTCCCCTGCATTTGGTGCTACTCAGGGAGCCTACAGAAATCCTTCTCTTTTCCACTGCACAGATGTGACTCTGCTGCTCTAGGGCAGGCAGCCTGGGAGAAGAAGGGACAGCAAAGAGTGGGAGCAATGATTCTACATAGAATACTCCCCTCTCAGTCAGGCAAATGAGTTAGTACTTCTCTACATGAAGACTGGCTTGAGCAAGGGCAGACTGGCTTTGGGTGGAACAATATAACTGAAGGGGAAGAGAAGACAAAGCTTCATCATGGGCTTGAAGTTACCAGTCTGTGTGGTTCGGAAGACACAGTTCTTACCCCATCTCCAGCCACCCAAGCTCCTTCTCACTTGAGTGGAGTGTTTGTCTGGAACGCTGCAAGGGCAATTGTAGGATGTCCTGGGTTTTTCTGCTTCTCCCCAGTGAACTGTATTGTGGCAGGAGAGCTGGTTGAATTATTTCTTGTGCATAATATCTGTTGTGAGCTTAGCCCATTTCTCTTTTCACAGATTATTCATCGGCTGATTTCCAGTCTCTATCAATGTATTAACTGATAAAAATATCTGCTTAATAATTTAATTGTCAGTGGTGCTTGCTCTCACAGCTTTCTCTTCACATGTCACTGCTTTTGAAAATACCAGAAGGTCTCTTAAGAGGAGATAGAAGAAGCACTGAATAAGATGAAGAGCAGTAAAGCACCTGGTGAAGATGAAATAACTGTTGATATGATCAAGGCAGCCGGAGATACTGGAGTAAAGTAGTTTCACAGTTAATTATGTGTTTGCTGGGATCAAGCGAGGATACCTGGTGACTAAGGATATGATTTGGTCACAGCGATCACAGATTCTATGACTTTCTGTGACCTCCGGGATTTCGGCCATGGGCCTCCATGGAGCAGCTGATCAGCCGGCCAGCCCTAGGCCGCCACAGAGCAGCTGATTGGCTGGCCAGCCCCAGGCCACCATGGAGAAACTGATTGGCCAGCCAGCCCACTGGAAGAGCAGGGCTGGAGCAGTTGCAAGCCCCAGCAGCTCTGTTCCCCTCCCCCCTCGTCCAGGGTATTTTTAGTAACAGTCATGGACAGGTTGCGGCATCCATAAATTTTTGTTTATTGCCCATGACCTGTCCCTGCCTTTTATTAAAAATACCCGTGACAGAATCTTAACCTTCCTGACGAGTGGAGAATGGGGTTGATTGTGCCTCTCTTGAAGAGTAAGTGTGATGCAATGTTTTTAACACCTACCAGAGCATCACTTACTATGTGGCCTGAGGTCCCTTCCAACTCTAATATTCTATGATTCTATGAGTGGTGAAGAACCGTGAGCACCTCTGACCCTGTGTAAACAGAAAAAGGAGTTGAGAAGTGAAGGGAAGTGATCTGCTTAATAATTTAGAGAAACCTAATGTAAAACTATTGATTTATTCATTTACTCTTCACTTTGATTATTTGCTATGCACTAAACATGGTGTGTGACTGCTCACTAAATCACATGCCAGGGTTTCTGCAGCCTAATAGGATGACAAATTAAAATAACACATTTTCAGAAGAATAAAGTTTATAAAATCTTTCAGGATTTGTGAATATTTTCACAGATACTCAGTGGCCACCTGAATATTTGCAACTAACAAATAATATGAACCCACAACAGCAGTAGAGAAAATTTACAACTTTTAGCCTAAAAAAATCCAGTTCTATGTAAAGGGTCTGATGTGGCCCTCAATAAGTAAAACGTCAGAAGATTTTTGGTGACTGATACAATGAGTATTCTAATAAGGAATGTAGCACGTAGACAGCATATTTTAAAAATAATTGATACCTCTTTAAGGACTTTTCTCATACCTGAGGGTTTCAAGTGGCAAAACAAAGAACTTGCATAATTAGGAAGTTTGGGATGTACTTTAAGGTAATAAAAATTATGGGCTATAGCCCCATGTAATGTCATTTATAATAAAGATCTGAATAAACATCATAGGCCCCAGTCCTGCAAACACTTATGCGCATGCTTAAATTTACCCCATAAGTAGTCTCTTTGACATGGATGGGACTACTCATGTGTGTATCATAAGTTTATAGTAATATGTGATAAAAGCAATGCTATACCATAACATATGCATATATATATACACACATATTATATGTGCATGCATACACACACACTTTTCTGTACAATGTGTTTCTGCATTTAAACCTTTCCCCACTTATAATAATTTGAATATACAAATTAATTATGTTTTCATCAGGGAACTAAAACTGTATAAGAACTATGGTATTACATGAATTCCAGTCAATAATCAGTTTGACCCATCCCTATCTCTGCTTTTCAGTACCTCTAAAATGGTTAAATATTTGACAGTTGTTCAATAATTGACCTAGCTTATCTCCTACAAACAGGTTGCTATCCTAGTTGCTATAGCAACTACAAACATTAACGATTACCCCAAAATGCCATTGGGGATTTTGACACATTCTTAACTTAAAGTTCCCTCAGGGAGAAAAATCATCAGTGGCCTCCATCTATGACAGAATGGAAAATATTACAAGTCTGAAAGTCCCCTGTTATTGTATTTATTACAGCTAAATACATACACCTATTTCAAAAATTTCTCATGGGTAGCAGATTTTTTTCCCTGCCAGCTTAGCATGCAGGCAGATGGGTATTGGAGTAAACGATATGGATAAGTACTGCCTGGTATATACAGGACTGATAGGTACTGTCACAATTCAGGGCCACTGCACCCTTCAGTGGCCTAGCAAGGTCATTCACTTTCAGGCTGCCAGGTCCCCATCTGTTGCCCCTCTTGGGTGGAGACCCACATCCCTCTCCCTCCTGACTGGAGTATTCCCAGGCTGCACAGTTGCCTGCCTTCTCTGTGTATTTCCCAGCACAGCCAGGTTGCCCAAGGACATCTGCTTGCATTCCTTTTAGAGACAGAAAACAGGTGCAAAGTCTACAAATATAAATTACCACACAGACTTCCTATGCAAGCCTACTTTATTGTTAAGGTAAAAGCATTGCAGAGAAAACATATTAAAACAATAAAAGAACCTGCACACATGCTAATAAGCTTCTCAGCGTTAACCCCAACCCTAACATGGATGACAGGGTAAGTCCTCCAATCCCCACCTGAGAGGTGTCCTCGTGGTTACCAGTTCATCACAGATTCAGCTCAGAACACGTGCACACACAACATGCTCAGTTCATTCTTTCTACAGGCCAGGGGATCTTTAATCTGGGGTTTTCAGAAGCAGGTAATTAGTACACAATGGAGCTCTCTCCTCCAATTGTATCTTCCAAAATTTGGCTTCCAAGGGGAGAACTTGTATTCCCCTCACCCCAAGGTTCTTCCTTGGTAATCCACCTCATACATATTGTTCCAAAAACACTTTGGAAGTTCCTAATAGCCAGACAGAGACAGAATTAACCTTGTCTTCCTGATAAAGCAGTTCTATACAATCTCACAATAGAACATAAACATTTGCATTTCTAATAAAATGAACTCCAAAACTTAATTCCATAAGTTTTATTCAGGAAAACACAGGATATTGTCAGTCTGTCACAGGTACGTGGACCTAACAAACTAGAAGTCACACCAAAATTGATACCAGTACATTCTTTTGTCTGACTCTGGTCGTAACCATAAATTGTCTCAGTTTCACTCAGAACTTGGCCTAAGTTTGCTTGAAAAATCAACCCAATTTTGTAAAAAAAAGATTTAGGAAACTTTTGGCGATTCAGCCCCAATGTTTGGATTATAATAAAACTTGAAAACAACTGAAGTTCCCTTAATTGCAGGTTTCATTGCACACATTTTTGTGCAGCTCTAGCGTAAGCTGGGATCAGTTTGCTCCTGGGACTGGACTAATGGGTCTCCCTAAAGCGGAGATATAACTATTAATGCTGTCTAAACCCCCACACTGCTGAGGATGGTACTGTATCTGCGTGGAACAGACCCCAAAGTATGCATGGTTGGGAGAGGATGGGACAAGACCAGCCAGCAACTGTACTTACTCAGGAACTCTCCCAGGCAGACTCTGCAGAGAGGTCTGTGGAATTTAAAGCTGATCTCCTCTAACAGACCTTCTGGGGGTAGGTATCCCTCAAGCCAAACCCCACAGCACTGCTGTTACCATCGACACAAGCATTGCAAATTGCATCCCTTGTGTCTTTGAGTGTGAAACTGCCCCCTTATATTAAAATGATGATTGCAGGCAAACTTTATTATGTGGGGACTGTATGGTGTCATACAACAGCTCCCAGTCATGTCCACGAAACCAGCAGGGGGCACCCATGAGTGGGCCAATACCCCTATATTTGCAATTATGTTCTTTGTCTAGGTGAAAAATACTTGCTGTCTTGTTCAAGCCAAGATGGTTTCTCTGCACTTCCTGTCGAACCATGCCTGGGGCCATATGGTACTCTCTGTTTTTAATCTGCACTTCTCCATTGATTTTAGTGGGAAGTTTTCCTTAAAAGCATAATAGCATTATATGGTCCACAGAGTGGCATAGAAAGAAACCACTCATCCCATTCTGCCAAGCAGAGATAAGGTGTCTCAATAGTAGACCTCGTCCATAGTAAATAGGGAGGGGAGAGAGGAAGAATAAAGATAGGACAGACTAAACCACTAGGACCAGACCACTGCTGCTAATTACCTGTGGCCTGAAGTCAAAGCAGAGTCCAGATTCCTCAAGTTAGTTATGTATTTAAATGATACTAGCATTGATTTATAACTCTAGAATATATGTGTCCTTTATATAATTCAACCATTACGTATATTTCCCAAGCTTATTATGTGTACTAATAAAACATCACCTTAAAGAGTGATTCGCAGATTTAAGCCGTCAGTTTGTTTTCTGTTTAAAGTCATGGAGAGTTAGCCTAAAACCTTTCTTTTGTATGCTCACTTGAGCTGAGCAAAGGCCCTTGTACTTGTTTTAAAACATATTTCAATGTGACCTAGCTAATCCTTTAATACCAGGCTTTCACTCCCTTTGATCAGCCTCTTATTGTAGCTATGAGAGATTAGATCAAACCTTTAAAAGAAAGTTGCTTGTGGAGAATTTTCTTACTGAAGTGTATTAATATCAACTCCAAGGTTGAAATATTTAGCAAAATAGCATGGGTGAGATGTCTTTTTTTAGGAAATATCAGACTACCAAAAATATTTGGTATCTGTGTAGATGTTACACAATATGATGCTACTGTAACGTGCATGGTAAAAATATTATTATGTAGATGAGCTGGAAGTAATTGCTGCAAGTAAAGTTATGTTGGGACTTTACTAAGACACAGTTTTCTGGAAAAAAAACTCTGCATTGGGGCTAAAACATTATTTTTTTATTTTATTTGTTTATTTTTTTTAAGCTGGACAGTTTCTCTTTCTTTGTTTTTGTTTTTTAAATCATGGAAATCATCTCACGTTTACACAACATTAAGGTTACATATATACACACACAGAGGAAATGCAAAAGCTAGGATTTTAACAGTAACATTACCTTGCTCGTGTTTTTTTTTTAATTGAAGGTCAGATTTTGCCGTCAATCATCTTATTCCACATGGGTTAAGATACTACCTCTATGCGAATAAGTGACTGTAGAGTCATATCTGTTAACTTAAATGGGACTCTACAGGGGCACGCAGATCTGATTGCAAGAGTGGAGATGCACCAGTGTAGTGTTTTGCATATATAATACATGGGTACATGTACACAGACAACTGTCCCACTCCTGTGCTTCATGTTCTGTAAGAGCTGTGTCTAAGGGCGTGAAGGTTATTCAGAGTCTCCCGTTTTTGACATCTCTGTGGGAAACTGCCAAGCAAAGTATGAATTATTATTGGGAGTGGGGTGGAGTCAGGTCTTCAATGTATTGTACCTAAACCACCAAATGGTAATAACTGAACATAACTTATAATTTGCATTTACTCAGCGGTGAAAGGTTTCAGCCATTAGTAGTCTCTGTTCAATCTTCATTCAGTATAGACCCCAATTTAGCAAGGTAGTTAAGTACATGCATAACTTTAAGAATATTTATTTGTTTGTTTTTAAAATCTGTCATGAGCAGTCACTGAGAAATAATAAAAAAACCCATTAATGTCTTGTCCAGGGTCTTTACCTGGGAGATGAATCTGTTATGTTTTAGTTTTGTGAACACAGCATGAGTTAGATATGCCAGATGTCTTTTCCCTTGCTGTCTATCTTCTGACAGCCCAACAGCCCAACTGGCATATACAGGTAAAATAGTAGGTGTTTGGTAGGAAACTTGCTGTTTTCAAAGATTTAGTCAGTTATTAACAAGAAAAGTCACTGGGTTGTTAATGCACATGTGTCACAGTTTCAAACTTGAATACAGATCCCTGGGGAAGCTGCACTGACAGATGTGCTGAAGACAGAACTGCAAGTGGGCAGTCAGTCAGCAGGAGATCATTAGTCTGCATGAAGAGTTGCAGCTCCTAAGTGACTAAAGGGTAAAAATCTAAAAGAAACATGTATAAATTATACATAGTGAGGTTACCATACCAAAACATTATATGTATTAAACATGCACAGGTGTAAGGCAGCACTAAGAGGAAACTATAAGCAAATTTACTCCTTCTTTTCATAAATAGAAACTCTTAAATCCTCAGATGGTTTAAATCAGTGTGGCTCCATTGAATTAAAAGATGCCAAATCAATTTACCCCAAATGGCTCCAAATGTCAGAGCTAAATTCTACTCTCAGTTATGATCCACTCTTGCAGCTCTAGTTCAGAAAAGTTATCTCCACTAAAATCAATGGGACTACTTACTTGGATAAGGGTTGTAAGATCAAGTAGTTAAAGAAGTGTAACTCCAGTGTAAACTGGATTTACACTAGTGTAACCGAGAATAGAATTTTGCAATTTCTTAGAATTCCTGATTAAAACAAAACAACAACAAAACAATCTTAACTGTAATGTTGTCAGAATCAAACGTGATAGAACAATAAAATGCTTTAGGATATATATATATATATATATGATGAGACATTTAAATAAGAAGTTCTGAAAACAAAAATATTTAATCTGTTTCCCTCCCACCTTTAAATACATTGGTAAGCATGTACAGACACTGAATGAGCAGTTTTAAAGCAAGGATTATGCAGGATTAATTTTAATCTCATCCATTTCTATCTTCTGAGAAGCTTTTTACTTCTTGATCTTAATAATTTAAACCGTGGCTATGGCAGCATATAAAAAATAAATGATGGACCATGTACTTTAAATGGAAGTTACAACTCTCAACCCACTCTAATTTAAATTAGAGTAGAGTTTTATATGAGTGATTTTAAGTTTCAAGAAACCTGTTCTGCAGATCAGGAGACTTCAACATACTGAATCAGACAGAATAGAATTATGCTCGATTGTAAGATTTCCTAACCCGGTAACATCATATTTAATTTAGCAATGGCGTCTTTTTCTGAAATGATTTTTTATTGATTTTCATAAAGGAACAGACAATGAAAAGTACAAAAAGGTAAATGATTTATAGCTTGTATGTGTTTCCAAATATTGCCCTGATGCATATGCTGTGGGATTGCCCAGCAACGGATTCTTAATCCACTGTTTTCAGGATATCTGTAATACTAGTACATAATGAGATACCTAACATTCATTTTGTTCTGTTGATAAGTGATTGTGTTTGGGTGTACAGGATTTCAACCACTGGCTTCAATGCATCTATACTAAAATTCACACCAGCTGAGGATCTGGCTCAAAATTCATACTGCAGTGTGCACTGTTTGGAGCAGCGATTTTTGCCTTCTCTGCCTGCAATATGCCACCTGATGGCTTTCAGAGCCAAACAGGGAATCCCCCAGAATAGATTAGCATCTTTTTTTCTTATTAATTATTTGTATTATCACAGCACCTAGGAATCACAGTCACGGACTAGGACCCCTTTGTGCTGGGTGCAGTTTCTAATATTGTTACCACTTTTGATTCAAGCGATTGAACAAAATGTAGGATCTTGTGGCTTGTTTCTGTGGGGTTGCAGGGCAGGAGGAAATCCATGATGGATCAAATCTTGTTTCATTACAAAGAATCAACACAAAGTCTTGATTCACACACAGTTGGAAGCAGAGGAGACAATGTCTTTGTTCACAATTACAAGCCCCTTGCCAGCCAGCACTTAGCCCAAAATTCTTTCTTTTAGCTTTTTCTCAGAGGCATGCTACCAGTTCTTCTGCATCTGTGTCTGGTGCTTCCTTGATGACTTTTCTGTCTCTTTCAGTGGTGTTTCTGGCTGCATCTTCACACCCACACATACAGCTTCAGCAAATGAAATCCAGCAAAAAACCTCTACCAACTTAGCTCGGCCTCTGACCAGCCCTGCATGGTTGGGCAGTGTTTCCTACTCTTTCAGCTATCTGTTGCACAGAGGAGCCTGATTGTTTCTTACATTTATTCTGAATGAAGGCTGGGTTATGTCCACTAGCTTCCAGGAGGTGTAAACCAACGTAACAATATTGGGTGTGGGAGTGCTAGCTCGAGGTGGAGTTCTTTAATTTGTGTGTGAAGTGGTCCTCTTGTCACAAGATACTCACTTGTCCCCATGTAGATCTATGAAATGGGATCACATCGCCATTTAGTTAGGGATTGTTTAGCTATTTCGTCTTCTGTTCTGTTCTTCCCTCCCTGCACATTTCATGCATCTCAGTAAACATGTGTCTCAGTGACACAGATGAAAGTTCACCATTAGAGATCATAAATGTTTCAAAGCAGAGGCTATCTCATTAGTGCTAATTCAAGTAGTTTTAGTGATAGCTGCTTTTTTCCCCAAGCACCAAAGAATGACCCACCGGGTCACATTTTCATTCCAACCTTCACCAAAATCAACTACGGATTTTTCACAGATTCAGCTCTTTGATAACTAGTTTAACTAGTGAATCAAGTCTGTCCATTAACTTGACTGAATACAATGGTGTGATTTTTTAGCATAGCTTTTAATGTTAAACTCAGGTCATTGATGCAGGCTGCTTTGTTTTTTACTGTTCTAAATTGGTCCATTCTAATGACTTTGCTTATTGCAAAGTCCTTTTTTGGACATATACAGATTTTTTCCTAAAGAAAACAATGCCTTTTCAAAAACTCTTGTTAGAAGAGGTGAGAGCCACAAAAATAGAAAATGTATGGACATCCTGTGTTCCTCACCATGAAAAAAACAGAATAAACAGAATTCTAATCCCACCAGACACATGGAAAAAATAGCACTTTTCCTGATGCAGCCTCCCATTCTTCCATGGGGGCCAGAAATAACATGGTAGGAATCCCAGGCCAGGTCACAGTGAACCATGGCCGAGCCTATTCTCCCATTCTCTTCTCCATGCTCCCTGTATAAAGGAGGATAAATTAATCCCAGTGTGAATGCACTTAGACAATCCCTCATTTGTCTGTGGACACTCACTGGCATATTTGCTCTTCCATATTGACTAGAGGGGCTGTTTCCTCACTCCACCGCTTACTCCCTTGGCCCTTTCTCTTTGACTATCTTGGGGTTTTTGGGCCACACATTATATTACGATTCCATTTATAAATGGTGTCCAAAGGGTTAACGATGATGAGATGTTACAGACATTAGCAGCGTATGAACAGATGGTTATAAATGCCATCAGAAGGTGTGACAAATGGTTATTAGGAATTTTTTGATCTCTTGAACTCTTAGATTTGTTGAAACGTCTATTAATAATTTATTAAACCTTTATAAATGGTGCTCTAATACAAAGTGTGACCATTTTTTTTGGTGGATGGAAGAGAGGCAATGGTAGGCAGATATTTGGTGCCAGATTGCGATGCCCAGGATTTTCCCCACGGTCAAAGGACTGAATTGTGATATACTTTCTTATTTTGAGTAGTATCATACTCTGTTCTGCAGGGAGTCCTACTGAATGGTCCTGCTCAACTTTTCCCGCTTTTTTCCCCTTCTCCCCTCAGCAGAGTTGCGTAAGTGAGGAAAAACATGCAACATGATCCATGCATAGATTATTGGACAGGTAAAAAAATAATTCATTTCACATCGTAGTTCATCAGCCACACTGTTACAGCCAAAATTACTGTACAGTTTCCAGCCTGCGAAACTCCTGTCATTGCTTTTCAGAAAAATTCAGGTGAGGACAAATGTGTTTCCAGGGCCGGCCTTAGGGAAAACGGTGCCCTGGGCAAACTTGTATTTTGGCGCCCTTTCTTTGAGTTTAAGTACAGAGACACAATACGGTCACACACCTGGAGTTTACTGGAGAAGCTTTTAAGTTATGGTAGGGACTGCGTGTACCTACAGCAGATACCACTGAAAATGGCACGGGCAACCTTGTACGCTCCATACTGGCTCGCTCCAGCACCTGAGACTCTGGCACCAGCAGCAAAAATGTCAGGCCGGTGACCGAGCGAAGCGCTGGGGGCACGGCAGCACTGCAGGGCCCAAAAGGAAGCCCAGCACAGCCTGCACCCAGCACGCAAGTTACCGGGTCACACAAGTTACCGGCTGCAAGTTATAAAAACAGCCCCCGCAATTTCAGTCCCTCCCCTGGCTGAGAGCCAGCCTACTCACCCCCTCCCCCAAGCAGGGACACGACGAAGCCACCCACAGGGGGGAGTGGAGCCCTACTGGTGAGCACTTGCCTCCTATCCTGCCCCAATGCCCGGGCACTGGCACCCTCTTGACCACAGCACCCTTCGACCACAATGCCCTGAGCAGTCACCCACGTCGCCCACCTGTAAGGCCCATCCTGCATGTTTCCCCAACCAATGACAACCTGTGCTGAGGGCTTTTCTGCAGAGCTTTGTTGCTGTAATCGACAGTGTTTTCTGAAAACAGGGCTGGCAGCTGCACTTCACTACCCTACCATATAGCATGAAAAGCTGAGATTGAGATGAAATCAAAATTGCCATCTCTTCTGTCAAATGCTAAAATTTAGTTAGTTCTACTTGATTAAGCTGTGTGCAACAGAACTAAAAGTTCTCTCAGCTATTGAAAAAGGCAGGAGAAAACAGAAAAAAAAAAAGAACCTTTAGCAGATCATCCATTATGTGAAAAAGATGTGAAAATAATTCCCTGTCAACATATCAGCTCAAAGGCACAGACCATACAAGTGCAATTCCATCAAAAGTAATGGTCTGAGATAGTTAAGAGTTATTTAAACAGGTTGATCCTTAATAACTCACTTCCCCTTGGGAAGATGGAAATATGCAAGTGGATCTTTGTAACACGCATGCATATAGTCATTCAGAAGAACAAGGCATCAACTCATTTTCCTTTAAATGTTTTTTTCCCCCCAAATAAAGCCCTATTAATCATGACCAACATTTTAAAAATTGGGAACCTGAATTTAGGCTCCTAAATGGAAAGTACATGACTAGATATGAATACAGGAGACTAATTTAAAGCATCTGGATCTGAACACTTTGGTGCATATTTCTATTTTAATTAGTAAAATGTACACATTTTATAGTTTTAACAGAACAAGGTGGAAGAAACAGCTGAATTCTGCCGTTGTTCAGACAATGCAGAACAAGCTATCAAATGATCAGATCTAACCCATGGTTTTGTGTTGCATTGAAATTCCTCTGAGATTCTGGATGCAAATTTAGAATGTTATTTTTAGTCTCTTTTATGGAAAATACTATAACATTTAACCAAAAATACCAGGCCAGATCCTTGGATTGGTGTAAATCAGCATAGCTCCACTGAAGCCATCTGAGAATCTGGTATAATTTCTAAAGCAACCTTGGGAATACAGTGCTTAGAGTGCTAGTTTCTGACTCGGGACATCTGGGTTCAATTCCCAGCTCTACCACAGACTACCTGTGTGATCTTGGGCAAGTCACTTAATTGTTATATGCCTCAGTTCTCCATGTATAAAATGGGCCCAACAACACTTCTGTACCTATCTTGGGTGTTGTGAGGATAAATATATTAAAGATTGTGAGGTACTATGGTGATGGGAAACCACATCAGTAAAACAGATAGAAGACTATATACACTAATCTATGGAATTTGCTGTTAAATACTACTGCTGGGGTAAAGTAATATTTGTAACATCCTCAACCCTATAATTCTATGGAATGTTCCCACAAGGGTTGGGAACAGCCTTATGTGGTTCCTGTTATCCACAGGCACGGAGGTGAGCAAATGAAAGAAAAATGGAGAAGAAAAACTCTAAAGGCAAAAGAAAGGGGGAGAATGACTCATTGTGGCTGAACCACTGTCTTCTCTAGAGCCCCTAGTGGGATCTCCCTACAAGCTCTTTGAGGCAGGGACTCCCTTTGTCTGTGTTTGTATAGTACCTAGCACAATGGGATGCTGATCTGCAACTGGGTGCACACAAATAATTATAGGTGGGGCTCAACTTGCAATGATAAGATCCTGTTTTCAGTTGCTTATAACTTGACCAGACTTTAATTGTTTGTGCTGAAATTTTCCATGCCAGGTGTCTTCATTAAGCTGAAACTTTCCGGAAAATTTCATCCCAAAGTGTTCAGCTGTGTAGGAGAATGAGGCAAGGGAAAATAATTTCAATGCTAAAAAAAAAAAAAAATCTGCTATCCTTTCCTTTGGAAAGCTCTAGCACCCATATGCTTTGGAGCAGGGACATGAAATTTGGAATATGAGTGGCCTTTGTGCCAGGGATGTGCTGCTTGCCATCCCCATGAAAATCTGCCCACATCTGGTAAAGTTTTAAGCCTTTGAAAAAAATCGCAATTCGCACATGTCCAGTAGAGAATTTCTTGAGTGTAACAGCTAAAAGCTTTGCAGATTCAATCCTCACTGAGCCTGCTCCATCACCTCGCATCTCCTGTGTGTGACCAGACTGTGCATGCACCATCCCCAGAGAATGACTGAGCATGCTCTATCCCCTCATGTGTCCGTCACGTGACTGGACAGCATGTGCACTGTATCCACAGAGCAACTGAGATGTGTTCCAGTCCAGGGATAGAGGGATGAAGCCAGCCTTCCCCTGTAACAGCTGCTCTGGGCTGGGATCAGTCTGGGTACAGGAACTGAGAGCAGGATGCCTGCATATCCTGTGTCTTCAGTAACCCCCTTCTGGTACCTAGGTAACATGGAGAAGGAAGCCATCTGATTCAAATTCAGAGACGGCAAGAGCCAGATCTAGGCCATTGCGTGTGAGGGCTGGGACAGATGATTGGGACAAGAAGCTTGGCTCTGGAGACTTGCATGGTGCAGAGACTGGGACCAGGGAAGGCAATGGGGTAGGGGAGAAACTGAGATCAGATGAAAAAACAGGCGAGAGATGGGGACTGGGAACCAGTGGGGTGTGGAGAAGGATGAGAAACAGATCTGACAAAGAGCCAGGGTCTACAAGGGGAGAATAGGCACTGGCTGGGCAGAGACTGGGATTAGGAGCTGAAGGAGATGAGGACACAAATTGGATGAGACGCGTGGGAAGGGAGACTGGGAACTGGGAACCAGTGGAGATGAAGTATGTGGGCAGAGGGGATGAGAAATTGGAGGCTGGAGTTAAACAGAGACACATCAGGGAGCAGGGGAGAGAACTGAGTCTGGTTGGGAGGACCCTGGGAGTGGGAGTTTGGGGGAGAGTGGGATGGGAGGTCTGAAGGGGTAAGACTAGGATTTTCTGGGCAAGAAGATAGGGACTGGGATCAGAAGCCTGAGGAGACTGGGACTGGGTAGGCCAGGAGAATGGGACTGGGATGAGGAGCTAGTGGTGGGGTAGAGACAGGGATAGGGATATGTTACAGGGAATTGGTCAGAAGGGCTAAGTTGTGGGCAATGGTCAGAAGAGTCTGTGCCACTAGAACGCACACACTTCCAGAGTCTGGAACTGCACCCTCCTCTGTCAGCAAATATCTGTGAAACCCGTCTCCCTCTAGTGCTGGCCTACATGGAGAATAACCCTCTATTACTGCTATTGGTTATTCCATTAGTTTAAATGGTGGAGGTCTGTGTAGCAGTTCTAAGGCTCCATCCCTTCTAATGACCTATGCAGATATCACTATGATGCCACATGATGGATTTGTTTTTTCAGTTTTTTTTTTTTTTTTTTTAAGAACTAGGAAATCACACACAAAACCCCCTGTTAAAAGATTATTAAGATTCAAAAGATTCAAGCACCCAAATGTTAGGAAATGCCAGAATTAAAGTTGCTTATGCAACCTTAGGCCTTGTCTAAACTAGCAAATTTTGTCAACGAAAGTTTTGCCGGCATACAGCCACCGCTATAATTAAATCGCTGTTGTGTGTCTTCACTGTCTCCTTCTGTCAGTGGATTGCATTCACACTATCAGCTCTTTTGTCGACAGAGTGAGCAGTGCACTGTGGGTAGCTACTGCACTGTGCAACTGCAGGCAGGGTGCTTTGGGAAGGGTTTGCAATGCCTCACTGGAGAGGCACAGTGTCCATGATGAAGGTTTATGAATCCCATCATTTCATGGGCATCCTACTAGTTTGACAGCGGCTTTTACACTGCCCGGTCAGCCAAGCTGACACTGCTAAGCACAGACACAAGAAGCCGACAGATGAGGGAGGAGGGGGGAGGGTGAGTGAGTGTGTGTGAGAGAGGGAGACACACACACACACACACACACACACACACACACACACACACACACACACACACACACGGAGAGAAACAGATAGACAGACAGTGTGTGTTGGGGGACACTGAGGGTGTCTATCTCTTTAAGTTCTGACAGCAGCAGCTGGAAGCAACCAATCCCAAGGCAGAAGCTGCTACATAGACAGGAGAGACAGGCCTGGTGTACCTGGTGGGGTGGGGGCAGGGAGAGGGACACAGCCCCCACCTCCCTTCCTGGCTCTGCACGGCACATCAGGAGTTACACCCCTCCCCTGTAGTTTAGGGCAGGCAGGGCAGGACTGTGTTTGCTGTGCTGTGAAGTGAGCTCTCCATGGTAAGTTAACTTGAAAACTTCCTGGGGCTCTGAAAGGGGAGAGACAGAGGTGGACGACTGCAGGGCAGCCGAGCTCAAATTGCTTACCAGATCGGCACTGATGATGGCATGCTGGGATAATCAGGAGGCTATTTTCAGCGATATAACCTCACGGCAGTGTTTACACACGTGCTTTTTTGCAAAAACTATGCCTCTTGTCTAGGTGGTTTTATTTTGTTGCCAAACATGGCAGTTTTGTTGACAACAGGATCATTGCAGTGTGTATACCAGGACTGTTTTGTCAACAAAAGATGAGTTTTTGTTGACAAAACTCTCTAGCATAGCCCAGGCCTTATTTTGGCCCCTTTGTGTGTATGGGTTGTTTCCTTGATCTCATACTATTTTTTCCACAGCAACCCTGCCTCATTCACTGCACAGAATAGACAGTCAATATTTTATTTTCTCCATGTTGCTCAATGCCTGGCCTCATGCCTTATTTACTTCTCATTATTCAAGCCCTGCTCTGAAGACAGAATTATTAATTTTCTCATGGACTTTTCTGTGAAGCTCATCGCTATGCCTCACACACAATAATGAAAATTATTTTCATACTACCCCGTACAGATGGAGAATGGAGACACAGAGAGAGAAAGGTAAAAAAGTATTCACTAATTTTGGGTGCCCAATTTGAGACACGTAGGACCCGATTTTTCAGAGTACTTAGCATTATCTAACACTTTATGTGCTCAAAGCCTAGTTCCCGCTGAATTCAGCTGCAGTTGTCAGCACTCCTGCAAATCAAACCAAGGCTTCTGAAGTCAGGCATTCAGAATATGTGGAACACACATTTAGTGACCACCTCTGAAAAGGCTGGTTTAAATGACTTGACTGGCATCACACAGGAACTCTGTGGCAAAGGCAGAGACAGAATCCAGTTTTCCAGAGCATCATTCAACTGCCTTAACCATGAGATTTCTTTTCCCTTCCTGCAGTATCCTGTCTCATTCACTACACACCTTCCAACTTTTGCAACAAATGATGTAAGGGGTCCTCTAGATAACAGCCTCCTTTACTACACAACCCTAGGTTCACCAATTCTGTGTAGGAAATGAGGCTGGGGTCCTGTGGAAATAATTGTCTATGATCATGTAATTAAAGACAGTATCATAACACATACACACAAGCACAGGCAACCTTGATTCTGGCATTTCCTAATTTTGAATGCTTGACTTTGCAGCCTTAATAATTTTTAATATAGCCCTTTTGCATGTAGTAAATAATAACAACAACAGCTAACTCTTCTCTGCCAGGATTTAATGATGGAAGGGACATAATTACTTTCTGCGATAGGATTCTCTGTGCAGATATCAGGGACACAGATAGCAAAATCAAACAGAACTGATGCTTTGGGATATATTTAAATTCCACACAGTCCTTTTCTCATGGAGATGAAGAATAGCACAGATACAGATGGGGCAGCCAATGGTAGATCTGATTCTTGCAGATATGTGTTTCCAGGAGAGAGGGAGCCATTCTAAAACAGAGCAGGTCAGATAAGCATGGGTGGAGTTTACACTCCCCATAGGTCATTGATATTTGCAAGTTGCACAGGCTTTCCTGGGTCCTCTGTCCCATTCCTGTGGGTTTTACTACAAGAGTGTGTCCTGTGTGCCTGCAGTTATTATGTGCTATAGTCTGCAAGAGCTACAAAAAGAGGTTGTTAGTGTTCTGTAAACCCAATGCAATTAAAACCTGCTCAGATTTAAACAGTACAATGTCACAGTTTAATCTATAGACTCATAATGAAATAGCAGAAATACTGTTAGCAAGTATTCTAAAATTAAATGACTATTTGTGTAGTAGGTAACCCAGCACTCAGCAACAACATAAATCTGGTAAATGTGACAGTTAAATGTCCCAATTTCCATAAATGCAAAGAATAAAGTACCAGTGTATTAGCACTGATTTGACATGAATTAGTGAAAAGATATTAAATATGGAGATTTGTACTGGAATTCATTTAAAGGGAAATAATTCCTGAAATATTTCCAAAGTGGTGTCATCCCCTATAGAGTGTACACATCTTCAGATGGTATTGATCTAACAGTACTTTGAAAATGTAAACCACTGTGAGTATTATTTTTGCTACATCCAAATTATAGGCCTGTATGACATACTGTACCTCAAAATAGCATCCTGTAACCCTCATATTCATCATTTATATATGGCTGTGCTATTTCATACAAAGCATGCCATGTAAGATACCATATGAAGGGTCATGATTTGCTGAAACTCATTGTTCTGTCAAAATATGTATAACATTAGTATGTATGAAGTTATGTGATTTTGCAATATGGTTGTTTTTGAAATACATTGTGAGTTTGGGAGACCCTGGCTCTCCAGTGACAATAAAGGAGCGTTAAGCGACCATCACAAGCCATTGACCAGCAGGGGAATTGTAAACAAGAGATTTATAATTCTGTAACAGACAATTGCGCAGGCACCACACAACAAGGATTGCTCAGCTCTGTGACTCAGCAAGGTCCATCAGGACATGCCTGGGCCAATATCTTCCCTGAGACATAAACTGAGTGTATAAAATAAGGGACAGTGGCATCATGAGTCCACCTCTCTCCTCCCCCACCTATGTTGAAGGCAACAAGACAAAGACTTTGAACTGAGCAGGTTGGTCCCAGGCTGAAAAGGATGTTCAGCCTGTAGATTCAGAACTGTAACCTACCTGCAACATCCAGTGGGATGAGAAAAGCTGTTTGAGTCAAATCTTGCTAAGTCGCAAAGCTTAGGATTTAGGCTGCAATTTTATTTTTATTTCTTAGTTAACTAACTCTGACCTTTATGCCTACCACTTATAAGCACTTAAAATCTTTCTTTCTATAATTAATACACTTACTTTAATGTTTTAACTTTTACCAGTAAGTTTGTCTAAAGTGCTTGGGGTATCTGCTCCAATTACAAAGGCTGGTGCATGTCCATTATCCTTTGATGAAGTAGTGAACTAATTAATGAGCTTGCATTATTCAAGAGAAGGTCTTGAGCAGTGTAAGATGATACACTTTTGGGGTGCAAGACTGGGAGCTGGGGGGATTAGTTTCCCTGTGTATGGTTCATGAGTGGCTTAGGGAGCATTCATGCAGTTAGCTGGTATGTCTCTGTACATTGGTGGCTGAGTGATAACAGCACTTGGAGGGGTGGGCTGCTTATCACTAGCACAACCTAGTGAGATACAGCCCAGCCTGAAGAGTTAAGGGGTCAAAGTGGCCCCAGAGTTCCAGGTTATACCCTGGGGATCCCATCACAGCTTGATCGTGAGAAACGCTGAGCACCCACAACTTGCCTCCTCAAGAAAGCCACCCAAACTTTTTGAGGTCCTTCACATTTCTTAAAACTGCCATTTGTGTCTAATGCACTTAGTAAGAGATTCTAGGATTTATTGTTATTGACTAGTTAATTTTATGGTATCACACACAGGCTGCAATCAGGACCTAATTTTGTTAGGTGCTGTGAAAACAGAGGTAGACATAGTCTTTTGCTTTAAGTGTTTACAATGTAAGAAGATTGAAGTTGTTGCTGCACCTGCTCATTCTGGTCTTTCCTCTACAGTGTATTCAACACTGTGATACTCCTCCAAAGAATGGAAGTTACTGGCTGCACTGCCATTGTTAATGTCCATCTTGATAGAGGACTTTTTCAGCAATAACCAGGTGGACCTAGGTGTGGTGGTATGAATGAAGGAATTATTCCTCTGCAGCATGGGGCACAGGTCACTTGCTGGTGGATTCTCTGTACCTTTTAAACCATGATCTGAAGACTTCAGTAACTCCGTCATAGGTTAGGGGTCTATTACAGGAGTGGGTGGGTGAGGTTCTGTGCCTGCGTTGTGCAGGAGGTCAGACTATATGATCATAATGGTGTCTTCTGACCTTTAAATCTATGAGTCTATTAGAAATTGACTTTTTAATGACGAGAAAACTGAGAAGCATTGGGAAGAAATGCATGAATGTGATGGAATAAATGATTAAGGAACAAAGATGATGACTTGGGTAGCTTTTTATTATTCTTAGTTTTACTACTTCCCTATTTTATACTTGCTTAATATGTATGAGTGAATAAATGGGAAAGGGAAAAAAGTGAACTTCTAAAAGACAGGATCCTGTAAATAGGGCAAGCCAGCCTTCTTGAGCCTATCTATCTAATTTTTCAAGAGCTGAACGTCTGACAGTGGCAAATGTTTGACTTACATCCATTCCTGCCTTTATTCCTCAGCTCCAAATAGATGTCTATTTCCAAATTTCTAGTGCTCAGCCAGCATTTCATCAATTCAGCATGTTGCATCATTATGCTCCTTAACAAAATGTAACACTATGATGCACTGACCTGACAAAATGCTGACTCCCTGCTGAAAATGTATCCTAAGAAATACACATTTCTTTTTCAGTTGGAGAAAAATAAAGGCTAGATTCATACAGTGAATTTCCAGCTGGTATTAAAATAAGAATTGCTGTGATGCATCTTGCATTGGAAAGTCCAAATTATTATGCATGAACTGTATTTGGTCCACTTTATGAAGCTGAAAATACTTGTTAATCATTTGTCTCATTTTAGGATAAATTACTGTTAGCATTTTAATAGAAGAACACTGATTTTTTTTTTTAGCATCTATAAGGTAGTAAATGGCTCAAAACTCAACTAGAATATGAAATCCAACATAATTTTGCCCTTAGCTGCCATCCCTTTAAAAAACAGTTATGTCCCAAAGTTCTGTTTACATACATATAACGAACTACAACTGAGAGGAATGAGGGTGGGAGAGGGAAGCAAAGAAGTAGAAATATATATTTTTTTAAAAAAATGTTATGAACCATCCATAGTTTTTCCTAATGATAAAACAAAGGAAAAAAACCTGTCCTGCTGCCATACACCTACTGCTTTCATCCTGCCTGATCTCCCAAGCTAAGGAGGGTTGGGTTGGGCTGGGTCAATATGTAGCTGACTTAGTTATCTCCAAGGAATAGCTAAGTGATGAGGATGTGCTAGTGGTAATGATTCACTAGGTGGTGCTATTCCCTGAGTCACCACATTAAGAGCCACTGTGCTCTTTTGTACAATATGTAAAACCACTGTCCTCAATAGAATTGGTTGGGATTTTTTGAACAAAACATTTTTTTCCCGTCATAAAATGCCAATTCATCAAAACCAACATTTTTGGAGAGACACACACCTCAGAAGAGCCAAGAGGCCAGTGATAAAGGCACCCACCTGGGATGTAGGAAGCCTGGGTTCAACTCCCTATTCTGAATGGAACAAAAGAGGCACTTGAACCTGGATCTCCCATATCCCAGGTGAGTGCCCTAACTATTGCATTATTGGCTATTCTGGGGTGTGTCTATCTCTCTTGTGGGTTTTTTGTTTTGTTTGTTTGGGGCTTTTTTAGAAAAAATTCAAAATGCCTCAACTTTGATGTGGAAGGAAAACAAATGCTGATACCTCAACATTTTTCATGAAACAGATTTCTTGTTTTCTGGCCAGCCCTAGTCTTTAGCAAGTAAATAAAGGTCCCATGGCAGATTTCTTGTTTTCTGGCCAGCCCTAGTCCTTAGCAAGTAATTAAAGGTCCCATGGCAGGTAATTGTATTTTCTCAGTCTAAATTCCTCTTTTGTTTTCAATTACATACAGTATTCTTCACTTCTAGCCTAAAATGGTTGTTTGTTGTTGTAGTAAAGCATTAAACAGTTTCTGTGTAACATCCCAGAGATGGCTGCACAACAAAGTTAGATGAAGTGATCACTACAGTTTTAGTTTGTAAACACGACTTTGGGATCCCTTGGGATGGAAGCTGCTATAGTTTTTTCACCAGTAAAATGCTATAATTTCCCTAGAAAGAGTACACCTGCCAGCTACATCAGCTATTCTCATGCCCACCTCCATCTTCCCACAGTTGGAAAAGAAGACATCTGCAGTAATTGTGCAGTAATCATTTGGCAAATGCTTTCTAATGTACATTGTGAGCAAGCTAGTTGGCTAACTAAAGGGTAGCCCATGTAATTGGGTAACAACCACTCTATTTTTGGAGCCTAAAAATTCCACCATTCCTTCAGACTATTTCCTCTGCAGGGTGAATTATATTCAATACAAATTAAGTCGTGGGTTTTTGTTTTTAAAGACATTTTGTTCAAGCAGGGCGAGTGAGATTATCGGGATCCAGGTCAGAAATAGACTGGAACTACTTTGCCTTTCATAAAATTTCTCCCTATTGCAAATGGTTTAGAACATCAACTTGTATAGACTAGCACAGCCCAACTGACTACAATGCAGTTGTGCCAATTTACACTAACTGTGGATCTAATAATAATACCCTCCAACTTCTGCCTTGCTGGACACTAGGAATGTGCTTATCTCACAGACACCACAACATGCCTTTCCTTACATGCTGTATATGTTCACATGAGAGTAATGGGAAATAACTTTATCACCTCTTTAGAGTGTCACTGTCATCATTGAATACATTTACATTAAAATGTCTTTCTGAGTCACTTGCACACAAAAACCAATCTGACAGTTCAATCTGCATCTCAGCCATTTTATCTGCAAAATAGCAAAAAAATTCCTCAAAGCAAAAAAACCTCAGCACATAACCTGTAATTCCCTTCAGTCTCCCATTGCTCATGCTAAATTAATCTATACATTTAATCTTGTAGCAGAGGGGTTTTTGGTATGTAGACCATTCCTCTGTATGGGTGAGGTGGGAATCATCAGGGGCGGTGTAAGAGGAACATGGTTTGATTCTAAGACAGCGGAAATAATTGTTGTGTCAGCTCTTGTTTATAAGTTTCCCCATTACACTGCCCCTAGTGGGAAATGGCAACTCTTTTATTTGGTGGTGATAGTCAGGGTACAGGTGGGTGATAAGCTGTGAGGGCTCATGATGTTAGGAGAGAGCCTGCAATGGGAGAATCGGTTTTATGGTACGGTGTGTATTGGATGTGTGCAGGGAGAACATCACTGATTCTATGGGTGTACATTTTGGTTTAAATGGCACTGATAGCCTGCAATAAACAGTGGGCCAAATTCATCAATGTATTACACCAAGGATGCATTTGGCACCAACTCTTAGCGTTATTTTATGTTACAAATACTAATAAAATTGTCAAGATTTTACATGCACTCATGCATCACTTGAAATACCGGCCACAATTCTGACACTCAGTCCAGTAGCATTTTCAATCAAATTCCAGCCTACAGCAGTTTCCTAGGTAACCAATATATAGCCAGAGAAACTAACTGCACAGAGCACACAGAATGGGGGGAAGGGTGAGGAGAGAAACAAAGGTGTGATGGGGAAATATGGTGCCTTCAGACAGTAATATGCTTTTCTTATTTTTGGTATACAGTGCTTAGACTGCATGATGGTGAACTCATTATAAATGAACAGATAGACACACTTGCATACATACCTCTGGAAACTATATGAAACTATTATATCTTTAAGAAGGCAATTTTAAGCATTAGATAAATGTTTGCTCAGCATTTTTACAAAGCAACAGGTTCAAAGACTGACCAGTTATTGGTATGTTTTTAATAGATGTGTACTTCTTATGAGTATCTCAAGAGATATGTTTAAATCCCATATCTCTAGTCAAAAACAGAGATTTGACTGCAGATTAAGTAGCCACCTCCTGCGAAGTTCAGCACATCTTTGATTTCAGCATGACAATAAACATGATCATAATACTAAAACAGACCAGAAGGGAAAGAACCCCATAATCCCTATCAAAAACAAACAACAAACAAACAACCCCCTCCCCCGAAAGACTCCTCCCAAAAACAGGGATGAATGAGCACCGAGGAGAATAGGGCTAAACAACAATGACCAAAGGATGAGCAAAATGATTTACATCACATTGTCAAGAGCTAAATTCAATGTAAGGGGACTCATCATAGGGGTGGGAGAGGTTGGGGAAATCAAGTCAGGAAACTTGTCACAGGGAGGGAGACACAGATTTAAAAGCTGGGGCGGGGGGGAGAAGAGAAGTGGAAGTAGTTGGTAGTGGGTGGCAAGCGATGGAGGCTTTGTGCACCTGGGGATGAGGATTAGGTAACAGGCTTGTAATATGGGAGTCAGCTCAAGGTACTTTTTACCGAGAAATTCCTACCTGATCCTTCCGTCTCTTATGCTCACTTCTGACCTTTCACACTTCAATCACTGCAACCTCAGGGTCTCTTTCCTTGCAGCATCCTCCAGGAACAGCCCCTCTACCTTAAAATTGCAGGTTTAGTTGCATTTGTGCTGGGCCCCTCTCATCTACTGAAAAGTTGGGTAACCTGGCATGCATTGAGATCTGGGATCTCTATAAAACTGTAGGCACACCAGATCACATGAGCTGATGGGAGCAAACCCTTCTCTTATATGCTAGAGTGCTTGGCAGTTAATAAAGGCAGATGCTCCCCTGGAGCACAGTCCAGCTGCAGGTAGATCCCAAATGTAACCTTTAAGGTAGGAACAAAGTGCCTTAGATGGCAGATGAAACAACCATCTCCCTGTAATGGCTACTTCCACAGAGATTCCAGACATTGTCATTTTGATGGAAATAGTCTAAACTGAGGGAAAGGGACAGTCTCTAAAAAAACAAGCGCAAAAGGTGTCCTACTTATGGAAATTAGGTAGATGGTTGTCCTTGTCACAGCATTTCCCCTTCCCCATACTGGGACAGCATGAAAGTACCTTTGGTGAAGAAAATCTTCAGAGTTCCCCACACGTTAAAATGCAGAACACAGTCATTGGTGCAAAAATATTTATTCTCTCAGTAGGGGTCAGTGGGATTTCTGCCTGGGGTTTATCCTGATTTAAAAAGATTTGAGCACAGCTTACAGACAATATTCTGAATTAAAAGCTCTCTTGATTTGTAAGCAGTAGCTGATCGCACAGGTCATTAAACTATCAGACCCAGGGGCCCTCCAAACAATTTTTTTTTAAATTCTGTTTCTTTCGAGTGGCAGTCTAGCTAGAGACTCTGAAGCCCAGGGGCCAAAGGAGGCTGGCAGACTTAAAAAGCTTTCCTGCAGCTGGTGAAAAGCAAATGGGCTCAGTAAGTACTTGCCTCATTGTGTCTGATCAGTAAAAGCATCACAGTGGCAAATGGTTTACTAGGCAATTCTTAGCTGATGAGTGAGGACTCAAATGGCAGGTAGATTTAAAAACATGATTACAATTAAAAAGAGAGAGAAATTACCTGAAAAGTTATATGTGGATTACTGGAAATACCATCTCTGCTGGATATCTAGCCAAAATGGATGGTTATCGATCATAGTGATTAGTCACAATGCACTGAAGTTGTATGACACACTTCATTGACTGTTGGGTACATAATGCATTGCCAGCAATCAAGTCCAAATCAATCAATTGATATAACAGACAGCTAACTAACTATCTTTCCAATGCTTGATTTGTGAAAATTGCAACACAGAAACACAAAGGTTTAAACAGCAAGCCAACCAAGCTGGTTTTGGTACCACTCATTACACATCTACATGGGATATAAAGAGATCTTTATACAATTTTAGTTGAAAATGATTGCTTTGATTTTTCTAAACTTTTTTTTTTTTTTTTACCATTCCCCTTTAAAGTGATGTTGTAGTAAAATAATTGCTATAGTCTTCAATTTATAAAATCCTTTTGGAAACTTGATTTTTTGGGACCATCTACCAATTTCATCCTTTACCACTGAGAAAACACTGAGTTTTTATTGAAACTTCCCTGTTAACTTGTCTGAACACCAGCATCAATGATACTGACTCACATCAGGGACTAGGATTTGATAGATATCACACATTGTCAGAAGAGAACAAATCATTTTAGGCCATGCACACACAGAGGTTCTTGTAGTGTGTTCTCTTTCATTTCCCTTTTAAAGACTGTTAACTATTTCTTTACAAAAGAAATATATTTAGAATCTAGAGGACGTTATGTACCATCTTTTAAGATAATTCATATTTGGAAGTTACACTAACTTGATAACATCCTTTCCTTTCTCCCCACATTATTTAAAGTATTAGGACCACATAATGCAGGGCCATATTTAGCCCTGGAATAAGTGCATGCAAATCTCATTGACTTCAGCAGGACTTGCAACATAGGGCTAAATTTGGTGTACAGGATATAAGTTCTCTTGCACTGAAATTTATCAATATGAATAAAATGACAAGGCAATGGAAAGAGGCTCAACATGTGATCCACCCTCTTTTTACATGGTGACCCGCTGAAAAGTTGCAGAAGACCAAACATGTAGAGCATAAATAGATGGGTTTCTATGGGCTCCATGTAATCTAGATTCATCTCCTCCACTTTAGCACACACCAGCATTTGCATTGGTTTCTTCTCCTCCATACATGCATTTAGGTGATACAAATTAGTGTTTTGTCTGGGTTTATCATACCAAGTTCCCTGATGATTTACCAAGATGTCTGTATGCCCAGCAAGAACCATGCAAGATGGATCATTCACTCAATCCAACACTTTATCCTTCTTCTTCCCTGGATGGAAACTTTAAGAACTCTTTGAAACCCTATTCTGGAACAAGAGACTGAGAAACTTGCAAACTGCCATTGAATATTGGAAATAGTATTATTAATATGATTTACCTCCAGAATGTGGTGGTGGTCCACACAGCAATACCATTCCCTGACCCTGTCGGACTGACACTGTACTTCTTCTTCTTGTTTTGAAGTTTTCAAGATCTGTTAACAAGAAAGAGTGCATGAAATGGCATTAGTCTTCTCTTCTGGAAGTACTGCAATGTTAGGGCTGTGTATTTTATTTTCTGAGGGAAATACAAAATGAATATCAGTTTGAAAAAGATATTTGCAGAAGTCTGCTTCTAAGACACAGGCAGAAGAGGCTGTTGCTCGGGGAAGCAAAAGGTTCAAAAAATGTTTGGGTGATTGTGGACTGATAGAGGTGGACATTAACCTAGGGCAGAAAAAACCCTTACAAATAACACTGACAATGTATTATGTTTGTGCAGTTAATGTTATAACACATTATGAAATAAATTATTGCCCTAAATTGCTATTTATCCTCAGTTATTTTATAATCCATGTCTGTTTCCCCACAGATTATCATTCTCTCTCTTTTGGATGAGTCTCGTTATCGATGTCCCATGCAACCCACATGTGGAGGCAAATTTGCAATTCGGAACACGGCAGGATTCCCCATAGAGAAGCTCCCTGCTAATACTGACATTAATCTACCAACATATGTTAGCAGCACAGTGCTTTATTGCACTAAATTCCTCACTCCATTTCTCTCCCATACCTTCCCTGAGGTATTAGGCACTGTGAAAATGGGCCCCCTCTCTCCCTGTCTTGCACAGTGAGTTTGAGAAACTTACTATTAATTGTTGGGGTTACAATTTTTGACCCAACTACCAAGCACCAAGTATTGATCAGCAGCATCAGCTGCCATGGGAATTCTGTGCAAGAGCTCTAGCATACTGAGTCACCTCAATAGCCTTTTTATCTTATATAGTGGCTTGCTTTTAAATTTCCATTCTGTTTTTTCTTTCAATGCACCTGAGCCATTGTTTGTCGATCTCAAAATTGCTGTTTGGTGCAGCAGAAAAACACAGAAAATACACAGGAGATAAATGAACAGCAGGAATGTCATTATACTGCTAGAAAGTGAAAAAAAAAATTAGACTTATTTTTTATCTCCCATCAATCTTTTTGCTACTGAAGAGTTAACACAGGTTCATAGGTAGTGCTCTTAGCTATTAAGAAGACTCCATTTTTCATTTTAACCATAGCGCTATTCAGGTATTAATCTCACAGTAGCATCTTAGATTTGGAACCTGCAAAGCACCCATGCACGCACACAGCTTTACTCTCCTGACTAAAGCTATGCAATGTGCAGAGTGTTTACAGAATCGGGGCCTCGCTCCCTCTTTCTCTTTGTGCGGAATGCTCTGCCCAATCTCTGTCGCTTTGAACTTGTAAAAACATGAAAGTCTTTTTGGGGATGAGGCAGAGGTTTAATATTATTTGTACTATGGTAGCGCCTAGGAGCTCAGTCCTAGCCCAGGCCTGCATTGCACTAGGTGCTGTATGAACTGCAGGAAAAGTCCGTGCACCAAAGGGCTTACAATCTAAGTAAAAATAGTGATTAGAATGCAAATAAGGGGCACCGATTATTTATAAGGTTCATACACATTTTAGCACAGTTCTGCTGTGTCTTTATGCTATACATTTTACTACTTTAAAAAAAAAATCTCATTATTATATAAGCTTTTTCTACTTGTAATTTTTTAAATGAATGAATAATATTTCACAATATTCGTGAAGGGAGATCAAGGAAACTTGTACACTGCTTCGAATGAATTATGAAAATTAAAACAGTTCAAAATATCAATATGTCTCAGCTTCTTTTGGAGTCAATAGATGATAAACAAATTGAGGCCACTCATCAGTTGGCTAAGCCCTTTACATGATCAGATCCTTAGGGAAGATCAAAGTCACACATCGGTCTCAAAGCTACAATCCAAATTAAATAACGTGTCATAATAATTTGGGCCCCGATTCTGCATTGCATCAACTAGTGTGGGCCATTGTGACAGAACTCCACATGGAGGCAGAGGTTGATACTTGCAGACCCTGATTAAAGATTGGGAACATATGTAGCAAAAACAATGCAAAATACAAAACAACGCATAAATAAGAAAGAAAAAAGAGAGAGTGTGATATTCCTTGTCCAGAAAAGTTACTGAATATTGAGAATCAAGCAACAGATAGTTGTGGGTGGAGAGAATTTCCTTGCCTTCATACACCATTACTTTGATTGTAGCCTAGGGAAAAAACAATGGTGATGTCTTTTCAAGCAGGCAAAAATATACCTTTAGAATTAATAATATAAAAAAGGGCAAGCAATGCTTTTTTATGGTCCAGTCCTGCCTTCCTCATCCTCCCTAAAACTTCCACTGACTTAAAGGGAACTATGATTGTGCAAGAAATGTATGACTGAACTTCAAACGATGGTAACATAAGGACTAATAACCTGAAACCAAAATAGCAGGAAAATAAATTAAACATTAGGATTCTTTTTAACAGTAGAGCCAGTCTGACAGTGGAATAATCTGTGAAGGGAGGTGTGCATAAATAATAACAGCAGCACTAGAGCTGTTCAAAACACAATCAAGAGATTGTTGCAGGGTAATCCTGCCCCAGAGATGTAAACTGCTGCTTTAATCATGTGCGGTAGTCACTGATTGTTGATTTCCACTAGGGCTACTCATGTGGTAAGGGCTATTCCCTAGAGCAGGGGGACTTACTAGATGACTCAGGAGATCTTTTTTCAGTTAGTTCAGATGTGAGTCCATTAATCCACACAGATATCTTTGCTCAGGTATAAAATTTCACCATCATCACTTCTCTTCAATTTAACAAGTACAGTTTTAACAATGGTGTCAGATTAATAAGATTGGTGAAAAAAGCAGCAAATAAATGCAGGTAATTGTTTTTCACATTGCATTCACAAACAAAAAGAGGGGATTCTAGATAGAACTAAAGTTTGTTATTGTGTTGCCAATTGTAGCTATTATATCACAAATCTTTTAATATATGATTACACGCCTCTTCATGAGTGAAGTCATTATGTGATTATCTCATTTTTATTTTATTTTAAAGTAAGTTTCTAGTCTTTGTGGTTGTGGAGAAAAGCTTGAAAACATGCAGCAAGGGCACATCAGAGGCTCAGAAACCATAAGGCAAATAAAAAGAAACCCTTTGAAAAAAATCTCATGATTTTTAAAGCCAACATCAGCATTTTTTTTGGAAGGCTTCAGCATTTGAAGTTACCGATACTGTACAGCCAGGGGCTAGCTCTGACTCATGTTGATGAAAACTTCATCACTGAAATAGTCCCATTGAGGCCAATAGGACCATTTGCATGAGTAATGGTCACCAACATGCATAAGGGTTACACAATCGGACCTTTAATAAGCGAAAACTGTGTGTGTGTGTGTGTGTGTATAATATATATATAATGATGCTACTACAACCACTATTATCATCAATTAATACCATTATCTGGCAAATCCAAAGTTAAAACTGAACAAATGAAAGCATTTGGAGAAAAAAATTATTATTATTATTGATGCCAAATAAAAATTCAAAGGAAAAGGCATCATGGTGCCACTCATCAGGGGAGATAGATGGACATATTTTAAATACAAACAACAAGTAAAAAAAAATTTAAAGTATAATAACGTCAAAGTTTTAAACACATGTAGTAATAGACTTTTGAAGCCGTGACTCAGCTGTTCAATTACTCCTCGCTCATAGATTGAAGTATTTAATTTTGCATTATATAATAAAGGCACAGTACAGACTGTACATAATACAGTTTTCAGGCCTCGATCCTGCAAACACTTATGTGGGTGTTTAATTTTAAAACTGCAAATAATCTTATTGGCTTCAAAGGGAGAATTTCCTTTATATTCTGAGTTATTGCTCTTGTGGATTTTGCTCTTAAAGATGGTTAGAAAAAGTTCTCAGACAATTTGTCATGACTCCAGTAACTCTAGTTCTTTCTGCATGGAGAGAAAGTACACAACATAATGGTAAGTTTAAACCCAGAGTTGGTCTTCTAACTTCTTTGTGGGTGTAAGAAAATCACTCAGAGGACACCAATTTGTTGGCAAAACAGCCAGTAATCTATTTATGACAAGAAAACAGTTATAACCAGGGAAAAAAATGTCCCCACTTGAGTGAGCTGCAGAGAAATGACAGAATAATGGTCAGAGCTCATTTCCTGGTAAGTTTCAGGAATTATGAATATAGAAGATCATTCATCACTTACGTGCACATTGCAAATTACTGAATTTTGTAAATTAGGCCTGAGTCCTGCAAATGCATTACTCAGCCTTATACTTTGAATAACGGCCTGATTGTGAACCTGTTACTCACACGAGTAGTCCAATTGGATTCAGTTGTGAGTAACTGTTCACCAATGTGTGTCAGAAGGATTTTCGATCTAGTCCTAAGTGAACAAACGTGATTAAAACATTTTTTAAAGGCTAATGCGTCACAAAACATATTTCATTCCTTTACTTTGAAGTGCTTAGTTTTGTTTTATTTATACAGCTCCATAGTGTACAAATCAATTTACTGTAGTATATATTATCTTGCTATTACATCTGTTGTGAGAAGTCAGGAGAAATTATGGCTTTTAATTGTTTATAAAAATATATGGATTAGAGAAGTGCCAATTAAAGAGGTTCTGCTGTAATCTTAGACGCTGTGCAAAGTGGGTCAGAAGAATGTTGCCCAGAAACTTGTACGTTCCATTTCAGAATTAAATTCTGCACAGTTGAACACACATAGAAGCAAGGCCACTTGCCACACAAAAGTTAAAAGCACTTGCTGAAAATCTCCCCAGAAGCAGCTTTATTGCATAAGTGGCACTCATACATTTTATTACTTTGATTTATGCTATCCTCAATCAAAGGCAACACACCTTTCTAGTGGCTCTCCATCCCTGCATGAAGAGTAGGTAGGAAACTGTTCTCTGTACATTCTACCATAAAGATCAATGGGATGGCATCAGAGAAGAAACAAAAATAACCCTTTGCAACCTCAGTTTTCTGTGAATTACAGTGCAAATGGCGCAGTTATGTATGCCTCCCCTTGTGACTATCACTCCTAGCTTGTCACGTATTCACTCCACTGGGCTTGCCCATAAATTCATAGAATCTAGATAACATAAGGGAGATTTTCTTTTTCTTTTAGTTAATTAAAAAATAATTACGTAACCTTACAAGAGCTCTTGCTACAGTACTCTGACTTTCTACAGCTTGTGCTTGGTAAGCTAGAAGAGCCCTTTAAAATCATGAGATTCAGAATATGCACTTTTGTTAGCCAATTTTTAATTAGTTAGAAAATTTAAGCTTCACTCTGAGATTACGTGCTGAAAATTTGAGGCAATTATGCTATGATTTCCATACAAAAATAGAGGGTGAAGTCCCGCATCAAGAGCAAAACAGATCCTCTGCTTAACTATGGAGTCGCAATGGCTCTGCCACAATGCATAAGAACATAAGAATGGCCATAACAGATCAGACCAATAGTCCATCTAACCCAGTATTTTATCATCCAACAGTAGCCAGTGCCAGATGCTTCAGAGGGAATGACCAGAATAGGGCAATTTTCAAGAAATCCATCCCTTATTATCCTGTCCCAGCTTCTGGCAGTCAGAGGTTTAGGGATGCCCAGAGCAGGACTGTGTGTCCTTCACCATCTTGGCTAATATTCACTTATGACCCTATCTCCATGAACTTTTCTCATTCTTTTTTGAACCCAGTTATGCTTCTGGCCTTCAAAGCATCCCCTGGCAATCAGTTCCACAGGTTGACAGGGCATTGTGTGAAGAAGTACTTCTATATGTTTGCTTTAAACCTGCTGTCTATTCATTTAATTGGGTGACCCTTGGTTCTAACATTACATAAAGGGGGTAAATAACACTTTCCTATTCATTTTCTCCACATGATTCATGATTTTATACACATCAGTCATATCCCCCTTTTGTTGTCTCTTCTCAGAGCTGAACAGTCCAAGTCCCTTTAATCTCTTTTCATATGGAAACTGTTCCATACCCCATAATTATTTTTATTGAAATTTTCTGTACCGTTTCCAATTTGAATATATCTTTTTTGAGGCAACCAGAACTGCACCCAGTATTCAAGGTGTGGGCATACCAGGGATTTATATAATGGCATTATGACATTATTACTATTTGTCTCTTTTCAAATGGTTCATATCATTCTGTTAGCTTTTTCTACCACTGCTGCACACTGAGTGGATATTTTCAGAGAACTATCCACAATGACTCCAAGATCTCCTTCTTGAGTAACAACCAATTTAGACCGTCATTTTGTACGTATAGTTGGGATTATGTTTTCCAATGTGCATTACCTTTCCCTTATCGGCACTGAATTTCATCTTGTTGTCCAATCACCCAGTTTTGTGAGATCCCTTTGTAACTCTTTGCAGTCTGCTTTGGACATAACTATATCTTCAGTAATTTTGTATTATCAGCAAACTTTGACACCTCACTGTTGCCTCCATTTCAGATCATTTATGAGTACGTTGAACAGCAAAGGTGCCAGTACAGATCCGTGGAGGAACCTGCTATTTATCACTTTCCATTGTGAAAACTGACCATTTATTACTACCCTTTCCTATCTTTTAGCCAGTTACTGATCAATGAGAGAACCTTATCCCACGACTACTTACTTTGATTAAGAGTCTTTGGTGTGGGACCTTATCAAAGACTTTCTGAAAGTCCAAGTACACTATATATCAACTGGGTCACCCTTGTCCACATACTTGCAAAGAACTCTAAACTTTGACACTTGCAAAGAACTCTAAAAGATTGGTGAGGTATGACTTCCCTTTACAAAAGGTGTGTTGATACTTCCCCAACATATTGTGCTCATCTATATGTCTTATAATTATATTCTTTTGCTATAGTTTTAACCAATTTGACTGTTACTGAAGTTAGGCTTACCAGCCAATAGTCGCCAGGATCAACTCTGAAGCCTTTTAAAAAAAATCGGTATTACATTAGCTCTCCTCCAGTCATCTGGTACAGAGACTGATTTAAGCAATAGGTTACATATCTCAGTTAGTAGTTCAGCAATTTCCTATCTGAGTTCCCCCAGAACTCTTGAGTAAATGCCATCTGGTCCTGGTGACTTATTATGTTTAATTTATAAATTTGTTCCAAAAATTCCTTTATTGACACCTCAATCTGGGACAGTTCCTCAGATTTGCCACCTAAAAAGAATGACTCGGATGTGGGAATCTCCCTCTTATTCTTTGCAGTGAAGATCGATGCAAAGAATTCATTTATCTAGATTTTTATAATCACTCCCATCATCATAGTATCCAAACACCTTGTTTGTTTGTTTATTTGTTTGTTTGTTTTTAAAAAACCCTGGTATTTTTAGACCCTGATGCTGCAAGACACTGAGCACCTTCTGAGAGTGGGAATTCAGGGCACTCTGAACTTCAGGATTTCCCATATCTACCGGATACATTAACAATTGTTGATATTTTAATTTTTCTTTTGGTGGCTGAGATATATTACTTTAATCTTGGCTTGGATTTTATTCCTGTTTTGTTTCTCTTATTGGTCTCAGAGGCCACGAGTGAGTTTATCACTCAGTCTCCATTGACTGGTTGTTAATATGATTAAAAACTTTCAATACAAAAAATTAATTACAACCCTGTTCTTAGATCTCCACTGAGTGAGTTGATAGTATATAGAGGGCACACACGGGCATTTTCTGAATTAGGAGCAAGTGGGATGGAAATGATCCATAGTAGTTTGCCATGCCAAAAAAATGCAAACGGAACTCTATTTATTCTTCTGTCTTGCTCCTTATGTTACTTGTTCAGCCCCCATGGTTTCACTGTTTCATCTTCTCAACCTATTTCTCTCTCTCATACATCCATCCACTCTTGCTGCCCAGGTTCTGTTGTCTAAGACCTGGCTGCACCTTCCTGTTTCTATCTCTTCCCATATCCTTCTCTCTCCTATTGCCAAAATCCCCTTGTAATCTTCCTTTCTGTCTGCCATTGACCTAAGTTCCTCATCTCTCATCCCTTCATCTTTTTCTTCTCCACCATCTTTTTTCTTTCCCTCCTACTACTCCAAACTTTAGATTACTTTCAAATACCCCATTTCTTTTTTTTCCTCTGTCACAGATACTAGCAAGTGCTCCTTGCCTGCCACCTCCTAGAATGCTATGAGGGGAAGCCAAGCCCCTATGCTCTGGATCCCCTGGAGTGTGTTACATTTCTGAAGCCGTTGGCCTCTCTGGCACATTTTCTGGGCATTGACTTCCAGTCGACTACCCCTTCTTGAAAATGAGGCTCTTCAGCCCACCTGCTTGGAACCTCCAGAAGCAGCACTGACACCCGAGATACCCCAGCTGCCTAAACTCACCCCTTTCCCAGATCTCCCAAAGGTGGGAAGATTTTGGTGTACAGTTTAACTCTCTCGGGGATATGCAGCAGTGGTTTAGCAGTCCACACACTCAGAGTGAAGTATGACACTATTGTGTTCTTTTATACTTAAGGATGCAAAGCACAGGAGACTACAGAACATACAAAACAACAAACATCTGACACCACAAATGTCCCTCATTTTCTACCTGATTCTTCTCTTGTGAGTCCTTGGGGAACCATCTGTGTCTGGAAAGGTAGGGTAACACCGCCTCAGGCAGGCTGTTGCATGCTAGTTAGTCTCTCTCCCGGTGTCCCTTATCCAGCTGCTGTGACCTTGCCCTCTCCTGCCCCACGCTTCCTCTTCCTGTCTGGACCCTGTTCCTCTCTATTTCTTTATCTGAAACCCCTCTTGGTCACCTGGCCTCTTTTGTTCACCTCCTGATTATTTGTCACTGCTCCTATCTTCTTCCTCTCCCTCCAGAGGAAGCAGCTAATTTTTTTTCTAAGGATTCAGCTGCTTCTTTGCATAACCCCTGTGCAGTCTAAGTACCATCATTAACCTTAAGTATTTACCTTTGTATCTGTCTGGGATGTACCTGCTAAAGGCCCTGTCAGCAACAGTGGACCCACATTCATATAGGAACTCATAAATGCTTCAGGTTTTCATAGTACAACTTCCAAATATCAGTCAGTGTTCATAAGTTGTACCAACATCACAAATTCATCACATCCCCTTCCTTTGAAACCAACACTGAAGGAAGGGGGCATCAGTTGACTCATCTTTGTACAATGGATCATAGATTTTTCCACTTTTGCACAGCAAGACACACACTCAGAGTACAGCAGCCAGCAGCCCCCTGGCAAAGAAAAGGATTCAGCCAGCAGCCCTCCAGCAAAACAAGATAATCCCTTCTCCTCCTCAGCAAGGAGATTGCCAAATAGAATATGATGCTCAAGTTCTGGTGGCACTTGGATACCAAGTGATAGAAAAGGTTTGGTAATATGGGCTATGAAGACCTACACATATTGTATGGGCTAAGATCAGCTATGTTGACAGAAAAAAGGGATGGGACTAACTTTTTGTAAATATTCTTTATAAAAAGACTTTGGATAATTAACTCTGCTTAAAATGAAAATTCTGAGATACAAGAAATGTTAATGCTCCCAATGTCTTAAACAAATCAACTTCCCAGTGAGAAGAACTCAAATTATGTAAAGTGACTGAGATGAATAAAACATTAAGCGTCATGGAAATATACCGATATGGCTACCAGTGGTGTACTACTATCACAACGCTGTCAGTGATACATCATACAATTATTTGGTCTTCATTTACCATGGGAGTTTTATAACTTAATAGGCTACCAAGCATGACATTGAGAATTAAGCTATATATCATGACCACAAAGGATTACGCGAGTTTTATATAAGAAACAGGTTTCAATCATTATAGGGTGTATGAATTCTTGATTATATTGGTTTCTAAATAATTTTATTTTTTTACATAAATTTAAGAAGTCTTCACATAACAGAAATCAACAACAATGTAGGTGAAATTAAACAAATGTAAATGAGGCTTGCAAACAACTGAACAGAAAAAAATGCTTTATTTGAAGACCTGTGTGGGATAAAAACCATTCAGGCTACAAGAAAAGGTTTATGGATTGAGTCTGATCTCAATTACACTGATCACACAAGTTTAAATCCACAGACTTCATAGTGAGATTACCCTTGATTTACATTAGTTTGAGATCAGAATCAGGACCACAATCTATTTAAAATTTGTAAATTATAGTACCAAGTGGAAGTATATATGAGCAACTCATTGTTCTGTGATGCCCTTGACTACCAGTGGATAGTTACCCTCTTTAGCTCATCTGCCTACAGACCTACCTGGATACATTGTAGTATATGAAAGTAATGTCTCTCCAAGACAGCACCTTCTCCATGTAACTTATTGGTATTACTGGATATTGAGATTCACGGACAATGAAAAATCACTTCCCATATAGTACAACACTTGCACACCCAATAAGGCACTGGTAATGTAATAAGAGATCAACTCAGAGCAGGGAATGTTATGTACTCTTTTATGACAGGTAAGTAGTGGATTGGGAGAACCATATGTAATCAGAAGTCAGTAGACACCCATATTTTTGGAAATACAACCTGTCTCTATGATTTGCCCAAATGTCTTCTTCAATAAGACTATGATGCCACCGAGGTACTTGCCGCTTTGTCACAAAAGGGCATTTTAATATAGCCAAATGCAAAGTTACAGATCTAGAAACAAGGAATGCAAGCCATAATAACAGAATGGGATACTGTATCCTGGAAAGCAGAGAATCTGAAAAGGATTTGGGGGTCAGAGTGGAAAAGCAACTGACCCTGAGCTCTGAGAGCAATACTGTGGCAAAAAAGGGCTAATGTGATCATTCAATGTATACCCAAGGGCAGTAGTGAGCAGGAAGGTGATTTTATACTTGTGAGACCTATACTGGAATGTTGCGTCTTGGGGATTTAACTAAAAGGTTTGAGGATATTTTTGTTTCATTTATTTATTCACAATTCTAGTGGAAGAAGGGAATATTAATCTTATATTTTTATGTCAAGTCGTTAAGAGTATTTGTAAAACAAATATTATGTGACTAAAATTGGGGACCGCTGAGGTGATTAAAAAAAACCATGCTGTATTAGTTTAGGTTCTATGTTTAAGCACTTCGTTAGATTAGGCCCTCAATCAGAGTATGCCCGTATAAATCCAGATTTTTTTGTGGGAGCAAGGTATGAGGATTAGGAAATACTTAATTCTATCCATGTGATCAAGAAAGAACCTTTATATTTAGATACAGCATTTCATGGTTGGTTTAGCTGATGATTAAAAAAAGTGGGAACTTACTCTGAAGGATCAGACACTGACCACTGACAAAAGCAGGATATTCAATCTGATGGAGTGATGGTCTGAACGTGTATGAAAAATCCCATGTCCCTATTCATCACAGATTGCTTGCATGATCAGTGACTACAATTTATGCTGTATTGTGTTCAAATGAATATTATTTACCATATATTTTTAGTTTTCATCAAATCAAATGTCAACAAAAAAATTAACTACCATAATAGGGGGAAAAAACCAACCCAAAAACCAACCCTCACATGTACAACAACTGTGGTGTCTCTGCACAATTCCATTGAGTGGACATTTTAAATGAAATAAAAAGAACTGGTAATTGAAAATTACTCTAGAGAATAAAATTGTTATGTGAGCATTAAAATGTAGGGAATAAAGTAATACAAATCAAGCATGTACATAAAATCTGCATAAATTGTACTATATATAAATGTCTATAGCCCTTGAGCATCAGTAATTTATTCACTGTCTTGTTCCATAATTTGTGATTGATTATTTATTGATTGAAGATGATGATGAAGATGAAGAAGAGAGGGTTGAATCAGGGACCTTACTTTTGAATCAGGTTTTTATTTTTAGAGTCTTGATTCCAAACCCAATAAGGAAGGATTTCTTTTTTAAAAATATTTGTTTAAAAAAACAAATTAATATAAATATGCATATCTGAGTTTTGGTTCTATTTAATCTGAGTATTCCAAAATAGCACACATTTTTTGTTAAGTAATGGTAATACAAGTTATGGTACAAGTTATATGACAGGGAAATAATTATGAGTTTACATTCATTTTTTAACCACCAAAATGGCTAATCAAACCATACAGCAGGATCCCCTCATCAGGCATTGAAATGTATCAAATATTTAACAGGGCATGGAGATGTCACATTCCCATTAAGAAATGAACAGTAAATTTTCCAACTAACACTGCAGAGGGAGAGATTATTAAACAGAAAGTAACTAGACTATGAGTATGTCACCAGGATTAACATAATCAATCTCACCAAAAGTGCCATAGGATCTTTAATGACCATGAGTGGTCAAGACCTGTCTGTGTCTCTCTCCAGAATGTATGTCCAGGAGCACAGCAGCTTTGATCCAAGGCTGATTCAGAATATTGTACCATGTGAAGCTCAGAGCTTCTGAATGAGGCTTTGATCCTCAAGCCCTTTAGCACCCATCAACCGTTAACTAGGGAGCAGGGCTACTCAGGGAGACCCAGGGTTTAAAAAGCCCACTCCTAGGCAACCAAAGGAACTACCAAACAGGGGCAGCTAACAGTGGAGTTGGAGTGTGTGTGTGTGTGTGTGTGATACACTTCATTAACATTCTGTAAACTAAAGACAATAGCCCTGATAAAAAGCAAATAACAATAAAAGAAAGAGTTGCATGAGTAAAAGAGAGTGCAGGCAGAAGTCCAGCAATAGAGTGGGGGTGATCCAGTTTATTGCACTGAATGCAACATGGAGAGAGGTAAATAGTGGTGTCCCTCAGTGGTCTGTACTGAAACCTGTACTGTTCAACATATTCATAAATGATCTTGGAAAAGGGGTAAAAACTGATGTGGCAAAATTTGCAGATGATACAAAACTTCTTAAGATAGATAAATCCAAAGCAGACTGTGAAGAGTTACAAAAGGATCTCACAAAACTGAGTGATGGGGCAACGAAATGGCAGATGAAATTTAATGGTGATAAATGCAAAGTAATGCACATTGGAAAACATAATCCCAACTATTCATATAAAATGATGGGGTCTAAATTAGCTTTTACCACTCAAGAAAGATATCTTGGAGTCATTGTGGATAGTTCTCTAAAAACATCCACTCAAAATGTGTAGTGGTAGTCAAAAAAAGCTAAAAGAATGTTGGGAATCATTAGAAAAGTGATAGATAAGAAGACAGAAAATATCAAGACCTATAAATCCATGGTACGCCCACATCTTGAATACTGCATACAGATCTGGTTGCCCCATCTCAAAAAAGTTATATTGGAATTAGAAAAGATACAAAAAAGGGCAAATAAAATGATTAGGGGTATGGAAAAGCTTCCATCTGAGGAGAGATTAATAAGACTGGGACTTTTCAGCTTGGAAAAGAAATGACTAAGGGGGGATATGTTAGAGGTCTATAAAATCATTACTGGTGTGGAAAAAGTAAATAAGGAAGTGTTATTTACTCCTTCTCATAATATGAAAACTAGGGGTCACCAAATGAAATTAATGGGCAGCAGGTTTAAAATGAACAAAAGGAAGCATTTCTTCACACTGCGCACCGTCAACCTGTCAAATTCCTTCCCAGAGGATGTTGTCAAGGCCAGGACTATAATGGGGTTCTGAAAAGTTCACGGAGGATAGGTCCATCAATGGCTATTAGGACGGGCCAGGATTGCTGTTGGTCAGAGGCTGGGAATGGCCAACAGGATGGATCTCTTGATGATTACCTGTTCTATTCATTCTCTCTGAAGCACCTGGCATCGGCCACTGTCGGAAGACCGGATACTGGGCTAGATGGACCATTGGTCTGACCCAGTATGACCATTCTTATCAATCACCAGCAACACTTTCTAGTTTTCCATAAAGGTTTACCCTTTCAGGTACTGTTTCAGCCTGTTCTTGCTTAGGTTGGGAGAGCTGACAGGGCCACCATATAGTGGTATAGCTGGTTGAAAGCATAATGGTAAAGTATAATGGTTGAAAGAAAGATGATTTTATCATTAGAAAATTATTTTGCTAAAAATCTTGATTCTTTCTTCAAATTACATCTTTTGGCATTGTTGTTCATTTGGATGATATATATTAGCTGATTATTTTGCTTTTTGTGTTGCATAGTAGAGATCAAAACTTATCTTATAATTATACCTTTACAAATAGGGCATGCACTGAATTTGCATCTAAAATTCCTAAGGAAACAGTGGAGAAAAAGATGAATCATGTATTTTTAAAAACAAACTTATTCGCCTTTAGTGAGGAGTTTTAATTCCTGAATATATGATGTGATACAAATTACCAAAATGAGGAACCCAGGTTAAAATGAAATCAAGCAACACCAATCAAAATAGTGTTTCCTGATTGTGCCAAATTCTGCTCCGAGTTAAACGGGTGCATATCAAATGTAACTAAGGACAGAATTTGATCTAACAATTCAAAAACTCTGATGTTATTAAAGATCAGCAAGAGGAAAGTTGGAGAATACTGCAGGATTCCATGATGTACACATGGAACTCAAAAGTCACAAATTCAGATTTGAGTCATAGCAAGTCTAAGAAAACCTAAAGTGAGTCTAATTAAATTCCCCTCTATGTGTATGTTATGCCAATTTAGATTCCATCTAGAATTAACTGTACAGAGTCTGGCTATACATTCATAGGGCCAGATTCAGGGGTGAAGTGTAATTTAAATCCCCTTACAATAATTATGATCTCCTTAGACTGACTTCAACTCCCTTAGAACTACTTTTTCTCACTCTATTGATGTTTAAGGGAGTGTAAGTTATTGTTGCATATACTTCTACAGCCCAGACAAGGGTGTAAGAAGGTTCAAGTTAAAGTAGTCTCCACCCTGCTTCAGTTATATCTTCTTCCAGTTCTTTGGTACATAGTTTACACTGACTTACACTCCCTTATATATCAGTAAAATGGATGTAATCAGGTCTATAGCTGACTAACTGAGCATAAGGTACTCTAAGTTTGTAGTAAGGCTATCTAATCCATCTCCTTCAAATTTGGTCCACTGTCTTACAAAATATACATGAAGAAGAATTACTTTGTGTGGATCTCAGGCTACGCCTAACACAGCAAGAGGTGCTGTTCAAAATGTATTGGACCCCTACAGAGTCCCTTCCTTCTCTTATTTACCTATTTGTGTATGTCTTGTGTGTGTATATAGATACATTTTATTACCTACCACTCCTAAACGGTTATGTCTGTGTCATACTATTTGATTTTTTGTTGTCTGGTCTTGCAGCTTTGACAAGTTGTAAGGTTGCATAATTTTATTGGATATCCTGTGAAATATGCAGTATTTGATAATGTATACACACTGTAGGTCATTTACTTCTTGGTTTTTTTTACTGTTTCTTTATGAAAATTAATAAAAAATTAGTCTCTCTCTCACACACCCACACCAATTACTTTGGATAAGTCTCGAAACATGAAGGAACAACCTATAAAAATTGAGGCTATCATCTCTGTAGGACTGTCTCCCTTAATCAGGTGTCATTGGACTCAGGCAGCTTTAAGAAAATTTGTAATATATTTAGTCTGTGGCAAAAATGTTGATTTGTATCACTGGCTCACTGTGTGACCTTAGGTAAATTACTTAACTTTTCAGTGTCAAAGATTATTAATATGTAAAGATGGTTATAATATAACATGAACTACCTATCTCAAAAGAGGCTTAATTAATTAATGTATGCAAAGAGATTTGACATCCTAGGACGAAATGTGGAAGTGCAAGATATTATTAGCATGTATGCATTAAACCCTTTCCTTAGTACAAACTTGAATTTCTTTTTAGTGCAATACTAATTTTTTCTCTGACCTTCATTAACATGCCAGATTCAAACTCCTTACTTTTATAAATGCACCTTATTTTGGTAGAATGATGTGATGTCAGCCTGAAGTAGATTATACCATACTAACTCTCTGAAAAATGTCCAAGGTCGTTGAACTTGCCAGCTGCAGCTGGCATGATATTGCAACACATTTAACTTTTCTTTCTAGTTTACCATTTTATATAGGACACTGCATGGCTCACTTCTGAAACATATGTGTGATGGAATAAAAGTCCAAAAAAAGCCCCCCAAAACCCCAACAACTCACAAGCCTCTGTAGTTTACCTCAATAAACTTCATACAGAAATTTTAACTTGGAACATATGGCAGTTGATGGTTATAATTATCCAACTTGGGCCTTGGTAGGTAATATTTTGCTCAGATTTTAACATTCACAGCAAGCACAATAATAAATATTTATAGGCTAAGAAGATTAAATGATAAGCAAACCAGGGCTGCTGTGTTTTTCCTTAATTATGAATGACTAGCGTCCACATGGCCAAGGATTAAAGCAATATAAAATTAGGAAACTCTAGCATATAGCTTTTGCCTCCAGAGAGGTCTTGAAAGTCTCAATTTGATCTCTTATGCCAAGGTCGTATTGGTTAATAGCAGAGATCAGAAATGTTCCAAATAGCAAGAAAAAAGCAAGATGAACTCTCTTTACTATGGATCACGGAGACCAGAAGTAATATGGGACACAGGAAATGTAATGTTTGACTTCTGTTGTTAGTATTTAAGCCCATTTTCATTTACTGCTCACCTAATTGCTCAATTTAAAAAATCTGAAGTCAGGCATGTTTACGGAATTTGCATACTAGGTCCACTTGCTTCTTGTTGTTGGCTACAATGTGGAAATAATTCAACTACTGAACTTCATGCACCCTGGAAACAAGAATGAAAACAGTAAGACTTCCCTAAGGAGGCTGCATGTCTCAGGTCATTGGTGATTTGACAAAGAGCTCCCTATCTTTTATGAAAGCTAAGCTCTGTTTTGCATTTCTTTGTTTGCCAGAGGAGAATTTCCATGGCTGTTTCTCCTTAAGCTTTTATAAAAAAAAAACATGCTTAGCATATTTTTAGAATCCAGAATGCTTTTTGTAATTATTCCACTTTTGGAACAACAAGAGTGGTACATACATATGTGGAATCTTTCATAACTATTAAACAAAAACAAAAATAAAGAAGAAAAAATGATTCAAATTGGTTATGACAGGTGTCTACATGTCTTTTAAAAAGCCAATTTATGTGACTATCTAGCAGAAATAAGCACAGTTGTGCATTTGGTTGAATGACGCACTGTCAAAAAATCATAATCCATTGATTAACCCTTTGTTATAACATTTAAAGCATTTTATAATGATCGGGACACAAAGTCTCAACATCATTTTTTTTAATCTACTACACTTGTATCTTCTTTTTATAATTTACAGCTTATATAAGAAATAATTATTCCTTTTGATATATTATAACAGCAGATGATTTAATCAGTCAGTTCTTTATACATTGTTAAATGCCGATATAACATGATTGATATTCAGGGCTTACAGCAAAAATATTAGATGCTATTTTGCTGCTATACTTGGCTCAGAGGGTATATCTACACAGCATCTGGGAGGGTGGTTCCAAGCATGGGTAGATGGACACATGCAAGCTCTGCACTAGCTACATGCTAAAAATAGCAGTGTGACCATGATTGCATGAACAGTGGCTCAGGCTAGCTGCCCAAGTACTGTCTTGCCTGACTCCTCGGGTATGTACTCAAGAGGCTAATACAAGCTTTTGCCTGTGTCACGGAATTCAACCCCCGGGATGCAGCCTGGAAGCTGTGAAACCGCTGGGCATCTTAACAATCCAGCTTGAGGTGGGCCCCCCATTTTCTAGTGATGAACAGCTAGCTCCTCCAGACCCTATTATCACTCAACAAGACAGCAGGTAGAGCCACATACCCAAATGAGTCACCAGGAATGCTTTCCCTGACCAAACATGGATATAGGCATAAGCCAGTTCACTCCAGCTTTCCAACCCTTACCTGACGGGAGTACATCATCTTACATTGAACAGAGGTCTGTGCAGTGCAAACTCATTAATTAGTCTACCCCACCCCCAGTGTGGGGAAGGCATATGTCTGCTTTTGCTACTGAGCTAAGATATTCTAAAACTTCAATTCAAGATGCAGTGTTTCAGGTAAAATTATAAAATAGATTTATTGATTACAGAAAAATAGATTTTTAAGTGGTAGGCATAAAGGCACCAGAGGTAGTTACCAAAGAAATAAAAATAAGTTCTCAGGCTAAATTTTATATTACTGAACAGGACTGGAATTAGCAATGTCTCACCCTTGTTAGCTGGTACAAGTAGTTTGTTAAACACAGGAAGGGACTGCCTTCTCTGCCTGGGACTCCCTTCCCCACTTCGAAATTCTTTTGTCTTCCAGAAGTTGCTTCAAATGTTGAGCTATGGGGGAATGAAGCCAAGTGATGATGTCATCCCTCCCCTTTTATAGTTTTTTCCAGCTTGGGAAAGATTTAGGCATGTGACATGAGGGGCCATTCCCCAATGGTCAAGCAGGGTCTATTGTGTACGTGCTTTCTCTGTGAAGTTTCCACTGTAAACAATCCCTGGCAGTGGATTCTTTAATAGAATCATAGACGAATAGGGCTAGAAGGGACCTCAGGATGTCATCTTCGCATACAATGATAGCACATACAATTTACCAGAATACTAATGTTAAGCAGATCAAGACTTTTAAAATGATACCTCACAAGGCATATTTTGTACAGAACGTACTATAATTACATGACAGTGGTGAATATGGGGTCCTGGGGTGTGTCTCTGAGGCCATACTGCTAATTTTGGCACACTAGCTTGAGCAGAGCTAGCATGTGTCTGTCTACGTGTGCTAAGAAGCACCCTCCTAGCAGCAGTGTAGATATACCCAAAGTGTGTGTTTCTACAGCCACAAGCAGTATAAAAATGGCGTGACATAACAACAGTTGGCAACCCAGAAATTAGCTTGTATTTTAGCAGACAAAGGCCTTTATCACAATATAATAAGTCAGCTTTGAAAAACTTAAGAAATTTTACCAGCCATTTCCCATATTAAGGACCTGATTTTGCACTGAGGACCCAAGCCATAATTAATATGGTAATTAACTAAACTGTCTAGGCAATGGCTAAATTATAGTACTTCATCTAGCTACATTTTCAGTTTTATAATAGCCAAGAAACACAAGGGGATTTTCAAAACTGCCTAAAATTTAGGATCACAAGTCCCACTGACAGTCATTGGTTTGGTGTTTTTATACCCCAGAACTATTTTTTAAAATGTTCCCAGTAGTGCATTACCTTTCAGATGTAAAGTATCTTGGATTTATGATGTAGTATGAATTTTAAGGCAAAATTATGTTGTCCTTAACAAAATCAATGGACATTTTGCTTGATTAAGGACCACAAAATTCAGCCCCAAGTGATTATGAGTAAGTCAGAAATGACATTTTATTGAAAACATAGACCAGAGAGGTTGGCATATCTGCCCATTTTAGACTGGATAAAGAATGTTCTATCAAGAGATTTTGCTCATACACAGTTTTCCAAATTGCTTTCACCAGATTTGCATAACTCTAATACACACAACAGACCCATGCTTTCATATTCTGGACACAAAATACACAAACAGATGGAAAAAGAAGCCATTTGCAGTGCTGCTTTTGGAGTAATGTGACTTCACTGTATGAAGAATACAAAATTTTCTAATTTGGCCCATAAAACAGCCTTTAAATAGCATACTGCAGGGTGCCCCAATAAGTTATAGAGTTTAGAGGATATAGCTTAAAAGAAATCATGGTCTGTCTATAAGAAAAGTGGGCTGATAGCATTTTAACTGATGACTAGCACCCAAAAAACATTAAAGCTTTTTGCTCTCGAAACACTAGACAAGATTTTCCTCTTGATATTTATGGGTCTAATATCTCTAAACACTGTCTCTATAAAACCTGTGGCTGACTTTTTAAAAGCAGGTTTTATTGTCATCCCTTTTACAGATACATAAAGATTAAATTCTTCTGCATATGTCCTTGCTGTGGTGTCAGGACTATACAGCTGCCTGTGCAGTTCAGAATAAAAGCTCCTTTGACGCAGGGCTTAATAATGGTTTAGTTTAAGAGCTTGTGTTTTAATGAATAATTTTTAGAGTCACTGATTTGAGAAATAGTTTATAAGTCTTAGGATAGATGCTTTCTAATTTGACCTTTGGAATAGAAGTTTCATTGGGATTCAATTTAATTGAAAAAAAAAAAAAAGTTTCAGGATGGTAGGCCCCTAGCTCTCTTACCTCCTATGAAAATACTGTTGTTATGAGATTATCATTGTGTGCATTAAACAAGACACAGTATATAGTTGAACATTTTTATTTTCTGTTACAGATTTGTGTTTATTAAACTCAGTTTTATTAAATAAAAGCACTGGTGCCTTTCAGTTATTACTGGGGATTTCATTTAATTGCGTATCAAATGTGCTATTTACTAAACCAAGTATGTATTTTCTTGTTTAATTTTTCTAGGATAATTAATATTTCAATAAAATATTTGCTATTAATAATTATCATAATTTTAAGTGCAGTAATATGCAGAGAACCCAGTCAGTATCAACGGTTCATTGTGCTAAGATCTGTACAATCATAAAGAAAGCCCCTGGCCTAAGAAATTTACAATCTAAGACCTTGCAAAGACTTTAGCACATTAGCTCCATTGAAGTTAATGGAACTTAAGCATATGCTTATGAGTTTGCAGGATCAACTCCTAAGAAGAAAAGCAATATAGGAGAGGGATATAATCAAAATGTCTGTACAGTTTAAATAGAGATTTTAATCTTTCCTCCCAAGCCTTCCCTGCTACCTCCTTTCTTGATCACTGTGGACAACATCACCATCCTGCAACTGGGTGTCAACTTCTACTCAGATCTCTCTCTAGGTTCCCACATTCAGGCTATGTCTAAATTTTGCAGATTCTTTCTGCATAATATCCATAAGATACGACTTTTCTTCTCCACACAGGCTAAAACTCATTTTTTTCACATCTTAATTACTACAACATCCTTTTCTCTAGCCTTGATAAAAGCAATTGTGCCCTGCTCATACCCCTTCAGAACCCAGAACACAGATCATTGTCTTAGCCCATCACTTTGACCATGTTCACTCCTCTCTTTCCATCCCTCCTTGGGCTCCCTCTTCTTTATCAAATCAACTATAAATTGGCTGTCAACATTTTCAAGGCCCTTCATGGTTCCCGCCTCCCCCATCTTTCACTGAGCTACTGATGATCATCTTCACTCAGCCCATGATGTCAGCTTCCATCATCCACTTGTTAAGTTCTCTGCTTTCTCCCATCCTTCCCTATGCTCTTAGGAAGAGATCCCTATGAATAACCCCAGAACTACCCCATTATCCTCCTTCAAATCTCTCCAAAATGTTCACCTTTGCCTTGATGCCTACAAAAAAACTTGACAATAGTTGGGCAGCTGGTGCTCTGTGACCACTGTCCATTACCAGTCCATTACCACTGTCCATTACCAGTATTATCTCATTGTTTCCTTGTATATCCAACTCTTTGTTTTATACTAAGATTGTAATGTCCTGGGGGCTGGGATTATCTTTTTCTTTTGTGTTTACAGAGGACCTAGCACAGTGGTCCTGGTGCATGACTAGTGCTACTAGGCCCCACACTAATCCAAATACAAATAAATAATTACAATAACAATATGCATAAATACCCACACTATAACACTTTTTGTAATGAAGATGGAACAAGTGGTTCCAACAAAATTCCTGCCACCCTCTTTCCCATGACAAAGTTTGCATACATTATAAGGAGCAAGTGTATTTGCAAATAGCAGGCTGAGGGCGTTGGCAATTTACTCATTCATTTGCTTACTCATAGAAGCAAAATTCTTTATTATAACTATGATACAATGAGGCACAAGCTGACAAATACACATAAAGGTGCATATTAAATGTATCTGCTGGAAATGATTCTCCTTTGTTTCAGAAAACTAGACTGAAATACAGTATGGCGTTCCACATGTGCAATCTGAACTTTGGATCTCATTCAGCAAAGCAGTCGTGCATATTCTTTAACGTCAAGCACATGAACAATCCTATCAGCAAAGCATTTAAGCAAGTGTTTAAGTCTCATTAACGTCAATGAGATTTAAGCATATGCTTAAGTACTTTGCTTCATTGGGACTTCAGGGAAGTTGAGTGAAGACCATGCATATTTGTGGAGTACTGGGCATTTCCTTCCCTTGGTTTTTGTTTTAGTGCAATTCGGTTCATTTCAAAATGGAACTATTTATTCTTCAGAAGTATCTTCATGACCTTCATTGAAAGATCATTTCTAGCACAGATTATTTAGCAATATCTAAAGAGAGATGAGTTCCATCAGTGGCAGGGAAAACCACTCTAACCTTTCCTTCCGCTTGATGGCAGAACATTATTAAGGGTTTTCTGAGAACCTTCAGCACAGCAAGACTGCTGGATTATGTACCATACCCTGTTACTTTGGACTGTTGCATGTGTACTGGCATGAAAGTAAAATGAGGCAACATAACATTACACAAGCATACAGCGTTAGAATTTTCAAAAGGAATTATTACTCTGAACTCAACAGAAGTACCGTAAAAAGTACCCAGTGGACTCTCTGAGCATTAGATTTTAGCTGGTGATTCACATTGTGCAGGAATGATGTGTATTAGTATGGTACCCAGGATCAGATATCAGTGGCAGATATTTCATTCTGCTTGTACCTCTAGTCTAGTGAATTATAAAATGGTAGTCACATTTTGGTGCAGACGGGCAAAAGGAACTGACAAGAGACATCTCTAACCAACACGAGTTTATAGTCCCACTGTCACTAACATACAATTTATTTCATTATTTTGTATTTTCCACTCCCAGAAAAGGAAATGGGAAAGGAGAAAGGAAAGCAAAGGAAGTTTATGCACTGAAATGAGATTGTTTGTTTTCAGTTCATTAGACTGTCCTAAAAAAAGGGCAGTCCTCAAGGCCCCATCATACAAGGTGGTGGAGGGTCCTCAGCTCCCACGGATATCAAAAGGAGCTGAGGACTTTCAAAACCACCACTCAATTACCTTGCAAGATATAGCCCTAAATGCTAAAAGAGGCACTTTGATACTATGTTGGTGGGCACTGTCTAAAATCCTGGAGAGTCAGATTGGATTGAAAAGATGCAGGTTCTATACTTCAGAGAAAGCCTGGTCCAACACAAGCTATCTTGAATTACTTCTGCAAATACAATAATTATATTCTGCATTATTTCAATATCTTAATCTAGGGATTGAAAAGTACTTTTTAAAGATGGACCAGTATTATTATCCTCATTTGACAAGAGCTGATATGACCTAGCCAAGGTGTCACAGGAAGTCATCTAAAGAATTGAGTCCTGACTCCCTGTCCTGTGCTCAAGCCACTAGACAGAGCTGAATAGGAAATTAAATAGCTGAATGCAATAGGCACACATTTAGCTTTGTGCATCTCATCCCAATAATATCAAAGTTCTATATGCTGTCCACCTGATCTCTATGAAAGATGGTGACTGTGTTTCACCAGGAGTTTGTGCAACTTTTGGCCCAGGTGAGTTCACAGACCTGAATTTTAGTTTCAGTTTAAGAGCTGAAAGAAATGGAAACAAAACAAACCTCAGCTGAAACCACAGAAATTTGTCTGGTTTTAGATGAAAAACGTTAAAACTAAAAGGTTCACAAATCTGACTCAAGCTTTAATTTTGTAATGAAAACCTGACAAATTTTGCTTACTGAAGATTTCATTATGGAAGTTGTATATAGTTCTGCTATTCTTCTCATGTTGGAAACAATGGATACATACAAAAATGCAAATGCAGGTACACAAAGATGATATAATTTGCACAGAAATACAGAGTATCTAAATTCTGGCTTGTTTTGACGGTAAACATTAAAGGCCATCCAACGTTGTTGATCTTTATATATAACTTTCATTGATGCTAGTAACAGTTGTGCATAGAAATCAAAGTAAAATAATATGGTTCTAGAGAATTAGATGGAATGTGTTTATGAACTCTAATATTTATATGTAAGTCATAAAGGTGATCTGCAAAATATTTTTTTAAATGATCATGTTCTTTTTTTCTCCTTCATAACTTACGACAAGGAAAGCTTTCTTTCTTTCTTTTTTTTTTTTAACCTTAGAACTATCAGGGATTTTCTTAACTATCAATTCAAGTCAAATCAAATATAATGTCATCATGGAAAACGTGCGTGTATTTTTTATACACACACACACACGCATATATGTATGTGTATATATATCTATATCTCCATTCGTTCAGTACCAAACTTCATTCTATTCATGTAGAAGAAACTTGCAGGCATTTTTATATGACAGATATTTATATAACAGAACAGTTATACTTAGTAAAATTCTGTAGGATGGAAGGAAGAGAGGACTTTTTTTTTTAAGGTCATTATGTTCTCTTTTGAGAGACCTGTTGTCACTCACAATATTTTTTTCCTGATCAAACTTCTTATACTAACTGTTCTGATCTCTGACTTTGGTGTACTTTTCTGAATGCTCATTATGTTTAAAGTAATTCCAAGAATTAAAAGAATTATATTCATTTAGCAATAATGTCTCCTGAGCCAAATAATTTTGGTCCTATATGTGACACACAATAACTCAGATAGATTTCCAGCATCACTGGTCAATATCCTTCAGTTAGGACACACCTCAATTTTCTCCTTTTGAATAATCAGGACCCCTGAATAGTTGCAGCAGTCTTGGGACACAATGCTTTACAGTATCATCTGCATTTTTTGACTATTCTATTTATTATTGCTACTTCTGTTTATGTGTCCCTGCTATTTTACTGCAAAAATATATAAACCAAGAACTGATGATTTGCAGATATACTGTAGTCATCAATGAATACAGAATGATTTTTTTCATGTACCCAAAGATGAGCAATCAAATAAAAGCTACCTACCAGCCTATATTATTCAGTTACTCCTTTTCTGTATTTTGATTTATAAACACACAAAAAGGCCCAGAAAAAATACTCAGTAAATATATTTATGCTCAGAGGATTAACATCGCAGCTAAGGAGATATTAATATTCAGAACAGGCTACTTATCTTTAAGGGACTATTAGCATGCCCATTTATTTATTCCTTCAAAGACTGGCTAGATTTCAGACAAACTCCAATGAGTCTCTAACAATCTAGGAGTAAACAGCCAAATGGGCCATGAACTGGAACTAACTTGGTGGTAATACAGATAGGTTATAAAGGCTTTGGAATGAGATAGAAGAAAACAGGAAATTTCACTGATAATAGTAGAATATGATATTCTCTGCAGGGCTTTGGTAAACCGATAAAAGGTAAAAATCACCTTGACCTTCTTCAGTCTTACTATCAAAGTTTTACATTGGCTTCTTTATGAATAGCATAATTTTATACATAAGAGAGTGTATGTGGGTGTGCGTGTGTGAGAGAGAGAGATGTAAAAAACTGGAACAGAGATGGGAGTCATTAGTTAATGAATGTGTAACTGGTTAATTAAGCCTGTGGTTACCAAATGACCTTTAAACACACAGACAGTTGACATGAAAATAGTCCTGAATATCCAGGATCAAAACTGCTTCAGAAATAACAACAACAAAAAGAAAAAGGGAAGTTTTATATTTGCTTCCATCTAGTACCAATCTAAGTAAATCATAGCACCTTGCCACAATGCAACAGATTGTATAGTGTGGCTAGCGACTGAACATAGCAGCAGGCTTTGCAACTCATGAAGTCTAGAGCGTTGCAAAAAAACTTTCACATATCCAGCCTAGCTATGCTGTACTCAAATGAGTGCTATTTTACCTTCAGTTTAATAAAGTACACGAGCCCAATCCAAAGCTCTCTGAAGTCAACGGCAGGCTTTGCACTGACTTCAATGGCCAGAAAAAATGTTTGAGGCCCTAACTTAATTAACAATTAATAAATACATAAATAAATACATATATAAATATGGAAGTAATTGACAAATCTACGTTCTTAAAGAACAGAATTTTGGAAACACTTCCAAATTATACCCCGATTCATATATCCTGCGTAGCCCAATTAATTTAACTAATTAAATGGGTTTACACTGATTAGGATCTAAACATAGGGGAAAAAAGTAAGTTGTAACTTGATTTCTCTGTTTTACTTTCTACTTAGAAATTGCACCTTCACCTGTTTTAATAAAAAGAATAAAAAACCAGAAAAAATAATGACGTTATATCAGTTCTGGAGATGATACTGATTCAAGTAAGAATGGCAGATGAATGAGAAAAAAAATCCTCTGATATGTTTTTCTTGCACATAAACTGAACAAAACTGAGATTTTTTTCCAGTTCAGAACTAATGCATGTGAAAACAATCACCACAAAATGTAACTAGATCAGATTCTATGTTAGAATGCCACTGAAAGTGTTGAAATCTTTTACTGAAGCTTCTAATGTATCTACATTTCAGTGGTGTGTCAGCTTTTAAAATAAACTTTAGAAGGGCCTGGGAGTTTAAATTCATAACTTTGCTAGACACTAAAAGTCATGGAGTGAATAGAGACATTGGATTTATGGTTTATTACATCAATCTATAACTCATTTACAACTCTTTACCCCAGCTGCTCTTTTCCTTCCCCTCCATCCTTTCCCCCCATGACTGGAGAGGTGTTAATGGGCCACCTCACTTTAAATGGTCCCTTGAAATATGTGTTAATTACTTATGTTAAACAATCTGTTCCACCTTATATTTAGCTATGACACTCCGAGTATGTTTCTGAGACCTGAAGAGCTCTGTGTAAGCTTGAAAACTTGTCTCTCTCACAAACAGAAGATGGTCCAATAAAAATATTACCTCAACCCACTTCACCTTGTCTTCAGAAGAGCCAATCGTTTTAGGTATTAAGAATGACTATACCTTTTTTTAATAGCAAGTGCTCTAATGACAGTATATCTCTTTGTTACAGGCACTTTCAAGAGATAATGTGCTTAAAGCTCAGGTAGGGAAACTCAATTCACAGTCCATTATCTCTCAGTATACCTCAAAATCTCTGCAAACCATAACATTTTTCGTTAACCATCAATACAATCTCCCTCAGTCACATTTTAATTGTAGTCTTCTTTCAACTCTATCGTCAGACAGGTCACTTGTCCAACTGCCCTATTGCCTTCTTGGTGTTTTGAGTTTTTGTCTTTTGGACTTTTTATTGCATCTGTTTTTTAATGCTAGTTTTCATTAAAACAAAGATTAATAGAATTTTTGAGTAACTTAAATATGGCAGGGTAAAGCTGGCCCCTCATATTTTTGAAGATCATCGACTCTCTCCGGTCTATAAAACTTCTAATGCCTTTTTCAAGAGCTATATTAGGGACCTGATAAGTATTTAAGTCCAAATTTTCAAAACTTGCCTGCAATTTTGAGCGCTTCCACCTTTGGATGCCCGCTTAAGGCCTAAATCCTCAAATGGTGTAAATCAGGGCAGCTATCTTGACTTTATTGGCTTCCATGGAACTACCTCAATTTACAGCAGCTGAAGATCTGGCAGCCAGAAATGGAGGCCTCTAAAACTTGAGGCCACTTTTGAAACGTGGGCACTACTGCAGTCACAGGTGTAATTTATAAATACCAAGATACATAGGATGGACAAATATTACAGACATTACTCTCTTGCAGCATCACTAGCTATACTTCTAAAGCACATCTTTTAGCAAATTGGTTAGCTTACACTGGCCCATGATTACCTAACATATCGCTGTGTCAGGTACAACAAAGAAATGGATGGCAGCTATCTAATACATTTAAAGTAGCTGCTGTGATAGTCCTTTTAAACTGCATCTGTATTAGGACATAACACTCCCTTGTGCATTGTTTTCTTATTTTAGTAGTAGCCTCTCAGCGAGATATAAATTGAAAACCATTTCTTGAATATGAAAAGGGGCTTACTAGCTTTGAGAGAGGGTGAGCCGATTATTTACAAATGCCCTGCCACTCTTTTAAGTAATAACGTAGTCATCTTATTTATAACTCTCAAGTAGAAACAAACCGGCTATAAATCCTTATGCTTCTGTCTCTTGTTCGGTAAGGGCCCTTCCATCACAACTGGAAGTAAAGTAGGTTATAAAACAATCCTCTGTAATGTACTGCATATTGGTCCTGTTCATCTAAAAAAAGTCTATGGTGCTAAGCATGTCACAGACTCATAGACTATAAGGTCAGAAGGGACCATTATGATCGTCTAGTCTGACCTCCAGCACAACACAGGCCACAGAACGTCACCCACCCACTCCTGTAACAGACCCCTAACCTATGAATGTGTTACTGAAGTCCTCAAATAATAAGTTAAAGACTTCAAGGTACAAAGAATCCACCAGAAAATGTCTTTCCACTCATCAAAGTATGTGGTTGAAATGGGGCAGAGGCTGTACAACTGATACCAGAAAGATGTGCCTATCCCAGCTGCGTGTGAAATGATGATGTGAGCAAAGGGGAAAATTTGTATTTGGAAGTGTTTGCATGAGCAAAAATTGAGGGGAGGAGTTTTCAAGTCTCCTTTTTACTGAACATACTCTCCTGCGTCATAGCCAACATGATCTGGGACCTCACACAATGGGACTCCAATTCTGGATGAACATCGGAGTCTTAGTGTAACACAAACGATAGCAGTTAAAAATATATATTAGGGACTCACTCCCTAATATAGATATATAATATCTATATAATATAAAATATTAAGGATGCCCATAAAGAGGAAGACAGAGCTCCCTGCTCCACAGAGCTTAAAATGTAAGGAGGAGATTTGCTCTTTCAAAAATTTGTCAGAAGCTTTTCCCCCCCCTCCTGTTTTGGCCCTGCATGTACTGTGGTGGAGAGCTGTAAATCAGGCCCAGACCCATTTTCACAACACTGATGCTTTCCTAGTGATGCAAGAACTAATAAAGACCCTAACATACTCCACTGCATTCGACAGCCTGGCCCTACAACCCGTTGAATGTGGTCAGTGGGGGTCCTGAAATATTGGGGCAGCAGTAGATGTTAGCTTTGTGTAAGTAAATGTTGGGTTCCTGAGTGATAGTCAGACTCTCCTTAGAGAACACTTGTATTTAGCTCAGAGATAATGCTGCAGTAATGCAATTGTTTGGCCATGTGCAGGGAAACCAGGATTTGCTGCCTCTCACATTCTGGTCTTTTTCGTCTGAAGTCTAGTTCATGAAATTACCCCATGAACAGCTTGGGCACTGAGTGATCAGGAAGAACATAGGAATACTGAAGCCATTCAAATTGGATAATCTAAACTGTGCTCAACTGCGAGAATGTCAGGAAGTCAGCATGTGAACAAGGTGTAAGTGTCCATCTGGGCTTTCAAACAACTAAAGGACAAACTGTTTGAAAAATGAAGCTTATTTTTAAGGGGCCCCACCTCACAATGTTTTACTGATGGTACAAAATACACCATGTGCTTCACAGTGACTGATCGTTTGCCTGATTCCTGCTTGGAAACAGGTATGACTGAATGTTTATAAGCAGCTTTTTGTTGGCTATGGGTAAAAGACATTAAGCACCATGGAAGGGATATCTCTTGAGTGGTGAGATGGGTGGGGCAGCCTTCTGTTGGGCAGTGGCTAATGAAAAGAAGAAAACAGCTTTTTCAGTTGAGAAAATGCATTTGAGGTTTTATTTCCTGGAAAAGTCTGAAAGAACCTGTTTTGTTTTTTTGTGAAAAAGTGGGGAATATGCACAGGGGAGAAGAGATGCACACCGAGTGGCTTTGTGCAGAGTCTAAATACTGGTGTAGGATATCAGAAATAGAACACCCCTACATTTTCATAGAACTGCAAAGGGTCTAGCCCCACAATCCCATGAAAGTCAATGCCAACTGTGAGCTAACAGCCAGCACATGACTTTAAATTAAATAGCACTAAGTGTTCTATCAAGTGTTCCTCCCGGTGAAGTGGACCTTGAAATGCGTGTGCGACTAGGTCACTATGTGGGCTAGCTATGTATGCTGGGAATCATACCGCTAGCTCTTCAACAATTCTGTCCCTTTAACAAACCTTCCAAGGAAACCATGACACACATGTTAATGAGATCCATCTTATGTGGACAGTGAACTATTATAAAATTTGCCCAATGGGTAGCAAAGCTCCTGAGCCAGTGGACTCTCATAGGCCCAGGAAGTCTAGCAGATGATCACCTGAATTCACCTGAGGCCCTTGGCTCTGGGCATGGTTTACTCCTTCACAGCTACCTATTCATTCCATACAGTACCTGGCCTTTCCTCTTGATTGATTCCTACAGGATTAGGCTCCACTGGCCTTCTACCTGGGAGTTGCATATGAACTGCATTATCTCACGGTCTTCAGCGTAGCTAGGTCCCTAAGATGACTTGCTTCCTACACCTGAGGTGACTTGGGCAACTGTCTGCTGAACTTCCTGGGCTAGTGAGATCTCAATGCCTGGGTGAAATACAAGGAGGCTGAGAATAGCAGCTGCCTTCCTCTGTAGTATGGGGCATGGCTCACTTGCTGATGGATTCTCTGTACCTTAAAGTCTTTAAATCATGATCTGAGGACTTTAATAACTCAGTCATAGGTCAGGGGTCTATTACAGGAGTGGATGGATGAGGTTCTGTGGCCTGCATTGTGCAGGAGGTCAGACTAGATAATCAGATTGGTCCCTTCTGACCTTAGAGTCTATGAGTCTATGAGCTGCAGAAAACAACTGAACAAAGGAAAAGTGATAAAGAAGAACCCACAGAACTAGATTTTTACCCCCTGCTGGCAGATCTGGAAAAAAAAAAGTTCAAGGTTGAGATCAACTCCCATGGTCATTTGCTAAACCTTTCTGAGCCAACGAGAGACCCAGCAGCTCACAGGGTCTTAAACTCCAGATTTGATTTTTTTCATCCAACATAATGGATTCCAGGAGGTTTGATAATTAAATAACTGTGTATTAAAGGCACCACCTTTTCTCGACAGCCAGAAATTACAGTTACCTCTTTGGAAATTATTTCATTCCGATGTGCCAAATGCTTCATTCAGTTTCATACAGTAATGTCAATACATTAATTAGGGAGTTTTGCTGTTGTGTTTTTATTTAGATATTTATTTGTGTGCCAAAAAATGCAGAGACATTGGTGGCTTTCTACAAATGTTTTCATTATTAATTGTTCTTGAAAGAATTATTTCATTGATCATTTAATCTGCAGAAAGAAAACAAACGCACTTCAGGGCAATAAGAGGCTACCACAGTAAAGAATTTGAGCAGCAATTATAATTTGTTTCTTAGCAACTAATAACAAAAATTATGGGATTTCCTCTAGAACCAAATATGACAGGAATCATTACAGCTTTGGGACTATTTCAAAAATCCTTTATTGTATAATGTGTTGGGAGTAATTTTCTTTTTCCACTATCATAGTGAAATTATTTTGGGACTGATAGGTCAAACCCCCAAAGTAGTCTCATTACAAGTGCATTATTATTGTGTTTGCTACTGCCATTTGCATTGCATTGTGCTGAACACTATCTGTTAAGTCATGTATAATAATTATTTTCAAGGAAGCATTTCTATAAAACGAATTTCTTTAATAAACTGTGGAGTTAGTGGGAGGGCGGGGGGAGGAAAGTAATAGATCTCCAAGCCATTTCCTGCACTTAAAAAACATCCTCTTGGTTAAAGCAAATTAAATTTTCTATAATGGATCTGAATGCATTCGACAGGGGTTTTTAAGAAAAGTACCACACTAGAGAATGGAGAAAATGCCCACAAAGTTTGAATGGATCTGTTAAATTAAATTGTCCGTGGAAGTTACAGTTCAGCAGTTTTCATAAAAACAACAGATTTGTGGATTACATTTTCATCACAAAAATCAGACCAAAATGTAGGGTTTCAAAAAAACCCTCCACACCCCATAAAATGTTACTAATTTTTTTTTAGAAAATATGTATGTTCTGTAGTAAATATTTAGCCAGCCATAGGAACAACCTTTGTTTGGTGGGTGCAAGGGTCAATGTTTTGGCTCCTTCAAAAATGAAGCGCAGGTGCAAGTTTCAATACTTGCATCTCTAACCCTCTGGTTTGTGCCCACAATCAGATGGTACAAAGTGCAAATACTCATGTTGGTGCTCACTGCTCAATTGCTGGCGGAAGTGTTGCGGGCAAAAACTGCGTCCACAAAACAAAGGTTGAACACATACCTTTAAATACCAAAATCAGTTCTGAGAGTTAAGTATTGAATAATAAGACAAAGCAAGCATCAGAAGCGTATACATTTCTGTATTAAAGTTGTATCTAATTAGCGAATGAAGTCAAGAGATGCATTACTAAATCACTGGGCCCATAGATATGATGGACTCTAAAGTCAAAGATGGACTCTATTAGGTAATTTACTCCATCACCATGCCAGTGCAGGATTATTATTGTAGTGCTCTGTCCAATCTGGTTTTAAATGTCTCAAATGGAGGCCTTCAACAGCTATTCTGCAGTCTAAACAATCTCACCTTTATGAACACTATGGTATATAAATCTCAGATTTTTCAGAAACAATGAAGCAAAATAAATGTGATGCAACATATTCTAACGGACTAAGTACGTGGCTGGTAACCAGAAACTCTTGGGTTCTAATCTCAAATTGTGGCCCTGATTCACTACCACTGATTATAGGCAGGTCACTCAGGTTGTTGTTTTCAAACACATCCACTGCTTTTGGATACCCAATTTGGAAATCTTTAACCCTGTCTTTTAAATGTGCTGAGTTCCCACTTGAACAGGAGCTGCTCAAATTTCTGAAAACCAGGCCCTAGGTATCTCTTGCTGACCCCCAAACAATTGAGGGATCCAAATATAGTGTTTTTTTTTTTTTTTTAATTGGCTTTGAACCAATTTTGGTCCCAGTTCTCTCTTACACCAGGTTTGCACTGGTAATTCTATTAGCTGCAATGGATTTGCTTTTGATTTACACCAAAGTGGGATCAGAAAAGGGCCTGCTGCAGAACTATAAATTATTGGAAAATAATAAAGCTGATGACTTTAGATGCTTTAAAATAGCTTCTTCTGAAGAAATGCAAAATTACCCTTATTGAAAATAGCTATCATCTCCCATTACTTCCAAACCGACTGAAGCCAAGATGCTGATTCTTTAAAAGCTCTGAATGGAAAGTTTACCCTCAGTAAAGAACCATCTTTCTCCTATTATTTTCAATGGGAGTGTAGTGACAATGTCCTCAGATGAGATTCCCTTAATTCCCCATGACTCAGGCTGCGGGTAACTAGGAGAGAGACAAATGTGTATGGGAGGTGGCTCGGAAGGAGATGAAAAATGATAGCATGGTAGATCCTCAAACCCAAAATGTTACAAGGGCATAAGTAGAATCAACCTCCTCTAAATAACAAGGGTGACACCTAGATTTTTTGTGCATCTACAGCTTCATTTTCCAAATGAAATTATTACACACTAATTGGGACTGGAGGTTTTCCTTAGACTCATAAATCAGAAGGCAGACAAAAGAATCAATATATTTGTTTTTTTTTAAAATCTCATGATTTTTAACCCAATCTAATTATTTTGGGGCGGGCTGCACCTGTGTCCCAATTTCCCCATTTGTAATGTCCATGGGTACATGGTGACGATGAATTAGCTCAAGTTTATGAAGTCCTTTGCAAAATATAAGTGGCAAGGGGTAAATGCTGCCACAGGTGTATAGCTAAAGTAACTGAGCTGAGGTCTACGAGGGAGTTAAATACTCCCCTCCAGGTGCTCCACAGCCACTGGTGTAACCGCAGTCATTGGCTGTTTGTCCCCACCCTCTGCATGGGCAACTAGTGAGTGGATCTACACAGGTTCCACCCCGGCTCTCTTCCCTGCCTCTGCTTCACCAACAACCTTAGCCTTGGAAAGAAGCCACTGCAGAGAAGGGCTCTGCCAGAGTAGTTCCAAAGCCATGCTCCTGGCCCAGTAGACCTTGCTTAGCTCTTCTGCTGGTAAAGTCCACCACACCAGTCCAGGAAGGGACATGCTTATACCAGGGAGGGATAGGAATTATTTAAGTTCAGCACCAATGTGGACACAAGAACTAATGGATATAAATTGGCTACCAGGAAGTTTAGACATGCAATAAACAAAGGTTTTTAACCACCAGAGGAGTGAAGTTCTGGAACAGCCTTCCAAGAGGAGAAAAACCTATCTGGCTTCAAGACGGAGATTGGTAAATTTATGGAGGGGATGGTATGATGGGACAGCCTAATTAGGAAATTAACTGATCTTTGATTACTAACAGTAAATATGCCCAATGGCCCGTGATGGGATGTTAGATGGGGTAGGTTCTGAGTTACTACAGAGAATTCTTTCCGGGTGTCTGGCTGGTGAGTCTTACCCACACGCTCAGGGTTTAGCTGATTGTCATATCTGGGGTTGGGAAGGAATTTTCCCCAGGGCAGATTGGCAGAGACCCTGGGGGATGTTTGCCTTCCTCTGCAGAATGGGTCACTTGCTGGTGGATTCTCTGTACCTTGAAGTCTTTAAACCATTATTTGAGGACTTCAGTAATAGATTAGGGGTCTATTACAGGAGTGGGTGGGTAAGGTTCTGTGGCTGCATTGTGCAGGAGGTCAAACTAGATGATCATAGTGGTCCCTCTGACCTTGAAGTCTATGAGTTAACACTTTGACCTATTAGTATGTTTATAAATAAGTAAAGTCCCCAAACTTACTACATTATAGTGGTCAGACACGCTGAGCGAATGCAGTATGTGGACCCCACTGTTACCCATTATGTGATTTATATGGTTAGGAATGGAATCAAACCACCATCTGTGCCTGTGGAAGAGCCCTTACGGTCCTGCAGCGAAGCAGTGTATGATGAGTGGGCAATAAAGACAGGATGCAGAGCTTAGCATTATCCAGCATAATCACAGCAAACCAATTTGAAAATCGAAATACCCTTCTAGGATAGATTTTTAAACAAAGGTACATGATAATGGAACCATTCTTTTGTTCATTCAGTGAACAGCAAGAGATTCAAAGGATACAATGGTTGGGCTGGGTTGGTTTTGCAAAGGAAATACATGGCATTTATAGGCAAAGTATTTTCTTCATCTTCAAAAAGCTTTTACAAATGCTAGCTAATTAATTAAAGACTAAGGAAGCCAGTGAGAGAATCAGGTTAACCCACTTTTGTCATTAAGGGAAACTGAGGCAGGGAGGTACGTGACTTACCCAAACTAATACCCATGTTAGAACAGATTCTGTGACACTAGTTTTATGACATATTCCCTAATGTCTCTAGCCCTCGTTGTATGGTTGATCACTAAATTATTAAAAAAAAAAATCCATCCATACCTTAGCCAGAATTTTAGCACTGAAAATATCATACAACCCATGGTACACCCTCTTCTAGAATACTCTGTTCTATTCTGATCACTTCGTGTCAAAAAGCTTATAATGTAAAGTAGAAAAAAAGTCTGAAGCAGGTAAGGAAAATGATCAGAGACAGAAAATGAGTTCTGTACTAAAGATTTAGAAGATGAGAATTATTTTGGTTTAGAAATGAGAACAAGAGGCAGCAGCATAACAGGAGGTTATGAAATAACGAATGCTATGGAGACGATGAGCAAGGCATTCCTATTTTTCCTCTCTCATAATACTAGAAAAAGGGAATGCCCAATTATATTAAAAGGCAACAGATTTAAAATGGTGGAAAACCTGTGGCATTCCCTGCCAAGAGACAGAGGCAATTAACTTAGTAGAGTTTTTAAAAGGATTAAACCTTTAAAGGAAAAATAGGTCTGATTCTGATCTCATTTAACCCTGCCAATGTACACCAGTGTAAATGAAGTCAGAATCAGTTCCAGCAAGGACATCCGTAGTTACCTCAGACAGGATAAAATGCAAACAGGAGATAAGCCCTCATGGTTCAGGGAATGCGTCTCAGTTAACTGACAGGGGTTAGGAAGAAGTATCCCCAGTGAGCATGCTATTGCATAATTTAAAAAATAAAATCCAGAATGGCCACCTTCTCCTGTAACCTGTGGGGAATTCTGGCCTCAAGAGAGTATATCTCAGGACAGCTGTCTGGGGAATCTGTTCCTCTGTATGCTGTCCTGGCCCCCTCACTCCTTCAGCAGAACATCTGGCTTTCCTAGGAGTGTTCCATTAGCTCTGTTCCTCAGCTTCTATGCATCAGAGTGGGAGAAACATTAATTTCTATCACAAAATCTGTGCTTTCCCTAAGAAATCAAGCTACCTAGGATGGCTGTACATGGCTCATAGGATGACAGAAATTAGAGCTGGACCCATTAGACCCAAAGACCCATCCAGTCCATCACCCAGAGGCCAAGGCGAGATTGTTCCCTCCTGTATATCTAGTATTTTGTCCAGTCTTGTTTCACACATCCACAGCAAGAAGGCCTCCTCACTTCTCCTTGGGGGACTATTCCACAGCCTAACATGTTGCATTCTAATATCGTCCCTGTGTTTTTCAATCCTATTATTCCTATTCGCACTTTCCTCTTTCTGTCAGTCACCCTCCCCAAGCTCACAGGGGACCCCAGTCATGCAGGGGGCACTCAGCAGTGATGCTAGCAGTTCAAAGAGAGTGCATCAGTTCTGTTCCACTCCTCTTCCCACAATTTTCATCTCCCTTCCATCTCTGTCTCCTTATCGTTGCTGCACTATGCAGTGGAGGGGAGTGTAGGGCCCAATATGTGATCCCTCCCCCCACTCCTTTGTTAAATAAACATTTTCTGAATTTGCCTGTTACCTATGGCTCAGTAGCAGAATAAAACTTGGCTTTACTTGTCTGTCTACATCTAGTATATTTTTGACGACTGTGTTCCCTGTTGCCAAGCTCTGCTGGCAACACAGGTCTCTCTTGGCATTATGCTATTAACTAAGTGTTAGTTTTGGACTCTTACTATTCCCAAAGCACCAGGTTTTCCAAATGCAATTCATTCTCACATGACACTGTACTTGCTCTTAACAACTCCTTTGCTGTACACATTTCACCTGTACCATCTGCACGAACATGAGCTTTGTTTTCTCTCTCTTTCCCACTTTCATCTTCAAGGTACTTGGTGTGACAATACATGCATAATGAATGAATGCATCTTGGAGAATTTATACTAAAAACACTTGCCATAAAAATCTGCAAATCATTTTACATTTGGTGGCTTCAGCTGGTAGGCAAATTTCTGAGGATTATTTCTCTTCAGGGGCCCAATTCTGCTCCCATTGATGTCAATGGGAGTTTTGCTACTGATTTTAATGAGAGGATTGGGTCCTAGATTGGTAGAAGCTATTCTGTTCTATGCAGGTTCAAAGACCACATTCATCATACTACTATCTGGATACTTTCCAATAGTGCATTAAGCTATGTGACTACACAGCCGAGCCAAACCTACTCCCATTGAGATCAATGAGAATTTTGCTGTTAACTTCATTCAGAGCAAGATTAGAGCCCAAGTGCTCTGAGGAGCTGACTCACGTGGCCATAGGCTGGTGATGGGTGTATGTAGAATTGCACCATGTGGTGCAGCGTCCACCAGCCTCTCCCTCCACAATCTTCAACCAGAAATGGCCACACATCTCTCTTGTCCTGCTTGGGGTAGGTTGTGTATGTGGGAAACAACTGCTTGATCACTGGATATAAGAGCTGTGGTGAAAGGATGTGCTGAGAACTAAATTTAAAATAGCACGTAAAGATTGCAGTGTATCTTATGCAACACCAGGAAGGCAAAGTGCACCCAGAAAAGACTCCACTGATTGTGAGAACACCTTTCCCCCAATGGGGGACACATGTATAATTGGAGTGAAAAATGTACTATGCAACACATTAGCATCAATTCTCCTGTTTTACACTGAAACGAAGCAGAAATGTAATATACAACAGAATTCATTAAAGGCTTGGAATCAATAGCAGAACTCCCACTTACATCAATGAGAGCAGAGATTGGACTCCAAGAGAAAGTAATAATCCCCCACTGATTCCAAGAGGATAGTCTGGTCCCTGACTATGGGCTTCTTGGAGGCACGGCCTACTGTTACCCCTCTTAATTTGGCGCAGCTCACTGATTTCCAAATGGCTGGTGTGTAGCATGGGGCAGAGACACAATCTCACCTCCTTCCAGTCCCTTTTGGGGTGCCAGGCATCTTTAGGGAAACAGAGTGAGCAATCCCAGTTATCCCTGAAGACAGGCCTGCCAAGGGGCAGGTGAGACATCTCTTACCCTTTCAACCCTTCATACTTCCCTGCACTGCAAACCCGGGTAAGTGTCAGGGAGAATCTTAATGACAAACAAGATAAAGAAGGACACAGGTTTAATATCCCTGAGTGTTTTAGTAGGCCCAAAGATAGACCACAGCCTTAGACTGCAGTCCCGGAAATATTAGGGATTGACATTTAAAGGGATGCATCAACATGAAATCCAGTCCATTCACAAAAAGCGAATTCAGAGTACTAGTTCAGAGGCATTACACCCCTCGGAGTTCTCCTGCTAATGCAGGTGGTTTTGCAATCACATCTTCTTTCCTTTTATTTTCTTTTTCAAAGTATTTTTCCCCTCCCCACATACTGCGTGAAAGACTCTCAGAAACAAAAGGGAAAACGATTAAGTTAGACTCAGATTAAATAAATTGTGTTGATTTCTGAGGGACTCCACAAGGGCACAGAGGATCCCGATGCAGGATTGGGGTTTAAATGCTGGTTCAGCAGGAACTGTGGCGCTGGCTGTTCACACAGTCAGATATGTTAATATTCCAAAGCTAAAACAACGTGGTAAAAATGTACATTTTTATTGCAAAATCATCATCATGATGTGATGAAAATCTGTAGTTGTAATAAATGTTTTCTTCTGTCTCACCTTATGGACATTTTATCACAAATCCCAATTTGTGGACAGTCTATTTATTTTTAAACCAAAGCTATTGCATGTAGCTAATGCCTTCCATCTGGTTGAAAAATTCAGGTACTTCGGGCCAAATTTTGCCCTGGATATCACAGCAACTTCAGGGCCCCCTCCTCCCTTGCATCCTGCTGCTCGCTACCAGCATTCTGGGTAGCAGTGAGGGAGCAGGCTTCACAGAACTGCTAAATCTCACCCGTTGCAAAGGCGGGGTGGGAGGTGGCAGAACTGGGCCGAGCCTCAGCTCCGCATCCTCAATGTGGCAGGCAACAAATACTGCCTTGGGTATAGGTTGGGTGCAGTTTAGTAACTCCCCAGAGTAGCAGGGTAAGCGGGAGAGAGAATGCAAGAGTGAGTCAGATTCTCCTGCCTGGGCTGCTTCTGAGGCAGTGTTAAAATGCAGCACATCTTGTCTAGGGTTGGTGGTAAAGTCACAATTGAGCATTCAACGAAGTAAAATAAGATATTAAGTTTAATATACAATTAGAGACTGTGTGCTTCACAGAAAATAAACTGAGCTATCTGCAATGTAAGAGTATATTATACATGCCAGAGTGTGTGAAAGTGTGAGTATGAGGCAGAGATATTACTGTCATCTTTCACCCTTATTCCACTAACTCAAATGGATTTTAAAACAAAAGATTTAATTTTTTAAAAAGACATTTAACAAAAGTTTATGATCAAGAGCACAGGGACTGAAATAATATCACAGCTTTTTACCAACTCTTCTCAGCTGCCCTCTTTTTGGAGGGGCTGATTCTTCAATCCTTACTCATTTTGAGTGGTACCTTACTCTGCAAGTGGTTCCAGTCTCTGCTCAGTGTGATTAAAGGCAACTGAATTTGTTTCATCATCATTCTTGTGTTAGGGATGGCTGGATCCAAAGAGATCGGATAAAAGGTTTGTGGTAGTTGGGATTTTTCCAGGAGCATTAGTGTGGGGTTTATCCCTGGGTTTTTAGCTCTGTCCGGAAGGTTTCTCTCTACCACAACATAGTTTGTGCTAGGAAGGGATCAGGGCTTAACACCACATAGCATGAGTTAGTTGGAGAGTTCTACCACCACAACAGGTCAATATACCAAGAGTAAGTTTAGTCTTTCATATGAGCTGGGCTCCAATTAGTTGAAACATACAACTGATCTGTGGGGGTTTTTATTTGTGTTTTTGCAAATCAATCACAATATCGCAGCTCAGTAATATTACAGTGAACAACCGTCACACTACTGCACCATTATCCATCTGATGTAATCATCAAACTGCTGCCAATCATTTGATACAAAAATAAAGTCATTGCTAAATTTTGCATATTTTCCCATGGAATCAATATCACCTGCTTACAAAACAAATGTCTCCTCTTCGCCTTCACATTTATAGTAATTTGCATGTGTGTCCAAGAATTTTCCTTCAGTGTTTATGTAGCAGTAGGAGAGCCTAATCCTGTAACAACTGTCTCTCTATAACTGCTATAGGGGCTACATTCTCCTCTCAGTCACTCAGGTGCTAGCCCATTCAAGAGCCATTGAGGGAAGCTGAGCACCTAATTTTTATACTGAGAGCAGTATTTATGCGCTCAGACTGGTCCAAGCATTTTGTACTTCATGTTCTTGAGAAAAAAAAATGTGCATGCTAGGGGCTTGATACTTACTTCTAGAATGGTGGACAACATTTAGTTAGGCACTAACGGTGTCTCCCAGACAAGTGGAAATAAATGATAAGCACAAATTCAGACACGCACATACTATGACACTCTATAGCAGAATGTAGATCAGTTTACAAGTACACTTCTGAATGTTGCTGGATTTAAAAATTAATAGACATATCTTGTGACTTATACGTAGGGGAAGCACATCTTTCCCAAACACTCCCTCAAACTCCAGTTTTGAGACATCCCCTATCTCCCCAAATATCCGGTCCACCCTAGGTTAGTCCTACCGACTCCTACACCCATGAACAGTATGACCAGTGTTCCCCTTCTCACACATACTTATCAAAGGGCTCACTCTTAAACTAGGTCCTAGTTCTATATGGCCTTGATCTGACTCTCCATAAAATCAATGGAGAGGCTTCTGTTGCCATCAGTGGGAGTTGGATCAGGCACTATACTTATGGAGTTAAGTATTTCAGGTATAATCCATGCTCAACACCTTGAAGGATCAGGCACTTTGCGATGCAGTTATATCTTAACAGGGCCTTGTCCAACTCTACTGAAGTCAATGGAAGTTTTATCATTGATGTCAATGGGAGCACGACGGGGGTCGTAGTTAGTATTTTTAATGTTATCTCCGAATGGGTGAATACATTTAAAACTACAGCATAGGGGCTGCATTTCTTATCTAGGCGAGATTCCCTATCGACTTCAGGCTCTTAATTTCTCAACGCAAGTTACTGTACAGCAAATAAAATTGTCAAACTATCCGTCCTCCCCAAAAGAGAAAACACACAATTTAATTTAAAGTGTGTTTTCATATATCCTTTAGAAAAGCAATTGTTGGGTCTTTTATTAAGAGTTTAAGGCTTTTTTCTACCCTTGCAAATCTGTATTGCTACAAGCACAGGGTTTAAAGAATCATTAATCCATATTCCATTAGCGTGGTGTAGCAGACTCCTTACTTTCTGAAAATGTGTTCAATTTAAGAGACAACTAGAATGTCAAGAAAAAAAGGAACAAATTTGAAATGTTAATGATGTATAACAAAGCAAGTATTTGGGGGCATATATTAGCACTTTCATCATAATTAGTTTGTAACCTAAATACATATTTCAGGGATAAATTGCTGACCCTCTCTGACCTCCACAGGAGGTTGAATAGCTACTTCAGAGTTTAATCTGCAGTGAAAAGGCTAGAGAAGAATAATTTAGCCCTTGAAAAAAGAATGAACATCTTTTAATGATGTCCCTGGATTCAGAATTTAACCCTAGCACTTAAAAGCAAGTGTTAGTTTCAAAAAGGCTGGCAATAACTTAGCTCACAAATAAAAATGAGATAGCAAATAGCATAAAATACAGATCAGCCCAGGGAAAAACAGATTGTTCATTTTAAAGGCAAAGTAGTGATAGGTGCTGGTTGGTAAAACAACTGAGTCTTGGACTCTATAACAAAATGGCTTTCTACAGCTAAAAATGTCATAACACATAATGGTAACAATGCTTGAGAGACCACAGTTGAATTGCTGGAGCTGCAGGTAGGTCAGAGATTGCAAGTGCAATAATAGCAAGTTTCTAGGTCTCCAAGTGCCAGACAAAGGGGTTAAATTCAGGGTAAATGACCCTGGTAAAAGGAAAAAATCCAGAGAGAGGAATTGAGGGCATATGGACTTAACTGAGACACTTCAAGCTGCTAGAATGCATTCATGCTAGGAAATATTTTTAGATTATTCCATAGAAAATCTACAGAAGGCAATTAAAAAATGATAATGTCATAAAAAGTATAAGGGAAAGGTTATGTGCTCTGAATTAGCTAGGACTCCCCATTCCTGCAACAAGTGCCTCTTATTGTTGATTTCATTATATTATATAGCACTAGTACATCCACATATCTTGGAATGTCAGTGTTGAAAAATATGCATTATTAAAACAGATTCACACTTTTATTGGTTCTCAGAGGCAGAACTTGTATAATAAAATTAAACCACAGAATTCAGACAGTTTTGGTTGCAATCTCTTTGATTATATAACTCAGAATGACTTAACGTTTTGCAGAAGAGTAGAGTGTGACTTGACAAATGCTTGTTCCCCTTCCCCCCACCCCCAATCCAAATGTTCCTAACATGATTAAAATCTAATTGATCTAAATTTGAACAATTTATTCATCCAAACACTCATCCATCACCATTTTAAGTGCTAAGAAACTAACTTTGCTTCTTAAAGCAACCTTCTTAATTAAGAATCAGTCAAGCCTATCTTACGCTTGGTCATCTATCAAAAATCCAACTACATATTTATTATTATCAAGAAAGATAAATCAATTAATTATAAGTGTCATAGACATTAAGGTTCCATGTTTGAAATAAATATGAAATGTTAAGATTGGTTCCTTTTTTTAAACACAGAATTATTTTTATGATTACCAGCTAATGGTTAATTGATGCAAAATGGTTTAATGAATAAAGTGGCATAACCTACTCCCATTCAAGTAGTCGGTGGGAGTTTGACAATTGATTTTGATGGGAGCAGGACCTCACCTTATATCACAGAACTTTTAACTTAGTACACATGCTCTCAACCTCTAGGTAGCTAGAAGCTGAGATCATTACTGACTTTCCTAAATGATATGATTACAGCACAAACAGTTTTCAAGTGCTTAGCTATTAATAATGATCCTGCAAAGGCTTAGCCTGATGGGTAGTGGAAGTCTTGATTCATAAGAGCTGGGCTGCCGTGAAGCATGTGATATGCAGAGAAAGAGGCCCAAAACAATGTTTATGAAACAATTCCTTTGACATCCTGAAATCTAGCATTATTAGATTAGTTTTGAGGAAGATGTTCATTAGCCATCTATAGCAAAAGAGAATCTTCAGTTGTAGAAGAACACAAGCAGATCATAAGAAAAACTGATAAGATATTGTGAACTACTCCGGGAGAAGGAAGACTTTACCTTCCCATAGTTATATTTCTCATTACAAATCATCTTTTCATGTACAGTGAATCTGGCCTAAATTTGGCATCTTAAACCTTTCCTTGCGTATTGGGATCACATTAATTGTAGATATTAATCAGTCCATTAAACATATGGCAACATACTGAAATAGCTTGCCATTAACATGTAAATTATGTTTCAGAAATACTAAGATCTGACCAAAAAGCACATGAAGAAAATTATTGGTAAGATATAGCTTGCACCTTCCTAGGAACAGGGCCACTCAGGGTACGTCTGCATAGCAACTAGACACCCACGGCTGACCCACGGAGGCTAACCTGGACTCACGAGGCTCGAGTTGTAGAGCTGTTTCATTTTGGGCTTGGGCTGGAGCTCACGCTCTGGGACCCTTCTACGCTGCAGGGCCGAGAGCCTGGGCCCAGCCCAAGCAAGGAAGTCTACACAGCAATGAAAAAGCCCCGCAGAATTGAGCTGGCTGGCATGGGCCAGTCGCGGGTGTCTAGCTGCTGTGTGTAGACATACCCTCAGAGCTTACAGGTATGAAGGAGGGACTTGCCCTCAGTGCTATTACGCCAGCCAGCCAAGGAGGTTGGCCATGGCTCTTTATTATCCACTGTCTTCCTTGTTAAGGACCCTCATCCTGCTCTCTATGAAGTCAAGTCTTAGTGGCTTCAAACGATACAGGTTCAAGCCCACAAAAAAACTATGTCGTTCTCTTCATTTATGAAGGTGTGTAAAAAGTGCTGAATAGCCCCTAAATCAATATTATAAAGCCGGCTTTAAAAAAACAAATGAAGAAAGTTGGTGGTTCTAAAATGTTCAGATAAATCAATGTACATGATACATACATAGCACATATAAAGAGCTTTGCACTGCACATCATCTTTCCATTAATTTCAATATTGTATGCGCGTGCGTGCACACGCACACACACGCACACACACACTCCCTCCCTCTCTGTCATCACCTAAAAACTCTACCAGAAATGTACCTCCCACTGGATCCTGTATCACAGGAGTGATAAAAATTGCCATTATGGAACTGCTGCTTCTGAAGGCCATGTCCCTTTGGCCACTTTTGAAGCTTTAAAATCTTTGTTTTCCATTGGAGGGAAAAATCACATTTCAGCATTTCTACCTTTCACTTGTAAAAACATATTAGGAGCATGTTTCCTACTGCAATGTACTCATACTTTCACTGTTTCTCACAGACAGGCAAATATACACATTATATATTGTAGGCACATTTAGTTAAATTGTCACAAAAAGTAACATTTTCACTTCTCACTCAGATTTACTCAAGATATTTTCTAAACAAAACAAGCAGCTTAGCAAAGAATAATGAATAACAAATTAGAAGAGGTTAAAAAAAGATAGCCATCAGTCTTATTGTTTTTCCAACATTATGTTGCAAGATTCAGTATTTGCCATGAGATATAATTGCTACTTACAAGCAAACTGAAGTTTTGCCTCTCTGCTAACAATTGTTCCAAATGAGTTTGTTGCTATGCACTGGTACGTTCCAATATCTTGGGTTTTATTGGGGTTATTGATCAACAAGTTGCCTCCCACTACACTGTAGCGGTAATCCATACCAATGTCAACACTGGTTCCATTTAACTTCCACCTATAGTACAAAAATGCCAGGAGTTGAATTCTGCTGACATAAACCAATATTTCTGTATGTTTCTAAAGCAATATGTAGTGAATACAGAAAACATTACAACTATTTTGGTCTTATTTTTAAACCCAGCATGAAAATTCACGTTTCTTGCACAACATTGAAACATTCTAATATTTCACTTATAGAGCAACATCCTTAACCTATATTTCAGGCACTGCTATGATTAATTTTCTTATTGCTTTTGCTGTTGTTGTTGATGTTGTTTGTCTTTGGAATTAATCATTTTGCAAGGGGAAGTCCCAGAAACAGAATTTTTGAACCACTCTATTCCATAGTGGCTTCCTTTCCTTTTCTGCCTTAGTTGTTTGTTTGTTTTTAAATTTAAGAAAACTCACTCACAGCAGATGTTTTAACAAACTGGGGCATCGAGATTTTCTAACACATCTCCCCAATTACAACTGTCATCTCTAGCAGCCCGTGATGGAGCATATAAAGGATTAGATCCTCAGATCAGGTCCCTGTATTGGAACCTACAGGGAAGAAATTTGAATATATTTGCATGAGTGAATCAACTTATTCTATTGCATTAAATGCTAAGTATTGCCAGAAGACAGCAAAAGGATTGGGGTCTTATGATTTTAATCAGTTTCAAAGTGGCATTTACAGTAGTGAGCAAAATGGGGGGTAATAAGAAGGGAGACACTCGGTTCAATTGGTTAAGACAACCAGATTAATTGTATGTAATAACAACAGTGCCACTGCAATAGCATATGTTCATGTGTATAGCGTCTTTCATCCAAGGGTCCCAAAGCCCTTTATAATGGTGGGTACTGTAAGTAGCATTATTGAAATTTTACAGATTTTTATGACTCTCTATGTGCTTAACTGACCGATTTTTAGTTCTGCATACAGATAATTTTCTGTAAAAGTATCATGATTGTGCACAGAAAGTTAGACATCGGACTGCTCATTTGCACACAGAGTTGCTATGCAATCTGGGGAAAAAAAGAGGACCTAGGGACCAGATTTTAAAGGTATTAAAGTTTAGGGGATTTTAAACAATCCCACCAGGTGACTACTGGCATCTTTAGGGACCTAAATACCTTTACAAATCTGGCCCTAAGTGACCTGAAAAACATATACAGCAGACCTCTTAGTCCCCCACTAGACCACACTGCCTTTTTATACAAGGAGACAAAAAATTAGCAGAAAAAGTGCAACAAACTAGTTAAATTTAATTATTTGCTAATTCTTTTCTCCCTCTCCCCTCAAACACGGTTCTGCTGATTAACTTGTGTTCAAATAGGTTCTATGTAACTTAGATCTGACAACAACGAATCGAAGAGTTTCTTTACATCTATGATTTTATAACTGCACAGTTCCACTAAGGCACCTTAAATGAATTTGCCTTGCCCCACGAGCAGAGGCAGATTCAATGTATTGCAATACATATTTTAATCCCAAATGTCTCAGTTAATGTGCCAAAGCAACTCTTAAGAAGCCTTAGCAATACATAAACAGGATTCAAATGAACTAAATTATTATATTTTGTGTGTTTCATGGATTTTAAAAGTGCTAAGCAAGGGTAATCCATTGTATCCATTCAAAAATGGAAACACACCAGCTGATAAAGATATATCACACCTCAAATTCTGAAAAAGCTTCTCTGTGTGGGATGCATGCAGGCATGTGTCTTAGAGAGACACTATAATGAAAAGGGTATGCTAAAGAACAGTAAAATATTTAACAAACCTGATAGTTGGTTTAGGATTTCCTTTTACTTCACAGTTCAACTTCACTTTCTTTTCCTCAGACTCCAGTGGAAAAATCACATTGTTTGGTTCCTGAATGAAAACCGGCCCATGCAGCATGTTGTCATCTGTGTTATATGGAACAAAAGTGTGACACGTATTGTATGGTATCTTAATACTCCAAATATAAAGAAAAGTATCAGAGAGAGAGGCACGTGGGATATCATTCACTCTCGAAATGACCATTCAGCAACTTTTTTTACTGAAAAAGAAGCCAAAAGATTTATCCTACAATTATACAATCTCTTATATTGCTGTCTTCACACTGATGGCTGGGCTTTCACTAAAGGGAACACAAACTTAATCAGCTGACAGATTTGAATGTAACACAGGCCCCAGTTCTGCAGTTGATTGTGAGCAGATGGTGGGCCTGCACATCTCTCTGTTAAAATCAGAACTTCTTTTTTCTCTCGTGTGTGTGGTTTACATAATTTGATGTAGACATTATCACGAAGAATCATTTTATTTTGAAACCATTTTTAACTGCTATATTAAAAAAAAAAGTGAGCTGCAGGTTCATTGGGATTCACAGGGTCTGATAAAATCCTGCATGATAAACAGGTACTGTTAATCCTCTGTGTACTGAAACCCCTCTGTAGTGAAAGGGTTCATTGAAATACCGGCATTTCAAAGAGGCTACTTGGCCACACAGTATTGTAAACTACTTTTCATATTGTAAGGTCCTTGGCTTAGACGTGGTTTCTAATTTTTTGTTTTGTACAGCTTCAAGCTGGCACAGTTGCCACTTTATGTAGCCTTATTTATGTTATCAGCAGCAGCTATTTTGATATTTTCATCATCATCATAATCATTCAACAATAATCATAAGAGCATTTTGTATTTAGTACCTTGCATACTAAACAGCAGTGCAGGAGTTAGTAGAAGATCCACATACTGCTTCTTTCTATGGCCCCGATCCTGCAATGAGTTCCACATGGACAGATGGGCAGACCTCTTCATACACACTAAGGGCATATCTACACTTAAAATGCTACAGCAGCACAGATGTGCTGCTGCAGCGCTTCCGTGTAGACAATCGGTATAGGTAACCCTCCTCCCTGAGAAGCAGTAGATAGGTCATCAGAAGAATTCTTCCTTTGACCTAAGTGCTGTCTCCATTGGGAATTAGGTGGTCTTAACTATGCCGCTCAGGGGTGTGGATTTTTCACACCACTGAGTGAGGTAGTTAAGTCGACTTGATTTTCTAATGTAGGCCAGGCCTCAGTTTTTTGCAAGATGAAAGCCTGTATGTTTAGCTACTGAAAAATGGCAAATGGGCATTGAGCTTTCCAGAAATAAGTGTGTAGTTCCCCTTCTTCCCAGAAATGTAAACTAAAAATGCCCTTAATTGGTGTACAAGAGTGAAGACAGTTTAGCAAATCATCCAAACACAAAATGCAAAGAATGCAGTAGTCTATTAATATTCTACAGTAATTTAGGGAGGAAGGGTGTGGATGAGAACCTAGCTAGGACTGTATTTTATTATACCCTTCTCACTATTATCTTCAATTAACCCATTAGTTCTGTTCCCTGACCCTTTTTGAAGATTAATAATATTTGGATTGATAGGCAATTGATCTAACTGTAATAAGGTTCTTCCCCCAGAATCAGACTACAAAGAATTCACACTATGGAGTTCAATGGCTTGTAGGGAGTCTTGGTATGGATGACAAGGACACTCACACGGAGGGCACAGTAAAACCTTGGTTATCTTTATTAAAATAATAGATAAACTAGAAAAGATCCAAGCCACATAATAAAATAGAGATAATACAGTATTGGGGTTATCTATGGTATTATTCTATGCATAAGCTTTTAGAATTGCATACTCACAACCTTGGTAGAGGACCTGGTGGTAAAAAAACAAAAGGACCAGTCCTGCCATGTCACCAGTCTAGCATGTCACTGTGTTCAGTGGTCTTCAATGAATGGAAGGGTTGAGCAGTAGAAAAGCAGACAGCGGTACAAGAGAACCAGGAAAGAACGAGCCCTGGACCACATGGTGACTACCCTGTTATAGGCAGGAGCGTCATCTGCTCATACTCAGTCCTCCATGCCCATATATAGCCTTTTTATGCACATAATACTGAGATGTACTTATTCTTCAGGTTAACATATTGATATGTACAACTGCCACTTCAGTTCATGATCATACCATCATCCCTTGCTTAAGCAGATTTGTGGTTATTATTTCCATGTTCCTTGTGGTAGCAGTTACTGGAACATTCTTAGTCCTACCACTAAGCGAGCTTTTCTTAGTTCTTAAAATCTAAAGGTAACCCTTTTCCTGTGCCAAGGGTTATGGCCTACTTAACCACACTCATGCTAACTTATGCTACAGCTAATATCTTACAGGATACAGGCCTATAGGTTTCTTGTGTTACAGCTGAATATAACAAAATCATGAAGGCAAGCCAGTGAATATTAAGGGGTGAATATAATGGGCAAGCTTACCCTATGGCCTACAGTTCCCCATGCCCTCCTACTACCCAACCTTCTCCATATTTCTTTTTACCTTTATTATGCATGGAGCTAAAGGTGAGTATTGCTAAGAGGTATAGGTGAACTGGTTCAGTGAAAATAAACAACCCAAACCTTCAGCCAAACATTGACTAGGCTAGGGCTAGTCAATTATTTTTTGTCAAGGTCCAAATTTCTTGGTCAAGGTATAGTCAAGGTCCAAACTTCAGAGAAAATAATGATAATAATAAGTAAATAAAAAGATTTTAGGTTCTGTTCAAAAGCATTTGGCAGTCTGGATTTGGCCCTCAGTCTGCCTGTTGATTATCCTTGGACTAGACCTTTCAGAAGAATTTTAAAAAGTTCAGTTAATTTTTTATCTCCCACCTTCTGCTTTCAGACTTCTATGCCTCCTAGCCTAATATTGGCAGGATAATTTAAATTATGTGAGGGAAACAATGCAGTTGGTACTTTTGACCTAAGTGAAACTTGAAAGTATAAAAGAAAAAAAATCTCACAAAAAGTTATCACAAGATTTCCAGCCCTATTTCCTTATCTAAGAGCTTTGATGGATAAGCCTGGATAGGAACTGGAAAAGCACCTGAATTTTGCATGCTTATCTGAACCACAAAATGTCCTGATTTCACAGCCAGTTTCTGAGTTAAAAAACTACCAGTATATTGTTGGACTCATTGTTACTCACAATTCCTTGTATTATTTTCTAGGAAGTTATGTTAGATATGCTGATAGGAAATGCCAAATACTGCTTGGGTTTCTTATGAGCAAAGACCACTAACTACTAAATCAAGCCACAAAGATATTTTAAAACTACAAATTAGGGCAAACTCCCATTGTGATCTAACTGGACTTTTTAAACTGTTGTAAAGGACTCACATTTTAACAATGATCCAGACAACTTCTGAGCTTCTGAAATTCTTATGATATGTTAATAGAAGTTTCTTGTGGGATCACCAGCATTCGTGTCACAATTAAATATAAAACAGTATTTCAAAAAGTAACACCAACATTGTTTATTATGTATGCATAGTTTGTATTACAACATAAATTCATTGCCATCATAGATCATGTTTCTGAGTGATTTGATATTATCTTTAGAATAACTGTACACAATATAAAGCCAACTGATTTTTTTCCTCTCTTAAAGATAATTCATCTTTCTTCTTGCTTTCATCAAATATTTTTTTTTAATTTTTTTATTTTTTTTAATTTTGCTATTCACTATCATAAATACTGGTTCCTTTCTAGATGTCACAAGTAGGGCCCTATCAAACTCCATTTGAAGTCAGAGAGACTTTTCATTGACGTTAAAAGGAGTTTGATCTGACCCACTATAAAATTTATTGAATAGGTCCTAATGCTACAACACGATCTGTATGGCAGATCCTCATACTCTTGTAGAATCCTTAAGTCAACAGGGATCTGCATGAGCCACTACTCTTGCACAAGATAAAGGGCCTGGAAAACTCCTGTTGCAGACTTTTGGCCAATGGTAAATGGGAAAGAGAAAGAAAGAAGTGGATAAATTAACCTAAACTGAACTCCATATTCCCAAAATGAGAAGTGGGACTCCATTTACCCATGTTTACTCTCAACTACACTATTGACCGTGGCCTAAGTATGGATCTAACTTGAAGCCCCTCAGAGACACCAATCCCCCAATTAAGAAAGATAAGGGTTTTCAACTGAAGTAACCATTTAAATTATTTTTACATGAGGTTAGGTGACCAGACTTCCTGGTATTCCCACTCCACCTTATTCTGACTCTCCGCTGCCCCCGCAATGAACTCTCAGGAGAACTGGCGAGGTTGGGAGATGGGAGCAGATGGGATGGATCAGAGAAGGTGTTACATTGAGGAGTGACAATGAGGCTGGAAATGAGCAGAGGAACTCTAATACTCTGATACAATACTCTGAAGCAATCAGATGTGAGGAAGATGCATTTCATTGGATCCATGGGACTCATGACCAGGCAGCTGGGAGGTTGTAGAGAGATAGACTGATTGATCATGCTGGATAGGGATAACACAAACTATTGCCTCATAATTCTATTAGTCAGTGAACCATACTGATGCAGATATCTACTGTATCGACTACATTATCTATGTTACACCACATCAAGGTACTGGAGTCACATTGTGTTGTCATTTCATATTATTTCAAGTGTGGTCTGTCAGTTTACATTGCATCACATCATTCTAAAGGTCACAAGATTACAAGAAAATATACCTCATGTTTAAAAGGGGATAGTTGCTGTTAAGCTCAGATACTCAAACTAACAAAAAGGCACACAGCAAACATGTTTCCTTATTGTTGTGCTTTGGCAGACCCCAAGGACCCATAATGGCTGACGTCAAAGTGTAATTTTTAAGGCTGTCGTAAGTGGCTTATTCCTACAGAGGACAATGTTCCCTCCTTGGCAGAGGAACTGATGTGGTTCTGGTATGCAAGATGGGGCAAGTAAACACAATATACCAGAGGATCATAAATACCTCGCTCTGTGCAAATATTCCAACAACAATACAGCATGGCTTGAGAAAGAACGTGGAAGAGGATTAGTTGCTCCATGGACCATCATGAACCATAGCTGTCCCATCATCTCTTCTCACAATCCCTAGCTCCAAAGAGGCCCAATGAACTGTCTGCACTGATCTGATTGCAGGACTAGTACCTAAATAACTTGCTCTTTCATACTTAGCCAGTGCACCAATTTTGACGAACAGGTGAGACAGCAGCATTCAAGGGTCAACCATACTGGTCCATAAAATGTCTAAAGACGTTTGATTTGGCACTGTATTTCTAAGAAATAAGTGCAACCAATTTACAGCATTTGCAAGCAATGTACTGGGTAGTTAGCAAACCAGTCACACACCCAAAAGATACAGAATTCAAAGGTAGAAATGGCCTCAGTTAGTAAAAGAATTGTTTTAATTGAGTTAATTAACTTGTATCAAACCCATAAGAATCCAGGACAAAGTGACATCAAGTGTAAATTGATGACAGATCATTAGATGAAGTTGCTTTCTCCATATTAAAATGCATGTAATCAACAGTGTTCCAGAGGGTCATAAATTCCTCGCTCTGTGCAAATGTTGAACATGTTGAACATTTGCACAGAGTGAGGTATTTATGACATTGTTCTTTTAAAGCATTTTTAACATTTTTCTTTTCCCTACCACCCAACCCCCACCAACTTTTCTGCTAGCTAACAACAACAGACAAATCTAAAACTACTATTTGACTTTGAAAAAAAGAAAATTGTATTGGTTAAGGAAAATGAGAATTCTGGGAGCAGCTGTCAGCATAAAAGTAGAACAAAAAAGGGAGAAAAAAATTACAACAATGCACAATTCAATTTATTTCTCAAATTTATTTCTGAGTGGCTCTTCTTCCTTCTTCCTTCTCTGCCCAATTACTACCTGTGCATAGCCAAGATAAACAAGTCCAAACTGTTTAGTCCATAGCCCATATAGTCTTGTTGCCACAAGCTAATGCATTATTGAAACAAGGACCTGATCCTCTGATCATATCTAATAATAACTGAGCTACGCTGATGAGGATCTGGCCCAAACTGTAAATACCCAGCAATTAATAAACAGAACAAAATTACTGTCTAGTCTCTTGTAGGTGGAAAACTACTATTCGCACCATAAATATGGTATTCTTGATTACATATTAAATTCATTTCTATCCAGCAATATTGTAATTTAGAGTATCAAGTGTATCATGAGGCAAATACATTTTACTTTACTATAACATGTAATTTTGTGGGGAGAGGTTTGAGACAATGCTTCTTAGTGTAAATTAGTCAATAGCATTTAAACTCTCCACAAAAAATATTATGATTATTTATATTGACGTAATGGCAAGAGAACTCAATCACAGATTCGAGCCCCATTGGGCTTGCCACTGTAAACCATACAACAAAAAGATGCTCCTTGCACCAAAAGGCTTACTATCTAAACACATGGTTACTAGATGCAATTGTTAAAATAAAGATAACAATAAAGATAGCATTAGTCTTTATAGATCTATATATTAATATTGGTAGTGGCCATGATTCCTGGCAGACAGTCAGATCTGTAAAGACTAAAAGACCACACAGGGGGTATCATCAAAATATTAAATATGGGTAGCGGTGATGGGCTACTAACTGAGAGCTCTAACTTCAATGGGAGTCTTTCTATTGAGTTCAGTGAATTTTACATCTGGCCCTAAGTGGGGAGAAATTTTGTATGATTATTTTAATGATACTTTCTTCAGGTTTTTACTCCTATAAAATGATGATTTAATGTACCTAACTATACAAAGATCTACCACCATATGATTCATAGTGCTGTCTTTGATTCTTTACTTTCCAGAACCTACTGTGTGGTCTGTGTTAGTCTTTACAGATCTGCTACTTTTCTGTGAAAGCACAAGAAATACCCTTCATAGATAAGCTATACTTTCTGTTTATGTATTTTTACAATAACAGATTCCTTTTGAGTTGCATCTGGTACTCAAGACAGAGACAAGCTGACCCAAAATGAACATGGAGCAGTCTTAAGCTTGAGGCCAGTTGCAAACAATGATTCACCTCCAAAAGGCAACTCTTCTTCTATCAGCAGAAATAGACAGAAATGAAGATGAAGGTTTCGACTCCTTTGAAAGGAGCGAGCCTTTCTATACTTGTGAGCTTTCATCTGGCGCACAGAAAATTACACTGAATTTTAGGAGAAAAAAACTATCTTTTAAACACAGGAGTATAGGGACTGCCAGGCTGGATCTAGTCCAGTATTCTGTCTTTGACAGTTTCCAGCAACAAATACTGCAGAGGAAAGTCCCCTGTTGTTCTAACTTCTACTGAGGCTGGACAGCTGCCGATTAGTGAGCAGCAACTGGTCCCCAGGCAATCACCAATAGATCTGTCCTAGCTCAGACATACTTGAGAATCAGGTCCAAAGTATACAGTGGATATAGAAAAGTATCTACGTTTTTACCCTTCATGTCTGGGTTCCAACACACTGTCTGGGCATTGCAAGAGAGCCAGTCCTGAGCCACTGTCTATATTGTATATGTTCTGTAGATACACAAAGGCCATGGTTTTATTGAGCTGTCACCCATCAACTTTTAGAAACACTAAATTCACTATAAAGATGTAAATAAAGTACAATTGAAAAGGCCATCTGGAAATGTCTTTACTAATTGCAGTTTGTTTTTATCAAAGAGAATTTCTTTATCCAAATTTAAAAAATAAATATTGTCCCAAGCTGGCTAGTTTCAGTTTTTAATATCCAAAGTTTTACCCACGTCACTGGTATCTAGCGCCTGGCAGGAATTGAGTTTTCTGCTTCAGGGAAATTTCCCAATTTTGAGAAACCAATTCCGTTCCAAAATAGAACAAAAACCAAAACAATCAGATTGCGATCTGCCCAACGATATACACATGGGGCTCCTGTTGACATCAACAGCAGCTGAGAGCAACCTTCTAAGTGCTGGATTTGGCTTCTTCTGATTATGCCATGAATCTACCACACAGATTAAAAAAAACCAATGAGATTAGAGGGAATTTAGTGTGATATCCATGTCCGCAAAAAAGTGGACTCAGATACCAAGTCACAAGGAGTTCAGCAACAAGTTTAAAGCATAGCTACTAGTTTAATGGCATCATAATAACCCAGTTCTGTTTTGGTTTAAGTCATCTATTATTAGCTTGGCTTGTCAGTCTGTAAAATCTAACAAGAATATGAAAGTCAGCTGTTATATCCCCAGAGAGCTCACTTCTCCTCCACCTTCCTTTATTTATTTATTTAAACTTTCAGGTCAGTTTTATGTGGCCTTCTCTCTACTTGCTGTTTCCATAAAAGCATACAAAAAGCAGGAAATACGGTAGAAACAAACCTGTTTGCATATTTCCTCTCCCCGTCTCTATCTACTCTTTGGGGCAAATTTTCTATATCCTCCTAATATGTACTTGTAATTGCAGGTGCACCTATTTGCCTGTGCAAAATCCTACATTTATGAATGCAATTACCCATTTCATGAAAGTAACCATAGGATTGTACAGACCAAAATGGGTAGGCACACATTTTGAAAGTATAATTTAGAAGACTCTTTAGAATATTTTATGCGGAACATGTATTTCAATTTTATACAAATGTTTATATATGCAGCTTAAATTTGACATCTTGGTTTTATGTTCAATCATCTATTAACTCAGATATTTTAAGAAGTTATAGGAAAGTATACTATTTCATATATTACTGAGTTACTAATGCAACGTATAAATAGATATGATACACTGTTTATGAACTATATATGAAATATATATAAATAACTATATATATAGGGTGGCCTGCTACAATTTTAAAGATTTTAAAGGTTTCCTCAATTTCATAAAACCCAATACACCATTTGGTTAAAAGAAACCATGTAGATCTTGCAATTTTTTTTTTAATCTACAGTATATTTTCTGCACCCAACAGTCAAAACCTGAAAGCCAAAATAAGAAAGCATTCAGCAGGATGCTAAGTACAAAGCACTTGTTGTCTGTCTGAACATTTATTAAAATGAAGCTTGAAGAGAGTTTAAAGTAAACTGAGGTTAAACATTTTAATTCAAATGAACAGGTGGAAACCGTTCTTATTCTATCTGATCATTGTACTCAGTGATTGATATCGTTAGCTAAATGGAACTTTTAAAATTTCCATTGAAAGTTATGGCCAATTTGAGAGAAGGTTTAATTGAATATTTCATACTGTAGGGAAAGCTAATAAAACTGGAGAGAGATTCTTGGACTATATCCAGTTTAAATGATAAAAATCCTTTCCCTGTTTTCTTCCTAGAGGATTAGTTTTAACTACCTATGCCAGTGTATTTTCATACAGAGTTACAAATCGGTATTTCTGCAAGACAAAAATGTGCCTTGGGAACAGCAACTCTTTTCAGGAAAATAAAAAGCCAGATAGATAGGACAGCTGAAGGGCATCACTGATTAAAACAACATAATGCTCTTCAAGGTTAGTCAGTTGTACTAAGACTTCCAGAGCACGAAAGAACTAAACTCACTCTCAATTTCCTTCTATTTTTTTTTTTTTTGGCCCATCACTTCAATTACCTTCATCACATCAAGTGTACAAACATATCTTCCTAATAATATTGAACTGATAACGACATTTCACATAGGACATTTCTAATAAAACAAGCAAACAAACAAATAAATAAATGTGAGCTTTTTTTTTTTTTTATAAACAAGTTGCATCAGGCATTTTTGGTGTGTGGCATTTTACAGCACAGTAAAAAAAACTAAAATAGATTTAAAAATGGATTTAAACACTCCTGCAAAAACATTCCTGTTTTATGGAGGATGGCTCTCCTTCTCTTGCTAACAGAGCTGCTGATAATGCCTGCACTTGTTTTAAGAAACCAACATGGTCAAGATCAGACATAAAACTGAGCCACGGCATATTGTTGGGATGGGGGGGGGGGCCATGTTGATTTCCAATGGCGGGAAAATGGTCGGTCATGTATCAAACAACCTACTATCCACCATTGGGTTGATAGCGGGTAGTCACGTATCAGGAAATAGACCGGGGTAATATGCAGTGTCCATTATGTCCTATAGGGTATAATTCTCTCAAATCATATGAGTACTAGTGAGACCAGAAGGGGGCGGTCAAGGCATGTCCCTTGGGATCTAATAAAAATCCCACGGCAGGAGTGAACGGGGCTTCAGATGACCCAGAAATTGACTGTCCCTGATAGCCCACTGGAGCCTGTTAGTCCTAGCTAATGCTGTGTGCTAGCGCGGTGATTGGGTGAGTCGTCTCTAGACGCGGTTGTTGTTCCCCTTTTCCCAATAAAGGTTTTCTTCACATAAGTCTTGCCTGTTGTATTCCATCCTCCGGACCACAACAACCATGAGCATTCTCATCATAAAGCAATTTGAACCCTTTGAGGGACATCATCATCATACCCCACAGTTCTCAGAGACAAAGGGTCTGGAAATACCAACCCACAGCTGCTCTATCTTAGCAGTGGAGAACATCGCAAATTCATCACAGTTAATTGAAGGGAGTGTTGCCACGGCGAGGCACTAGGCTCACTCAGTAAAATGGGCAAGCAGCTGGAAGAATTCAGATGGGCGGTTGCTTGTGGTTTCTGTAGCTGAGGACAAGCAAAGTCTCTTGACCTCAGTCACAGCACTTCTGTAACTCTGACCAAAGGTCTACAGAAGACTATACTCCAAGCAATTCCCCAATTATCGCCTCTCTTGTCTCCCCTTCACTTCACACAGATCACGGCTATGCTGAGTGCAAGCAGCTGTGCAGTAGAGAGAACTGTAACAAGTGATGCCAACTGTCTAACAGGTGATGTAAATACAGCCATTTGACACTTTGGCTGCAAGCATTGTCAGATATACCTTACCACAAGTAAAAAACAACACTTTTCAAATAAAATGTGGGGTCTAACTTTGACCCACAAAAGTAAGGAAGTTCAGATTTACCTTATTTGATTCTTTAGGCTACTTTATTGTGTCTACAGTACGGGGAGGTGAATTGAGCATTAAGTATCACCACAAAGTCACTCCATTTTATTAGACTGTAACCTATGTAATCTATATAGTTCAGCACTACAATTATGATCACAGATGCTTTCTCTCCACTATAAGACAAAAGCACAAAGGTTCTAGATTATTGATGCAAATGTTGTGACACCAAACTTCAATGTACTCAGTACACCACACCTGACCACAGCTAATAAGCAGATATATTCAGACTGCTCTGTTAGGGTTACATATATTAGCTCAATACAATGCATGATACAATCTATAATTAAAATGCATTTTAATAACGTTACATAAAACACAGGGGGATTTCTCCAAGTCCCTTGACATGAGATCAGTTATAAAGGAGAGACAGGCCCCATTGCATATTTATTAATGACCAAGTCATTTGTTGTTTTCAATTTCTGAAAGTTAAAAATTGCCAAAGGGACATTTCTGAAAGGTAGTTTAAAAAATAAAAATCAGTCCTGGGCTGATGTCTTATTAGTTAAGTTTGAGCCTAGAGGAAATAATTCGAGTAAAGCTGTACATCCATGGAAATTCCAAATGCCAACCTTTAACTATAGCAATACCTGTAGCGGTACTCTAGAGTAAAGAAAAAATACAAAGCACTTCAGGAAGAGAAACAGACATAAATGTGGATTCTATTTCTAGAACCAAAATAACACAGCAGTTTTTGCAGCATCTTCAAAAGCAGCTGGAGAATGAATTAATCTATTTGGCAGATCTGTCTGAGTTTTACAGCAGCAACAGGTGAATCAAGTTAAAGACAAAAACTCTACTGAAACTTTTTCTTATTTCATGAACTAAAAATTTTGTGTCTAGAATTTTTAAAACATTTTTTTATCCATTATTTTTCTTTTACATGTGCCTCTTCTTAGGGGCTTGGGTTGTGCCCATAACTGTCAGAGTTTGAACATTATATCCATATTTTTGGGTGCTTATTAAAACCAAGCCAAACCCACACTCTGAAACTTGGTTCGTCAGTTGTTGGTTATTTCTTCCCTTTTGTCCTCCTTCACTCTCCCAAACAAACATACAGTAAAAGTGGAGGGTATTATGCGATCTACCTAATTAATTCAAAACTTATCGCTTATATACACTAGAAAGTACTCTATAACAAGTTTATCAGGAGTTCCTCTTCCTCCACTAGCATATACAGAAGCAAACTAAACAGACGTGGTACAATATTATAGTAACATTAGGCCTAGCTATTTTAAACTCTGTCATATTCAGGGGGAGGGGGAAGGAAGGTTAAGTTTGAAGTTATTGCGAAGTATATGTACACATTCAAATACTATTCCTTGCTGTAAATTTTACCAATTTTAGTTGGACTTCATCAAATTGATACCTTTGCCCAATACATTCAAACTAAATAGGGTTAGTTGTTGATTTTGAATAATACTGTACATTTGTTTAAAAATCAGAGTTCAGGCACATCTCCAGTGAACAGTTTCAAGTAAATTACTGCACATTTATAGTTAATTCTTCCAGGTCAGGGCTTTCCCTAGTTCCAGTTGAGGAGGTCAGCTGATGACAGAGGGACCCAGCTGGGACTCATTATTCTTTAAGGGAGATTCCCCAGCTGCTGATAGCCTACTTCAAGAATGTCATTTTTCTCAACCATTTACACAATGACTTCTACCTTCTTTCTGTTCATTATCCTCACTGGTCAGGCCGATGTTTTGGCATAGATACTACACTGAAGTGCAAGTCATATCTGATTAATTGTGGCCTGGAGTTTTTGTAGTCCCCTGCCACAGGCCATGATTTAGGTCATGAAGTTTTTGTACCTTCCATCACTGCCTCTGCAAAGTCAAATTCACTAGAACTGAGTGGTTGACAGTCCATTGTATCTTGTCTACCTCTGCTTTGAGATGGTCAGAATGTTTGTATTGGGTGGAATTCTACATCTCCCTTGCAGACAAGCTCTGAGCTGAGTTGATGTGTAGATGTGGCAGCAAGTCTGTCAGATGAGACAAATTTGACATCTTCTCTGGGAGAGTTTTATAAAGTAACTCACTAATGTTCTAAGGGCAATGGACCACAGGTCATGAGGATTTTTTACTGAGAATAAACTAGATGTTACTTTAGAGACTGCTACTTTGGAGTCATTCTATCTCTCTAAGTAATCCACGAGGGTAGTTTTGGGAATCTGCTTTTTGGCCCCAAGAAATTTCTTGTGGGGATAGGTGTAAGCCTGTATTCTAATAGATAGACCTCCTCTTCAATAAGTATATATGTTCAGATTCACCTATTGTTCCTTGCTGGAAGATATAGGCAACTTGGATGATGTTATTGGTACGGAAATGACACACAATATTATGTCTGTTTTCATCAGACCCAGGAACTTAGATTGGGATAAGCTGGCTGTGGTTCAGTCTTGACAAGTGTGACAGAATGCTTGAAGGCTGAGAAATAGCTCCTGCCTCTTTTTTGAGAAAGTGTGTTCATTCTTTGTCAAGGAGTTTTGATTTTGTAGGTAACCTTGGAGACTTCTCTGTTACTAAAGTATCAGTTGGGACTGGTGACCAAGAATATCTTTTTCATTGGTATGTGGCCTTTCTATCTGATCTGGGTGCACAGCAATCCATGTAACTTCCAGGCTGCATTATTGCACTGAGGTACTCTAGTGGTATATGGAGGTACTCTAGAAGACCACTCAGGTGCTTCCTCTAGTGCAGAATGTTGTTAGGTAAGTTATGAATTTTCTCCAAGGATTGTCCTGGTTTGCTATTCATTTTTGGGTACAATTCAAGGTGTTGACTTTGATGTAGTAGCTTCCTGTCTAGCTGGGAGTCTGCATCTCTCTTCATGGGCTTTCATGACAATTTAGGTTAACCTGAGCTCATTAAACTCAAAATCTCCAGATAATAAACATAAGGGTTCTTCAGGAAAGGAAAGTGTTTTCTTGGCAGACTATACAAGAGCCAGACTACAAATACTATTTTTCCACTAAAGTAAACATTAATCAATAAAAGCTATGGAATAACTACCTTACACAAGGCTTTAAAATACTGGATACTTGGAGTAAACACTCACAGGGGCAGTAACCATTCATCCCTGTATTATCTAATCATTAGAAAAGGTAAAGTGAATTCTTAACATATGCACAGGTTCTAAACTGGCTGAAGAGAACAACCTTTTTGCAGAAATCCTCAAGGTGGAAGGAATTCTCTTTCAATCACACAACTTCAGTGGAGATCCTGATGTTTTTGTTTTCAGGTCAAAGTACGTCAGGCACTATCTGAAGTAAAACTGATTCCTGCCAACTTTTTATTCTGCTATTTACAGAAAGGTTTAGGCAAGGCATTCAGTTCTCAAATATTTGTGAATAAGCAGATAAAATTTCCAGTGCCTAGTGAGTAATATAATATTTCTCCTGGGTACGAGCAAGTAGTAGGTAATCTGTCTGGCATGTTTCTTTAACTGAAAGATGTGGAGCCTGATTTTCACTCAGTGGAAAGCAACTGTGCTGTATTCTGTTTGCCTAACAGAGCAGCCAAAATACATTGTTCTATGTCATAGTTGTATGTTTTGCAAAAATAGGAGGAAAACATGATACAATACTGCAGAGTAACTGCATTATTGGTCTTGTTTCAGTAAAGGCAACAGGAGTGCATTAGACCCTGAGTGTTTGTAGTTGTAAAACTTTAAGAGGACCATTGCATACCTCCAAGAATTGTGAGCACGTGACTAGTATAAATATGTACTTGGTTATACCCAGTATGAGCAAAGCTGCTGCACAATTATGGAAATCTTGGGTATAATTTTTAAAAGTACTATATTAACATCCCAAAACACATAATGGATGGAATGGAAAAATGATTAAAAAAAAAACAACAAAAAAACGGTAATGTTTAATTTTAAAACAGAGAGAGAGAGAAAGAAGCAGGCTAGTAAGAAGGTGGCACTAGCTGTTAAATAGGCCAGTGGACTAAACTGGAGGCATATCTGAAGAGGAAGCATACAAAATGTAAATGGGTTGGTTGGCCAAGCCTGGTAGAGAGGTGGACACCAGCTATGCTGCATAAAGAAGCTCTGTCAAAAACCATCAGATTGATAGAGGAGTAAGACTGTTGAAGTCCAAAGAGGGAGCAGAGTGGGACTGGACCCACGGAGGTGATAGGGAGGGATACAGACTCAAACGATTTCAGGGGCTCACCATTTAGATTAGATTCTTTCCCTATTTCACACAGGCTAATCTCTCCATTTAACACTGGCTGAATCACTGGAGAAAATAGACTGTTTCTAATCATTGGGGCCATAGTCATATCCTCATTGATCAAAGCAGTTTTGGAATAATACCTGGCAATACAAAGTAAGGTCATCTTCACTGATGTAAGCTGGCCTGTCTTAACCCACTATTTTCATGCTGGCTGTCCTAGATCATGCTTAAAAAAGCCAGTTTTAATGTGCTGAATAAAACAACAACTATCTGATCTGGCACAGCACAGATTAAAAGAAGTAGGTTGAAGAGAAAGCAGTTTGCTGTTCCTTGTATAAATCAATGAAGCTGACTTGCTTCACCCTCATTTTTTAATCCTTTAAAACTGTATGGATCATTATAAAAACAGCCACACTTTTTACAGACCCCTGTTATCAACATTATAGCTGCTTTTATAGAAAGACTGCAACCGAATTAAATTGTAAACAGATTACCAAAAAAAGAGAACTTGGGATTTGCATTTTTCCTACTGAATTTCAATAAAGGGGAGAATAAGGAAGGATCACAAGAGAGATAAGCACAGTCCTTCCCAAGATTTACTTGTATCTACAATTACTATGGAAAACATTCATGCATTTTTATATACTTAAGCTGCCAGTGGGACCAATATGTTTATGCTTTTGGGGGAGAGGCTTGTCAATAGCTCTATTATAACTCCCTCACTTGGGATGTATGTAACTCAGAGTATGCCTGTACTACAAATTAAACATGATGTTTCAGGTCTCAGCCCAGGAGCAAATTTTTCACAATGGAAAAGCTTCTGTAGTTAATTGTGGGGCGAACCATCAGAGGAGAGGGAGTCGCCCACCAGGGAACTGATTATTAGAACTGATTGGGAATTTTTGGACAAAACGTTTATTCATTAAAAAATGTCAATTCAGCTAGAAGTATAGGGTCTGACAAAAATTTCATTGAGAAGGCTCCTCAGGTCCAGGATGGAAATCTCTCTTTCTCTCTCTGATAGTTAAGGCATTTACCAGGGAGGTGGGAGACTGAAGTTAAAGTCCTTACTCTGCCTGATTCTCGTTTTCCAGCCAGCCTTATTATGTATGCCCATTCTAAGACATTCTAATGCAAGAGAAATTCAGCTTCTAAGCACTTGCTTCATAACACAAACCAGGCAGGTATATTAAACCCTAAACCATGCATCCTGCCCTCTATTATTGCTTACAGCAGTTACAGTCTATCACCCAACAAAGGCAGACACCATAAAGAAATATTTCTATGCACAGATTTCAGCACAAGTGGAAGAATTGCCACGGAAGGGCAACCTCCACCTGTTTATTTATTCATTCATTGGTGTGAAATTAGGTAGCAGCAGCCTGCAGTTGTCTCTGATTTTTCATTGACTTGAATGCCTGCCTACCTCCCATCACAAAGACCCCAGGAATTTAAAGAGAACCAATCTGGGAAAACAAAAAATACCTCTTATACTATTATTGCAAATGCCATATCAATGCAAAGTTTGTGTGATTTTGTTCCTCATTGTTCCAAGTTCCCTTTTCAGATGCTCTGGCCAACATATATTACAGAGCTTAAAAAACCAATAGTGTATGCTTGTGGGTGGATGTGAAAATTTCACAAGCTTTTTCCTCCTGAATGAAGGAAGTGTTTAATCCTTTAAACAGGATCCAGTGTTATAATCTCCAAGTGGCTACCTTGTATAAATGGATTTATGTTATTTGATATATGTTGTTTGGACATGGGGCCAGATCCTCAGCTGAGGTAAATCTGTGGACCTCCACTAAAGTAACTGGAGTTGAGTTACACAAATTTACACTGTCTGAGGAGCAGGGCCTCGTTCTTTAAGAAAGCTAATATGTCCTAAAACTGGAGCAGCTATAAGATACTTCACTTGTTCTCAGATGTACAATAATTAATGCACATTGCCAGGACAACCTTTTAGAATGGTTACAAGTAATGCTGAATCATTTGTGTACAACCTGTGAATACCAGATCTTAAGACGACTTTCCGTAGCACTCTCTGGATTTTTTACTTTACAATACTCTTTTTGGGATTGGGGGCATATGCAGGCACTCTTTCTTTATGTCTGCTTAGCATGAACAAAGTAGCCTAGGCACAGGAGATTTTTCACATCACTGTCCAGAAAGTTTCCCTCAACTATTTCTTTCTTTTATGAGCTCCAATCTTGCAGACCCTTTCACATGCTCTTTTACTTTAATGGGTGTTCCATTTGCAGAGAGACTGGAGAACTGGACCCTCTGAATGTAAACACACACACACAAAATCCCACACAAACACAACATTGAATTGAATGTTCTCAGTTACACCAATGTATATTCAGAGTAACTCCACCGAATTCCACAGAGTTACTGCTATAATCTGAGTGCAGAATTTGGTCCTTTCTGCACATATCATATAAATATATTCATCTTCAAAAGGGTTTATAAACTATAATTAATCTTCACAACACCTCTGTGTGACACAGAAACGTGACCACCGTTATTCCCGCTTTTTCAGTAGAACGTAGTGCTCACAATAGCTCTCCAGATGGATGACACAGGAAAGTGAATATCCACACAACGGGTATAGCCTTGATAGTTACTTGATAAACTTCCTAATGCTGTCTTGCTAATGTGCTTCAACCCTAACCTGGTGGCATCACCTGTAGAGGTGAAAGAGTTGTTCATTTTCAGTGGTTCATTAAAACCTTGACCTCTCCGTTCAGGTGTCCAACAAGATGGCTTGTGATCGTTCTTCTCATAGGGGACATCCATCCAGTAGAAAACGGATTGAGACTTTAATCTAGGCCATCAAACACTATTTAAATGTGTCCTAGAGGTGAAAAACTCTGTTTCTCGTTAAAAATAATTTCCCAGAGCCTTGCATTTTCAACTTTTCTGTATAGTATGTATTAATGTGCATTAACACATGTTAATACATGTATAGTTTTCTGAAGCTGTTAATATTGATGCTGTTACTTCAAGTATGTACTTCAAGTTACACTTCAGACAATCTAGCAATACCTGAACAATTGTTTTAGATACATAAAACCAGGAAAGGTAAGAGATGTCTTTCTGTTTAAACTGTTTACAAACAAGCATGAGAGTAACAGATGTATAGCTGTCTATCAAATCTACAAAGGCCTTTGAAGTAGGTAATGATAAAGTAAAACTTTTGCACAGTACAGTTAATAACAATGATACGTAAGTATGATGCAAGACTGTTCAAATTAGTATTTTCAGCACTAACAAATGAGGTTCTTTTGTATGCCTGCACAGAGAATTTCCTACATCATCAGACCCCCAAGGTATTAAGGATAAACACAAAATAATTGTATCTCTAGAGATAAAACACAGCTAGTTGCCCCCTGCGGAGGCTCTTGTTTTGATGTTATGATAAAGAACGTTATGTTAGGAAAATCTCTGAAGAAATGTATCACAATAAAATTGATACACAGATAAAAATCAGATCAAATATTAATGAAGGCAGCACACTAACAAATGAAATGCAAGGTAGATGATATGCATTTCTTCAGGAGAAAAGTTTCAGTCGGAGATTTCTGTTACCTTACAACAAACCTATTTGTTTTATTGTATAAAAAGGAATGCTATTTCTACTGGGTTGGTGTGGTCCTTCTAAAGTAAACTAATTCTAAACACCATATATCTGTGGTAATTTGGCAGATTTTAATCAGCAGAATCATGCAAAATCATGGATTAGAATTTCAATGGAAAGTAACAAATGTTACCAATTGACATATTTTACCAAGATTAACAAAAAGGACAAAACATTTTTGAGGCACTGCAGCTGAAGAATCTTAATACACCTATGTCACTGGTCAGAGTGTTTATGACTACCTGCTTTATCAGGCGGCCATATGCCAATTGGTGGCATCTCTCAGGTTTTTTTTTTTTTAAATTACAAGTCACAGAAGCTAAAAGAAAGACTATTAAAGAAAACTATAATTTCCTATTCAGCGAGAAAAATGCTCAGTAGGTAATCAAAATGTATGCACTGCTTCAGCAATTTTTTTCATTACAATTTAAATAATAGGTTTCTCTATATTGAAATTAAAGGATTATACTGGATTGAGAACTGCACTACATAGAGTCTACAGATTATTTTTTTAAATGCCTTGAAGACAAATAAGAAATTCTCTAAGCAGTCTTTTATTTAGGCTGAGACCTTTAGTTTTAACTTTATACTCTATTTGTTTAAAAAGTAAGTCATTCCGTGTCATAATGAGGACTCTGCAGACAAACTAATTATACGAAGAATAACTATTTTTAGACTGCTTTGGTAGCACTCTGTTTTCTCATTAGAGCAATGTTCAGGAAACAGCAGAAAATCAAAGACGTTCTGACGGGTTTTTCCTGACCTGTTTGCTTCACAACCTGCTGCATAGGAAATAGAATTTAAATTGAAAGGTATCACCGAGCTATTAATATTTGGGTTGTTAGCAGAAGAAAAGTTGGTAAAGCATTTAGAGGATCACCAACTAGTTCAAAGTCAAGAGAATTAATGACTTTTTAATTTATTTTTTTTTAAATCATTTAACTTATCTAAACAGAATGGACTGTAATGATAATACAGAATTAAATCTTATGAAAGTAACACCATAGTACTGGTGAGCCACATCAACCGCAGTATTACCACATAAACTCAGTGTTTTTAACACTTTGAAGCTTGGTCATTTTGCTACAGTCACTGTTTCTAGAATACATCTTCACAAAGAGATTTCATAAGATTTCTCAATAAGGAGGTAATGAACACAGAGCAAACATATGGCATCAATACTATATCTGAAAAAGTCCATAAACACATTCTAAACAGAATGGAGGGCTAGCTGGACATGACTGTGGTATAAAGTGGGAGGGGAAGGGTGGAGGGTTAGTGGTCTAAACATCAGGTTTGACATAAATAGACTTCTTACAAACACAAAATGCAATGAGGGTAGCTACACACCTTTATACTTCATTCATAAATGGTCTTTCAGATAAAACATTTTAAAATAGCAAGATCATCATCAAAGCTGAAAATGGAAACGATCATTGAGACTATCCAGTCCTGTCTGTTCTATTGATATAAACGATCCATGTCCCGAAATAGGAGCTTTTGCTAGGATCACAGCCAAAAAATGCCTCCACCCACAGCTCCATTCCCTCTCCCACATACATACACACTGTTTTGCAGTGTGGTGAACACTAGTTAACACTTTACTATCACATTCTGCCAAAAAAAAGGAGCTGCTCTATGAACTGATTCCGTATTGTAGAGGAAAACCTAAATTTTGGACTCATGCTTCCCACATAAACATATAGCCCATTTCACGCTTAACTAGTTTACACATGTCAATCCTACATATTTGCTAATGTTGCTGAGACTGTAATTAAGATTTGTGTGATACTAAGAGAGAGATTAATATTTTATGGGGAGCATGTTTCCTTATCAGATGCAGGCACAAGGAAGTTGCTTGTGACAATGTGGAGTCTTGTTACAGGCAGTGGAACTGTGCTATGTGGGTATAAGGATATGGTTTAAAGATGGCCTATAACTTGCTATATCCTTGCTTTTTAGGGTTTGCATTGTGGTGGTGGTGGTGGTGGTGGTAGGGATATTCACTTGAAAGACAATATAGAAATGTATACAAGTAAATAGAAGAAACACTCCAAACAGTATGAAAATGTGATGGCCACCATCTTGGTCAACATAGAAGATTGAACTGGGGACCTCCAGAGCTGAAAGGCAGAGATCTTTACAGTCTGAACTAAAGAGTCAGGCCCTTTAGTAAGGAGCTGTGACAGACTCGCATCTTCCGTGGAGTCATCACAGAAGGGAATGTGTAGCACACACAGATCAAAAGGCAGAGAAGGCTCAGTCTGAGGCACTAAGGCCAAAGGAGTTTAAATACTGGACAAGCCCCAATTTGTGTGACAACTGCCATCTTGACTGAGACTCTGGGGCTTGAACTAACAGCTTGAACTACTACAGCTACAGCATAGGCGTAGTTTAACATCTCTGTTTGGGGGCACAGCACCAGACAGGCCAATGGGGCTGCACGTGGGGGGGGGGGGGGGAGGAAGGCAAATTCCGAGCCTGCCTGAGACTTGCAATTGGGGGGAGGAGGGGGCAATATGCTCTCTGCCTCCGAAAACCACACCCAAGAGCTTCAGCTAAGGCTGAAGTGTAGCATTTAGCCATTATCCCAATGTGGGAGCAGCAATCAGCTACTTTTCCCCCAAGAGGAGCTCTTGGGAGGGGTTGTGGGAAGTCTATTTCTAGAACAATATTAGTGCTAAGTGGTTATGAAGAATCTTACATCTTCTGCTGACTACAAATAAAAACTAGAAGCGAGGTATTGAGTTCTGTAGATTAGACAAATATAAAGATGGACTTCAAACAGCATTCAGAAAGCATGATGAATGAAGAAGGTTGCAAGGCATATGTGACATCATGTTACGTGCAGAGCGTTCTAGTATATTCCAAAAAAATAAAACAAAAACAATTTTTTTTTAACCAATAGTTATTGCACAGTACACGACTTAAAGCATTACCCTTTATTAGGAATTAACTGCAATAGCCAAGTTGCCACAACACAGTAAGTGTTGACTTTGCTGACACCTTTTTATCAAAACTCTTGACCCTTTAACAATTAACATCCTGCAGTTAAGGAGTTTTGTCCACAGACTAAATTAACTGTAAATAAATTGATTCATCCTCTAATAAATTGACTTAAATGATGAGAAACAATTTTGGTTTAGTGTTTTTAATTAATTTTAACTTGCTTTTCTCTCTTTTTTGTTCCTTTCACATAAACTTCCAGAGGAAATTTATAAAGTTTTAGCCAACCCTTTTATAATATCAATATACTCTTAATCGCTTCTCAGAGGGGTTTCATATATATTAAAATGCAAACATACCTCCAATGGTTACCATTTAAAAAAAAAAGAACAGTTACTTATAGATTCTTCACAGTGGTTTCTGAGATATAGGAAAACAACTTAGAAGAGGAAATAACTGATGTTTCTCAGATACTAACATGTTATAAATCTTGATTTTCTTCATGGCTACGAGAGTAGTACATGTAGCATACACAAAAGATAATGGCTCATATCCTCAGCTGGTGTAAATCTATTAAGCTCTGTTCACTTCAGTGCAGGATCTGTTTCTACATGCATAATAAAGTGAATTAAAAACCAAATCCTGAGAGCTGCCAAACACCCTTCTGTTGATTCTAGATCCTAGAACAGTATCTTAATAACAAAACCATATTTTCTCTTTCTGCAACCCTTTTTCCCTTCATTCACTTAACACCTTCTGTCTTTTTTGGTGAATGAGGCAGAGGTCCTAAGACAACAACCTCATTAATTACACAACCTTGTCTCATTCACCATCCATCCTGCACACTCAATGAGGCATAGTTCCTGTGGGAAAAAAAAGAGTATGTGATCACATAATTAACAACTATCATAATGCATATACATAAAAGAGTAAAACTAAGGTTGCACAGGCAACATTAATTCTGGGATATCCTTACATTAAAGTGTTTGTGTGTTCATTTTAATGGAATTTTTGTATGGAATTTTCTTAGGTTCTTTAAAATAAATAAATAACTATTTGAAAAATCATGCGCGGTAACATGGGTTATCAGCAGAATGTGAATCCAGGATCTGTATTTCACATTGCAGGCCTCTACCACTTGAACTAAAAGGTTAATTGATATCAGTTAGCTGGTATCCACTAGACAGCAGTCATCCTCTTTGTGCACCAGTCACCAAAAGTGGGATTTGACACCTAATTTGCCAGTGAGATAAACATTTACTTGCCAGACACCAGCAGAATGCTGGGAAATTAGGATTCCAGTGTTTTGTTCCTGCCAAGGAGATTGCATATTCTAGTGGTTAGAGCAAGGAACCAGGAATTAGAGCAATTGGGTGCTATTAGTTTTTTAAAATGCTTTGCATTTACATGATGCCTGTTCATGCATTGTTATTAATGGTTACTAGGCAAGAGTACCCTATTTTACAGACATTATTGGCCAAGAAATAGATTTGAAATATTCATTATGAAAGGTAGTTTGAGAGTTGGGTCTGCCATGCTATGGAGATGCATGTCAGTTCTGTCAGAAATGACCTTATGCAACCTCTCAGACCTTCAGTTACCTCAGCCAAGGTTTCCAAAGGCAACTAGTGATTTTTGGACACCTCAAAATGTGTGTGTCTCCATATGAAGGCACCTTAATGAAGCCTGACTTTTCAGGGAGTAGATGCTCACTACTTTCTGAAAATCACCCCTTTTAAAATGTGTCAGGATGGCCACCCAAGAACAGAGGCACCTAAAATCACTAGTCTCTGTTGAAAATCTTGACCTCATCTATAAAATGGGGGAAATTATACCTGACTGCCTGCCAAAGATGTAAAGATTTGCTAAATAATAAGGACCATGACATGCAAAGAATTATTAGCACAAGTCACTGGAAGACTCAAGACTAGAATTAGAATCATAGAATTATAGGGTTAGAAGGGACCACAAGTGTCATTTAGTCTAAACCCCAATTCATGGTCTATCGGACCAGTATACCTCTCCCAAGTCAAAATATATTCTAATGGGGAAAAATGAGGCAAAGTTTCTTTTGAGCTTTAGCTCTGTAGGTATCATTTACCTATGATGTAAGAGAGACTGTGAGCTCAGGGAGCATGTGCAGTACAACTGGAATGTTCAGCAAAATAAGGAACAACTATTGAACAAGTTCTACTGGGCATGTGCAAATGGCAATTTTTTGTGGCTTATAACTCGGGCTTGTCAGTTTTTCATAGGGATGGAGAAAGATGCTGATTCGACTTCAGGACTATCTCCCTACCAATTTACAGTTTCCTACATCCAATTATGGATGTGCCTGAACTCTTAAAAATGGTCAGGTTTTTTAACATTTGAAAAACTACCTATTTTCACTTGTGTCATCCTTAGAAATGGCTGAACCATTATTTGTTCAAACTTTCAAAAGCAAGAACCTGAGGCTGCACATCTCAGTCCCTCTTGTTCTCTGTCTGTGACAAACAATAGCTTTGTCTCCTAAGGGCTGTAATACTTCGGTCTAATTTTAGCTGCCGGGTTTAGAGCACAGGTATCATTGGTGGTACACAGGAGGTCAGACCAGATGAACTTTATGATTCTTTGAGACCAACCTGGAAAATTTCAACTTGAATGACTATAGTTTGTTAAATTTAGCAGCATCTGAAACTGGGTTATAATGAAAAGTATTTGGCAAGCATTACTATAAGCATCACTGCAGCTCCATCTAGAATGCGTGTGCGCACACACACGCACACTTTCTCTCTCCCGGCTCTTTAAAATGTTTCCAATCCCACATGTGATTTCCTTCCCTGTTGGGTGAATTCCATTGAAAAGCATTGAGTTCCTAAAGAACAAAAGCAAAAATAAAATACTTACTTTCTGCAGAACAGGAAGAATATTAAAGAACCAGGCTGCATACACAACCACACACATACTGTAGATACACACCCACAGCCTGTGTGCAATAGTGGTTTACAGAATACTTAGAAAACTAATTTACTTCCTGCATTTCCTGAAGTTCTAGCTTCCTTTCATGTAGCTATTCCATCTTTCAATTCACAAAAGTAAAACCTCTTTAGAACCAAAATAAATACTAATCTTAAATTCAATGTACCCTGACAGCAAATAAGTTTGCTGTGCTTACTTCAGCATGAATAAAAAGCCCGCAAGGAGACTCCTACATAAGAGTATATTTACAAGTTCCATTACCCACTGGAGAGATTGATGTAATAAACCTATAATAAAAAGCCTCATGTTATGGATTTCTTTAATGTTTCTTATCAAACAGCCTGTATTACGCTGGCTTGTGTATTCAATTTAAAATAGGTTTTCAATAAGTGCCTCAGAGCTAGAGGTCATTTTAGCTTAGTTTTCTGACACATATAAATGTTTACAGTCTTTTCTATTCCTTAGAATCTGAAAGACGTGTTTGTAGTTTGGTCAAGTACTTTACAGCATTAATCTATATACATTTTTTTCTTGTATCTACCTCCAAAGCTAATACAGTTGCTGGGCCCATTATGTAATTTATTTTTTATTACTAAGTAGGAATGGGTGAACTGTTTCACATCAAGTAAGACTAGCACACAGAAATTGTTTTGCACTATTTATAGCTGTCACTGATTTCCAACTTGTTTGTATTTCATGTTGTCTCACTGGAACACAAATAAGGTATTCCTTATTCCTCTCAAGGCAGATACACTCCAGTAGTTACTTCACCTTCTATGTTAGTGGAAACAGGAAAATGTCAGACAGTGGATGCAGTGCTTGGAGATGCAGGCAATAGTAAAACATAGGTCCTCTTTTCTGTGCACTGGATGTAGCTAACTGCATGCAATATCTTTACCAGTATGATTTAATGGCTAATGGATATCCATTGCAATTTAGTAAATAGTTTGAATCAATGAAACACTACTATGCTACTTTTTTTCTTGCTTTAAGTTATTCAAGATGCTCTATTATTTTTATTTCCAATCTGTGAAAACAGTTACAATCTTAAACTCTGATCCTGCAATCTGAACAATGTGGGATCCACTCTTACCTTCAAAGGGGTTCCATAGAAGACTATGGGTTTGTCTACACAGTGCAGTAGTACATTTCTACTGGATGTGGAGCGTGAATTCGAACACGCACCAATGTGTCATGCACTAACTGGCCTGTATACTCTCTGTTGGTACTCATTAAAAATTCCCTAGTACACATTAAGCTAGTCCCGTTTCTAACAGTGCTATGTTACACACTTTTAATGAACACCAGCAGGGTGTACACAACCCAAATAGTGTGTGACACTTTGGTGTGCTTTAGTATTCAGACTCCACTGATGTGCACTACCACACCATACTGACAAGCCCTAAGAATTTGGGTATGAGTATCTGATTTCAGGATCAGTGCTCCAAAGTTTATTCTCCCTTCATGGGGTAAAAAGTTATTACCATTGGGAGTTACATGTAGTAAGATGATCTTTCCCTTCATGCACCTGGATCCAAAGCCTACTGAAGTCTTTCTGTTGATTTCAGTGGGCATGCAATCAGGGCTCATATGCAGGCAAAATTTCCAGGGAAGTCAAAATAAATAAAATAACCCCCAAATTTACAGAGGTGGGTTTTCCCCCACTAGAACAGTTAATATTCTGGATTCTACATGTTAGAAGAAAATAAAAAGGGAGAGAGAATGTCAGACAAATGTGAGAACACTATAGGGCATTAAATGGAAATTAAGACTCTTAATTCAACTTCTATGAGAACAGTAGATATACTTTTTCTGTCAATCTCAATCTGACAAAGGTGAAGGGCACTCAGAGGCAAGGAGTCAACTTGCCTTTAAAAAGGAGTTAAAAATAGAAAGCTTAAAGCACATTAGGTGAGCGCTAGTTGTCCAACATGCCAAATACTGGGGGGATTCTTTTAGATCCAACAGTTGCAGCTACACATCCAAATTTCCCTTAAAATTGGGGGACATTTTGAAACGAAAAGAGATGCCTTTTTTCTTTTAGCTACATTTCATTAATCCTGCCACGAGACATCTAGAAAACAAGATGCATTTTTGCACACATGCAGTATAATTTAGCCTACTATTTAACGTCCAAGCATTTCCCAACTTAGCAATTAACAGTACTGGTTCAACTATATTCTTGTTCTTGAGACATATGCTTTAGCAGGGCCATAGCCAGGATCTCCATGAGGTGTGACATGGCTGCAGAAGCCGAACCTTTGCATACAATGCCCAGAAGTATCATCACCACCTAATCATGTGAAGCCCTTCTTACCCACAAAAGGACTCATTCCCTCCTGGTGTCTGTGTCCCCTCAATGCTATTTCCCCTCCCTTTGTCATTTCGATTCCCCACTGTGTCTGTCTCCTTCACATTTTTCTTTCACACAGCCATTGTATCTACCCATTTTGTGCCTTGAGTTCAGTTCCATCCCTCCCCTTCATCTCTCTGTCACTTTTTCTTTCATCTCTTTGGCTCTTTTCCTTCCCTGTCCCCTGAATTTACATTCTCCCACTCTCTAAATTCTGCCCCTCCCTATTCTTTCACCTCCTCTCCCATTTCACCCTTATTTGTATAAGTACATTATTTTTAAATATCATATTGACATAGCAAATCAGAGAAGCATGATAGTTGTAACACTTGCAATCCCTATGTATCCCCATTGACCTATCCATGGTAAGAGTTCAGTGATGACAGTGTCCAATCCACAATATTAATGTGGTTCACTAACCACTCAGACAAAAGGTCAAAGGCTCAAGTTGCACACCAAAGTTTAGACTCATATATAACATTGACATGCTATTAATACAGCATGTCACCGGTGCTTTTCTTCAGATGAGATGCCCAGTGATGTCCCTTTTGCCCATCACTGAGAGATGCACAAGTAGAAGTTAAATGCATCAACTCACTTTCTGAAATAGCTAAGTCACAGCATCCTAACCAGCATCCCCACACTCAGGTTCTAATACCCTAGTCTGTGTGAGACTTTGGATGCTGCTTTAATGACCTACACTTTCATTGTCCTACAAGTATCCCATTAATTTGATATACTCTGAGTATGAAAAGTAATATACAATAAAAAATCTGTTCTATAACACAACTCAATCCATTCACCTCTCATGGCTGCTCGTCAGGTAACAGAACATAGAGATTTCTCTATTTATTGGTTCATTAGGTCCATATTCCCCAACCTAAGTAAATGAGATTGCTACTAAGAGTAGCTTGGAAGCAGGACTTCATATCCACCCTACATTCTACACACACTGAAAACATGCTGTGCTGCTGCCTCTTCAGATAAAGAGGGAGTTGGCCTCTTACCCGCCCTCCCTCCCTACTTTGGCTGTGGCCCTCAAAGTGGCTGTGGTACTGGCTCATGTACACACCAACAGCCCAAGATTCTCCTGCAGAATGCCAGCTGGGGGATTAGAACCTGGGGCCAGGAGGAAACAGAACAGTAAGCAAAAAATGCTCACTGGACGTCGGTGGAAGACCTCCAATTGATCTCAATGGGTTTTGGATCAGGTTGTAAAAATCTGAGAGATTATTAGGCCATTCACTGCCAGAAATCTCACAAGCACAGACTGTCACGACATTTCAGGTATCTACTGACTCCATCCAGACCAGAAACATTCTAAGAACGTTTCTCGGAGTATTTCAGCACTCTGGCTCGCACCAGTACAAACAATGTTAAAAAAAAAAATCACATACTTCCTACAATACCTCGAAGCCATGAAGACAATGCATGAAGTGTATGTATTGCCAGTGTAAGGGAAGAATGAAAAAGGTAAAGATCTTTTCATTTTTTTCCAGTATTCTCTGTAAAAAATGAAAAGAGGGTTGCTATATACAGCAGAATAATTCTCTTGTCACTTTAATTCAGGATTGGGCAATATTTCCATTACAAGTCTTGAACTATAAAATCAGATAATTTTTTCTAAAACAAAATCCTCCTTATAGTTATTTCTAATAACCTGGATAGCTTGATACTTATTTTATTTCCATTATAATTCCAAAAAAAAAAGTTATTTATTTTTAAAAAAATTGATCTTAAATAAAAGCACAAAACCATGTACTTTTAGTGGAAATATGGTAGAGTTTTAAAGTGCTTTAAATGGGACTAGTATGTTTGCTTACAAAACAACACTCTTTATGATGGAATTTCACAACATTAGGCTGATATCATAGTCACTTGAATTATAAGGTTTCTAGTCTTCATAAACGACTTACTGATCCAAAGCGAGTCAAAAGAAGATACTTTTATTTTTTATAATGTATAATACATTGTAAAAATACTGTAATAATATTAAAATTACTAAGGGTTTAAATACAAATGCTTCAAGAAGGATGTGAGGAACAAATTGGTCAGCATTTTCAAACAGGGTCCTAAGGTTTGGCGGTTAAATATATACATAGGCATCTAAGTAAAAGTTGCATAATTTTCCCAGGTACTAAGCATTTTCATCTCTTGTTAAAGCCAGGAGAATTTGTGGGCGCTCAGCACCTCTGCAAAGAGACCATTTTTACGTAGATTTCTAAATACAGATTTAGAAACTTGTGATTTGAAAAGATTGCTTTAGAAAAAGAAGCTCGCGCTCCCACTGAAATCACTGCGAGTTTTACCATTAACTTCTATGGGTGAAAGCTCAGATTCATAGCTATTAAAGTAGCACAATACACTATAATAAACTTGAACATCTACCATACCAAGCTACAGTGGAATTGTTTAAATAACCTAGACTCAAAATGCATTTGCTTTGGTCAGCGTAAAAGAGAATATAATGATATATAATGATTTTATAACACAGGGTTTTTTTGTTTTTAATTATTATTTTATTTTATTTTATAGCCTCTAAAAAGAAAAAAGGATGCTCAGGACTAACTTTTAATGAAACATCTTGAACAAATTATAGCAAAGGAAAATTTGAGTCCTTGATAATTTAAGTGTTGTTTTTACTACTAATGTGAATTCAACCTTAGCAAATTAAAAGAGAAAGAATTAATTGGTTATGCAAATGAGATTATTCAGTATATAAATCTAATTACATACCAATTTGCTTTAACAGCATGAAAAAAGAATAAATTGTTCTCTGTAAATTGATTGTCTTAAATAACCACCTGTAGCACAATAAAGTGCCATGTAAAAGCTATACTTTACAGGCCGTCATTGTCAGCATTAATAATAGAACGCTCTTCAAAGATCTTGTCAAGAGCGCCTTTTAAAGAGGAATCCTGCTTACACTACTGATTTACAATGATTACTCTTCTAGTATATGCTAAAACACTGTCACAACTTCTCCAGTTTTTTACGAAAGCTATAGACCCAATGTAAACAAAACACTCTGTGGCTTCAGAGACAAAGCCAGACTTTCGGCAGAAAACTTTTTTTTCCCCTTTTCTTGTCTGACTTTAGAAAATCCAGGAACATGAAAAAGAATCCAACTGAATGAGATGTGAGACATCCTTAGTAACCTGACATCAACATTAAGCTCAGTGATCCTGAAACTACCACCAATACAGTATATTACATGATCGCTTTAAGAAAATCAGCTTGTATTTAACTTAAAAGAGTGCAGGGCAATTTTAACAGAATGTAAAGGAAAAATGATAAAACAATTCCATAGAGAGAGACACTTCTGATAATTTTGGGCCAACTTATGACCCTCCTATTCTGAATGTTGAACTGTTACTTGCACAAAGTAGCTCTCTGAAGTCAACAAAACTTCTTGTTCAAGTTACTGTTCATTAATGGGAGTAAGTAGTTTAAAATCTGGCCATTTAAGTAACTTCATAGCTATGATGGTGGCCAACGCAATATACTGTCTACATTCGGTTAAAAGAGTGGAAATTGCCTTTTCATTGGTACCAGTGGTTACAAATACAAGGATAACAGTGGTAATTTGGTTACAAATTATTCAATCATTTCTAATAAAAATACAATAAAATATAGTAAAAATACAGTAACGTATGTTTCACCTATTTTTAAAAATTTAAACAGTTAATATATGAGAAAAAATAAATCAAGAAATCAACAAGATAAAAAAATAATTGCTCCAGGGCCAGTACGTGCCCAGAGGATGGAGTGCAAGAGAGAGTGAGGAAAGCACAAAGAACTCTCCCACTGAAGTGCCATCACTTCCCTTCCCCTGGAATACAGAAATTGCTGCTCTCTGTGAATGAAACCTACCCCTCAAATAGGCCATAAGTGGGTCTTCCTGGTTGACAACTGTGGGATGGAGATGGCTTGCCTGAAGAGAAGAAAAAGGAGTTTCTGGCACAAAGATTTCTTTAATTCCAGTGGATATTGGGGCAAGGATATGAGACGTCTCTCATAGGGAAGTCGACTATAACTGCAGTCTGAGGACGATAGCTCTACAGATACAGGCAGGAAATCAACGATAGAAACACAACCCTGCTTCCAGTCAGAAGCTGAGCTCAGCTCCAGCTATTCCCATTGATGTCCCATTGTATGTCATGTTCACTGGTCACCCCATCCTTTCCATTTCACTTTATTTTCACAGATGTTACAGACATTTTGCCCCCCATTCCCAAGCTCGAGACCTGGTACAATTGTCCCATTTGCTTCTTTCCCCTTGTCAGCCCTGCCTCCACCCTGTGAGCTCCTCCCTACTACAAAGTGAGAGACAGTCCTTTAATTGCCTCCGCTTAACTTTTGGAGTTCAAGCGGTCCCATTCTACTCAGTCGCAGACACCCTCTCTTCATTAAACAGAATGGAAATGGTTTTGTTCTTCTCCCATCCTGAGACTCCTCTACCATTGGAGCAGCTCCCTTGGATGGGCTCAGTCAGATGGAGACAAGGGAGATGAGACTAGTGATTAAGGCTGCTGTTGTTTAGGGGAGGAGGAGGGAAAACACCTGTTATTCTTCCATGCAGATCTGATGATCTTCAGTTAGTTAACAAGGGGGCTGCTGCATTCAGCACTAGCTTCAGATTCCAAATGGACATAAGGCATGAACTCAAAAAAAACTAGTGAGCAAATACCATCAGAGACTACCTGAAGTGAAAGGCCTATTCTCAATTCTCTTAAAACATCCACTCTCTTTTATAGAAATGCCCTTCCCTTGAACACCTTCCCCATACACAACATCTTCATTGTAACTAGAAGTAAACTATAAAAGAAATTGTGAATTTAGAGACTGTTTTGTAATGGAATATCTTTTGACTTTAATTCCGTTAAGGAACATAGGACTTCAGGAGACCTCCTGGGTTATCCAGTCCAGTCCTTGCTAACACAAGCATCCTCGTCAGATAGTCCCATTCAGAAATTATCAATTTCCATCTTAAAATTAGGTAGATTTAACCCCCCCCCCCTCTTACGGGAAGGCCGTTTCTCTACACAGAGTTTCACTGTAACCAGTTTAACTAAGAAGAGGTTCCACTGTATGCTTTTCAGTGGGAGAGGCAATCTAGTGTCATCTTGCACCTCTGGAGTTTGAAAGCAACAGCTGTACCCAAGTTAATTACAATCACTTTACAAGCATCTCATCTCTGTAGATGACATATCACTTTTTCATTGTTGGAAAGTAAATAATCACTGCACCATTACGTTGGGCAAAATCTAACATGATCTTTAATATTGTTGATCCTCCAAAGAAAGAGGATCACCACAATGCATTAAGTTCTTATGATTGAAGCATCCCTTCTTTGGGGAAATATGACAGCATCCTAATTAGCCAGCCCACCCACCTGTACCCCTGCTTTGAATGTGTTGAATGTAAACACTTAAAGCTGAGTCACATTAACAGCCATGCAGATTGTGGTTCTAGTTTATCTTTCTTATGAATATTCTTGTGGGTTTCCCAGTGTGATAAAGTGCAAGTTTATTGACACAGTCATAATGCTTTACATCTTCATTGCTTTCCTTGCTTTCTACTGAAGTAAAAACTCCCAAATATTGTCATTTTTCTGCTAAGACTACAGCGATTTAAATGGTGCACAAGTCTTGCAGTTCTTGGCTGCAACACACCTACCTCTAGCAAAGAAGAGGGAGTTTATTTTATTAGACACAAAAGCACACAACAAAATAACCTATAACCCGCTGCATAATAACATGCTTTGGTTTTATTTTTCTGTGTCAGAGCCATTTATTAGCTGATCCCCATTAACTAAAAGGGCATAGAATATATGGGATAATACTTTACTGAATGAATCACTGCAGGACATGATGCAGAACCTTTGGACAGATGAGTTAATGAATGCATAAACTCTATCTTTGCTTGTTGATCAGCTCAGTTTTTCGCTTTCATTTTCAATGTATGTATGTGAGCTCCCTCTAAAGAAGATGAATTTTCTTCACCACAAGCATTTCCAAAACCCTCCCATCTTCTTCCCTGCATAGCTGCCTTCACTGTTCAGGGAACATTCCACAGATGTTCTTAGAAATGAATCAATACTTGACCCATATTTCCTATATCCTGGGTTGCTATCAAAATATAGAAAAAAATAAAAGCCAGTTTTGCTAAATTAAGGAGCAGCTGTTGTCTGAGATGTGTTATGCCAAGTGCTCCATTTTTCTCCATTTTTTCACATCCTTTCCCCCTCCTCCCCATAGCATTTTCAGTACTGTAATGTCAATGGCTCAGATAAATTCAACCACATGCCAAGGAAGGTCAGAGCAGAAAGAATCGAGGATTAAGTGGGGAACAGCTGTACATCAATTGGGGAAATAAAGGGAAATGGTTACCCACTGAGACCTAGATTCTCCAAATTGCAACCAATTGCATGTACTGGGACTCCTTTTAGAAATCACATAGATGAATGAACACAACACAACTTCCCCCCTCACTTTTGTGAGGTGTCACTACGAAGTGGGAGCTGTGAAGCTTCATTTATGCTTTCAGTGACCTTTGGAGCTCTCGAATGAAATTTTCTACATAATATACAGCTGCACTGGTATTCTCAGGACCTATGTCAGTGCCACACTCCACAAAGGAGTGTTTACACATGCTAATTCATTCTTGGTTTAAAGCATTCATTTAAGGTTGGCTTGTAATAACGTTGGGTATATCTACTCTAGAAACGTACATCGACCTATGTTAGGTCACCTTACAGCCACCGCAGGAATAACTGCGGCGATTCATGTCCACACGGCCCTCTTTGGGGTGGTGGGGCGCATCCTCATCAGGATCACTTCCACTGACTTAAGAGGGACAGTGTGGGAAACTGAGAGCCCGGTCTCTTGGATCTGCTGACAGAACCCTGTCGGGAGCCTGCCTGCCCAAAGGCTCCCAGTCTTCTGGCGGGCTGCCCCGCCCCCGTTCCCTGTTTTCCCGCCAGGAGCAGGTGAAGCTGCCCACGGCTTCTCCTCTCCCCATTCCCCACCAGGAACAGGGTCGGCTGCCCTGGCTTCTTGCCCTTCCTCCACCAGTAACCTGTTGTGAAATTGACAAGACAGCCAGCAGCTGATGTAAGGGAGGCAGTGTCTGCACAGTGTCTGCACAGATGCTGCGTCACCCTAACTACACCGACATAAGCCTTACGTCTCTTGTGGAGGTGGAATTATGATGTCGGTGTAGTAGAGCACTTACATCGGCGGGAGGAAGGCTGTAGTGTAGACACTGACATAATTAGGTCAATGTAAACCAACTTATGTCGACCTAACTGTGTAGTGTAGATCAGACCAAAGATTATACCACATTGTACAGTGATCATTTCCATGCAGCTTCCTGCAAGCTCAGACACTGAAGAGTGTAACTAGGCACCTTCCTTATGCGTTAATGGCTCCTTGGTTGTCAAAGTAATAGGACTCATATCCTCAGTAAAATCCCTCAGTGACCTTTACAGTTTAGTTACCTTCAGCTTCATAATACGCAAAAGTTGCAGAAGGCATAAATTCAGGATATGTGCACTTTCACATCCTTCAATGCAAGTTTCTCACACAAAGGCTGTGTCCCAGGAAGCTGTTGTTCCATGGATTACATTTATCTGAACCACTATTTTATAGCAAGGCAACTTAACTCACTTAGGGCCAAATCCCGCTCAACTGATGATCCTGCTGAAACTACTACCCAAGTGGCCCTTGGAATTAAATTTTGGACCCAATATCAAAAGATATCATCTCCACATGCCTCACCATAGATGCAACCTACTAATCCCAAATTTATATTATCCGTGACCTTTGCTGTTTCATAAAGTAAATGGCCAATTTTTCTGTAATGCTATCACCACAAGAGACTCATATCAAGCAAGTGAAACCATATAGACTGACAGGGGCAGAAAGCTACCAACTGACCAGGGAGTAAATTCCCTTGGAGGAATGTCTATAGGAAAAGCAGGCTACTGTTAACAACTCCTCAGGACAGTAAAGAAATGTATGCTGTTAAATTGAAATGACCACACTGATAGAACTATTATGGCCAGCTGATAACCCATTGAACCAGTGTAAACACAGCTAAGTTACCATGAGGCTTCAGGGCTTGATCCATCCAGGTGACACAATGAAGTGAGGCAAGCTGCATTCACTGAGCCAGACAAGGTCAGTGTGTCCTAGGGAGAGTCTCTACTTTCCACATTTCCATGGAAAGACAGCTGGCATTAGCACATTTCCCTCTCTCAGGAAGTCCACATGCGAAGAGCATTTTCCGATTATGGTCTACTCAGGGCTCCATAGCAGCATTGCTTGTAGAAGCTGTTCCAAATCAGCATTCCAGTGGACTGCTTTGGCCAGTCCTTCTCCCCAGCCAGCAACACCCACTTTTCGGGCAGCCCTAGCTGACTGCAAGGCCCCCAGCAGAGTGGGCCTTATGGGAAAAGTCCTGAAAAATGTTAATAGGGATAAAACCAGTAGGAAACTATGCTGGCTTTGTCCTGCATGGTGTTGAGCACTTCTGAAAGATGTTCAGTACCTTCAGCTCCTGCAGGTTCCACTGGGAGTTTAGAGTGCTCAGCATCTCACTGAAGGGGTTCAGCACCTGCAGGATTGTCAGGGTTTTATAGAAATTACTCATAAAACTTACACAATTTGTTAAAGAATGACATCCTTTTTACATGTTTTCAACCTGTAGCAAAGATATAATTATCCATTAAAATATATAGGATAGTCCAAAATACTTAGAGGAAGTTTTCATGTTCTATTAACTTCTACAGGGCTTTCATCACATAAGAGAGTGGCGGGCAGTTTGTGGGTGCCTTGTACTGCAAACTCCCTTCACATATCCTCTTCACCTGTTAGGACTCCCCCACCTTGAATCTGGGCTACAGTTTAAACTCTCCAGACTGCACCTTATGCAAAAATGAAAATCCTCTTTTGGACATATACTGTATAGAATTTAGATGTGACAGAGGAGACAAACTAAGAATGTTCATACATACAAGTCCCTTCTTGTGAACTAGTCCTGGGTTCGGCAAACGTAACTGGTATTCAAAACTATTTACTCAAGAGTTTCAACAAATAATTTTCAGCCTATGGGATGTCCACAAACTGTTAGGTGAGGAATAACAAATAGCTCAAGTTATCTAGTTATCTTACACGGTTTTGTTTCTGCTCACTGACTGGATAAGTAAAACTTTTAAAATGGAAAAAAAAATTAATAAAAATGAATATGCTTCTGATGCAAATGTTCAAACAAACATTTCCAATACTAATGCATGAAACCTCTGGGATCCACAAAAATGTTCATGACTATAGGGCAGTCCACTGAATACCCACAAATGCCCCATCTCTTCTACAAAAAAGACATCCTCAATCATAACAAAGCAAACTGCACTTCTGCTTACAAGAATATTCACAAATAAGAGATTGTTTTTGGGGGCGGTTAACTGTTCAACCATCTTTAAGATGAGTGATGACAATATTTACTGTCATGCACAAGTATTCTATGAACAAATATTTTCTGCCATTTAAAAGACATCAAAGGAAGCAGTTTATATTCAGTGTTTATATGTATTTTAAATAGTATTTATACTTCAAGGACTAGCTGAAGTTAAGCATCATATAAGTATATCAACCTAGAGAGAGGTTGGTAATACATTTGTATAGTTTAGCTAATACATTTTTCATTTAACTACAGAGAGGATGCTAATGCATTTGTATAGTGAAACCAATACATTTTTCATTACTTTAAATGTGATGTGGGCAACTATAGAGTTACTAATGAATTTACATGAGATCCTCCAAAGACCTCAGAAACAATTTAAATCATTTTTAAACCGCTGTAGTCTCTTGTTCACAAAAAGGAATGATGGTAATGAGTAGAATATCATTTGTACAGAGTATGTCAGCATATTTATTTCTACTATCAAGTAGGACTAAAGAAAGCCCACAGCAGCCCAAAACTCATGTTTTCTCCATGTTTCATCACTATGTCTCCCTCCCTCTGACAGCTGTTAACACAGGAACTGTTAGTGACTAGGAGAAAGCTAGAAGTCAGAAGACAACGTCAACGCCTCCATGGATGCTAGTACCAGGTCTTCTAGGCGAGGGCTGCACAATTGGACTAGGATATTTCCTAGGGCCCATGTGCTCTACAGAAGAATTGGAGAAGACATTCTTTTCTGAAGTTTCTGTTTCTATCATCATTAACTATCATCTCAAATAGTCAAGGCATTTTAGAATTCAAAAACAATTAAAATTAGCACCAAACACATACTAAATATTTGAAATCTTCAATTTAAAAATAAAAAATGGGCCCGGCTGTCTGATTATTATTATTTATAATACCATAGCATCTAGAGCAGAGTTAGGAGCTCCATTGTGGCAAATACTGTACAAATACAAAATGAGATAACTCCTGCCCCACAGAGTTGACAATCCAAAAAAGGTGACACAGAGAAGTGGTAGGAAAGGAAAGAGAGGCACAGGCAGGTGAAGTGAATTGTCCAACATCCTAGTACATGTGCAGCACAGCAAAGAATAGAACCCAAGGGCTCCTGACTCCCAGTACATGGCTCTAGCCACTAAGCCCCACTCCAGGATCCTGTCTGAATACATACAGGAAACAAATTCCTTAATCATCAGACATACCATTCCAAACCAATCCAAGGAGAAGGTGGTTAGGTCCCAAACCTCCTTTCTATACTAACTGGACTGGACGGTAAATCCTTGTCTCCATTCTATCGTCTCCAGAGTAGGACATGGATAAAATGCATTCCAGTAGGAGAAGCCTGGCAGTGCCATTTGAGAACTCACCAATAGGTCTCCAAACACTATGTCCAGGTGGAAGGGGCATAATCATCAATCTAGGCAGCCACGAAATATTTGACTTAAAACAAAAATAATTCAGAAGGAGAAAAAGAGGGATGAGGTAGAAGAGGCACAAGATAGCGATAGAAAAAAATGAGGTAAAGGATCAAATTGATAAAGGGAGTGAGGCAGGAATTTCTAATGATCCTGGGCCTGGAAACTAACTTTGCATAGAACAATTGTTGCCACATTATCCATCACATCATACAGATTTAATTTTTTTAATTAATTTCATTTTAACCATAGACTAACATTTTGCTGCTTTTTTACTCCACAAACGTCCTTTTCACTGACAACAGTTGACTCATTCAGTGACTCAGCGATAATAAGTTGGACCAAAAATCCCAACTCTAAAGCAACGCGAAAATCAGAGACCATAGCCGAAGACCAAGCTCCTTTCTGTGGGTTAATTCGGCCCAAAAGATATACTCTATCTCAACCAGGAAATTAAGGGCTTGATGCACATGTTATTGGTTGAAATTACATGGCCTGTTTTATCTAGGAGATCAGATGAGATGGTCCCTTCTGGCCTTAAAATTTATGAATCTTTATGATCTGTTTGGCTTTAATCAGATCACACTCTGATCAATTAGGGATGTGGTGAGGTTCTAAACTCTAAACAAGAACAGCCACATTCTGCTACAAGGTAAGCGGTGACAACAACAAATGAAACCCATGGGAGTCACACCTGCTTACTCACCAAATTGGAATTCACCAAAGATGGCTGGGACTGAAGACACTTTATTTCTCCAAATGACTTGGATGGACCATATTTCATTTAGTGTGGGAGTCATAGAGTCATATAGTCTAAGGCCAGAAGGGAACACCAGATCATCTAGTCTGGCTTCCTGTATATCACAGACCACCAACACCACCCAGCACCCACACACTAAACACAACAACCAAAATTAGACCATAGTATTACAGACTAAATTATTATCTGCCACAGGCAGAGAATAAGGACGACCATGGCTTACCAGTGCCTGAGGTTCTCACAGTGACAGAGAAATGATTAAGTGAAATATACTCAGATAATCCTGGCAAGTGACCTACACTCACACACTGCAGAGGAAGGTGAATCCCACTCCCCAGGTCACTGCCAATCTAACCTGGGGGAAAATTCCTTCCCAGCTCCACATATGGTGATCAATTAGATCCTGAGCATGTGAACAATACTCAGACAGCCAAGCAACTGAAAGAGAGAGAGTGCTCAGTTGCACCTCTGAGTCCTGGATCTCCCTGCCCCATTTACAGCCTGGCCATCACTGGAGGATCTCTAACATATGGGTTATGCATCCAACAATAAGAATGCAAAACTATTAATTGCAAAATTATTCACTGTTGTATTTTAAAGTTTAAAAACCAAGATGAACAATCTGAAATGTGCTCCCCATGGTCCCAATCCTGCAAACCTTTACGCATGTGAGGATCTTTGTTCATGTGAATAATCCCTTTGATTTTAGAGCCACATTTTATCAAGTGATGAATATTAAAAATGTTCTTTAATTTGTTTTTTAAAGGAATCTATCCATTTATGCAAACTACTCATTAATTGCTACGTATTTTCATGTCTCTCTCTCTCTCTCATATTCAAAAAGGAATAATTTTAGAAGCAAGCCGTTAAAAGATTCTAGATAATCACTAAATTCCATTGTAACGGGGGACAGGGGCTTGGTGTAGCTTTTACCAGTAATTAGGTGTCACATTAAGGAACACTAAAAAAAAAAAAATTATGTTGAAAGGCTGTGTGATAGTTTTTAACTACAGCACCTAACACATGAACTGTGAATTCTGCTGCTGACTCAAATGTGTAAGACCTAACAGAAGGCTAACAACCTTTCACACATCAATCTTGAAAACCTCTGACAGACAGATTTTAATGTTGTGTCACTAAGAAAAAAGTGCAGCTCAAGAGTATATTTTATGCATAGCAAGGTTGATTCAAAAGTAGTGCACGTGCGCACACACACACACACACACAACCTTTATTTTGATGGTTCTCAGAATAAACTGAAACAGAGAGCTTCCAACTAAGTTTATAAAATGCAGTTTAAGCTACATTTGGTTCAACAGGATTCAGGACCAATTTAAATGAGAAAACAGTAACGTACTTATGAAAAATTAACCAAACTTTATTATTGGTTGTAATGATCATTTCCATGAGAATATCTTTGTCACAGAAGTGCCATGATTTCTGGCTGGATACTGGAACCCACTGTCACCCTCAAGCGGTTCAAGTGTTATGTGCTCCAGTTGTTCACAGCTGCTCTAACTCATAGTTTCTCAATCTGTGGTACATGTACCCCTGGGGGTACACGAGACACAGGCAGGGAGTACCCGGGGAAAAATAGAGTGACAGGGAGCCGGGCGGCAGCAGCCCACTTCCCACCCGGTCCCAGCTCCTAGTTAGGAGGCATGTGGCAGCTCCTGGCTTCTGGGGAAGGTGGGCGCTTCCCTCCCAGTCACAGCTCCCAGCTGGGAGGCGGGCGGCAGCCACTACAGTTCTGGGAAGCCAGGCTGCAGCCATCTGCTTCCTGCCCGGTCCCAGACGGGAGGCAGGTGGCAGCTGCTGGCTTCCCACCGGGTCCCAGCTCCTAGGTGGGAGCCCGGTGGCAGCCTCCTGCGTCTCGTGAGCCAGGCTCACAGCTGGGTGGTAGCCACCCGCGCCCCGGCTCCGAGCCGAGGGACAGCTTCCCGTGCCCTAGTTGAAGATGGGCAGCAGCCGCCTGCCCACATCCCTGGGTCCCAGCTGGCGGGGAAGCCTCCTCTACCCCAGATCGGATTGGGTGGCAGTCGCCCTTCTCCAGGGCTGGCAGCCAGGGGGCAGCCGCCTGCAACTTGCCCAGGTGGCAGCTCCCCTCCCTGGCTCAAAGCCCAGTGCCCAGAAAACTTGTCAATTTCACTGCTCTAGCTGAACAGTGAAATTGACAACTATGACAGCCCCAGATTTCACCAGGTACTCTCTTTTCCTCTCTCTCTCTCTCTCTCTCACCCTCCTTTCCTGTCTCTCTCTCACCCTCCTTTCCTCTCTCTCTCTCACCCCTTCCTCCTCTCAAATCTATGGCAAAAAATTTGGTGCAGTGCTTTATATTCCCCAGCATTGGCATGCCGCTGTTGGCCAAAACTTGGAGGCTTTCATCATCGCTAGCCCAGGTACATACTTGAGTTGTGCACCCCTGGTGTGAAGGTGGCAACCCCACCCACACTAGATCTGACATCTGTCATATCACGGCCTTATATACTCAGCCCTTCTTCCAACATATGGCTCACATTAGTCTGTAAACATAAAATCCCATGGAAAATTGAGTGTTGGGGTACTTATTCAAATTTTCCGAAGTTAGGGGGTACTTGCCACTTAAAAGGTTGAGAAACACTGCTCTAACTTACTCCAGTGGCTGCACTGGCCTCTGGATCAGACCAGAATATGGGAAATACAAAAATGGTCAGAAGCCACCTTTGCTCTGCTCTGCCTTAGCTGTGTTTTCTATGCTTTGATTCCTGAGACACACAGCATAGATTCTGGCACTTTAAATTCTACCTGTTCTGCAGGACAGTAGTGTTTGCTTGTTTTTAAACAAGAATTCAGTCTTATGAAATGATTTTCCCCCTGCAGAGCAGGATTTACTACTTCTAGAAGAGAAAAGTACAGTCTCTTGTCTTATTCATTTCTTGGGCTCAGTGCCAAGTTTACCAATAAAGTGAATTATTTGCATCAGCTATAGCTGACAGTGTATTTTTGTAATGTGGATGCATTCTTTTCAATTTTATATAGGTTCTTATATCTCCCTCTTCACTGTAGTATTTGAACAAATCCCAACAATTCACTAATTGATGTGACTGGCATGTGTCATATGTGGTTCATTCTCTTTGTCATCCTCTCCCAAGGAGAATTGTATATCCAGTGAAGTGTTTTGGTAGAGTATTGGGTTTTTTTAATAGATACATATCACTAAAGAGAATGCAATGTCAAAAATGCACCTTGTACTTGAAGCAGAATGTCATCAGGTTTGCAGTGTTGTAACAGCAAAGAGCTAAGAATGTTTCTGTCTATGCTTGTTTTCAGTCATTATGATTGAAGTCTTAAAAGCTTCTATACTGGCTTATAATACACTGTTATCATGGTCTGCATCTTCTTATTCAACTTTGCTCCTAATGCAATTTGTTTTTGTTCAATTGCTGGGTGCAGTAATTTCATGTTTCATCAGAGCTGATACCGTATTATTGCATTTTGTTCTCTATTCCCAGTTCCCATGATGTAACCCAAAGACCTTGTTATTGTTGCTGTTTCTATTATTGCCATTTCACCAGGGAAAGCTTCTGTGATTTATCATTCATAACCCCTGTTCTTGCTGATAATGTTGAAGTTGCACAAAAGAAAGAACACTTTTGGAAACTAACATCCATCATGCATGTTTGCACACATTGGTGTTTACTTTCCCTTTGACCTTTCTCACCCATTCATATTTTGAAAACTACCACTGCAGATGGGTGACTGACATCACTCTGAAGCCTTTTTCACCTGAAACAGAACGGTAGTGGTAACTAACTAATGGAGATTATTTATCCACTAATCTGTAAAATATAGAAAAGACACCAGTCTTTCAGGTTGTGAGGTGAAATATAATACATCATATCCCATAAGTATACCAAGGTAGAGAAAACTAATAAGAAGCATGACAATAGAAAGTAGAAATGTAAGGTGATGCCATTATAAGAATATGGGCCAGATCCTCAGCCAGTATAAACTGGCACAACTTCATAGAAGGCAATACACTGATTTGAGGATCTGGGCCCATAATGTCATTCTAAGGTTAGAGCTTTCTGATCAATGATTTTGTTTCTTTAGGTTTCTGCATCTCATGTGCTAGTTTTAGAGGTCTGTGTGTATTCGTTTGTTTGTTTTTCCTTCATGTTGCAACAAACTGTTTTATTCAGAAGGGAAAGTTTGCCAACTCAAGTTGTCCTGTTTCACCCATACATATATTTTCAAAAAATTAAATCTTGCTTATTCCAAGTTCTTGCTGATCCAGATCCCTGCATAAATAGGTTATATTGCATATATAAGAACACAGATCTGTTTTCTGTTTTTGAATTTATTTATAATTATAATTTTTCCAAATAAAACAAATATTCCAAAATAGCAGATTCATCATAATACACAAAATAAATAAAGAGGGTTAGGATAAAGGGAAGGGAGGGGAGGGAAAGCGACGTGTCTATCTTCAGGTTCTATGTTAATTATAGACCTTTAAAAGGTCAGCCCAAATTGCTTTGGTTTTTTTCAGGCATTCCTTTTCTGCAGAATACCAGTCATTTGTTAGCTGGAGTCAGGCATCAATAATTGGTGGGGTTCAACTTCTTCATTTTTGTGGGATTAATGTTTTAGAGACCAAAGCTGATATTAGAATCATGCTGCCTTGTTATCAGGTAATCTCCAGGTATCAGGAATATATCCAAGAATGAAATTTAAGGATGAGGGCTCCAATTTAGCAGCCAATATCAAATCCATCCTTTGACCCACCTCATACCAAAAATTCTTGATACAGGGGCACTCCCAAAACATATGAGCTACTATAGCACCAAGCGAATTACATTTTCAACAGCATTTAGCATTTATGAAGCCTATTACCATTAGCCTATGTGGGGGCCAGTATATTCAAAAAAGTGTCTTTGAATGAATGAACTATAATCTCAGGTCCATCAATTGTTTTTTAAACATTAGATACAATTGTATTCCATTTGGTTGGATATAACTGTGTATCCAAATCTCTATTCTGAGCAACTCTCAAATTATCAATCTTTGGGACAGGTTTTCGGGCCATAAAATTGTAAAAGGATAATGTTGACCAAGAAAATCCAGGAATTTTCCTCCAAAATAATACAATTCTGGAGGTTCCAATGCATCCAGTCCAAATGCATTCATAAGTAAATGCTTTAACTGGGGATATTTCTATGCTCCGGAGGAGGCCAAGCCAAACTGTTCCTGAAGATCTACAAATGGTTTAAATTTATCATTGTCAATTAGCTGTGATACAGTCATAATTCCATTGTCCATCCAATCCCTTAACATCAAGGTTTTGCCACTGATCTTAAGGATAACACTGCACCATAGGACCTCCTCTACATGGAAGAATGAATGGGAGCAGAACTTCATAGCCAAGTTTGATTAAGCTTGCCCCACAGCCATTATTGTCAGAGCTCTGAAGCCAACACATCTACAATAATTTGGTTTTACAAAGTCTGAAAGGGGGACTGGCTGTACCAATTCTTGTTCAATGTGAATCCAATGCAGGGTCTGTGTGATCATATCTAACAGCCACAAAGATGCCTGGTTTAACAAAAAGGATATATGATAATTTTCCAGGTTGGGAAAACAAAATCCTCCCAGAGACAGGAGGAGCTGTAATTTGTTCAGAGCCAGTCTAGGTTTCTTACCTGTACCCCCAAAAATGTTCTGAAAATAATACTGAATTTCTTAAAATAATTTGAGAAATAGAAGTAGGGAGACCCAGACATTCAAAATTCTGGGAAGGACATTCATTTTCAGTATATTAATTTTACACCACAAACTGAGTGTAATGAAATCCATCTCCCTAAATTGTTAGCCACTTGCACAATAATTGAGTCTATATTTATCATAGTGATGTCCTGAATATTTTTCGAAATCAGTATTTCATATAAAAGGATTAACATTGAAAGTCCCAATTTGAGAATTTTGTGAATATATTTGTTAATGACTAAGATTTCTGATTTACCCAAACTATTTTTATATCCTGAGAGGAGTCTACATATCTGTTTTCTTGCATTATAGTGGCAAAGAACTGACCCTATGGAACAGGCTCAACATCTACCTTTGACAAATTATACGTACCAACTCTTATTACAAAGCCACTTCCTAGTTCTCAAAAGTTTGTGAGACAGACCTATTAGATGAGCAATAAAATACAACTTAAAGTAATTGATCATCAACCCTATTATGTTGTTAAACCCCATTCCAACCACACAAATGCCTGGTTCACATCCAACATTCACATAATTTTGATGGGAAAATGGTAGATGTGTCTCTCCAAGAAAACTGATGACATATCACTATTTAGTCACTCATTAGGATATAGCAGACACGTGTTATACTGTCAATTTAGGATCAAGACCATAGAGACGGAAAAGAAAACATGCAACTCCACTAGAGCATGCAGCATGAATCTGCAAATACAAATAGAGGGAAGGGGATTTTCAAAAGTTCTCAGTGCTGACCTAACTTTGCTCCTACCAAGTCACTAGTAAAACTCCCATTGACTTCTGTGTTAAATCAACAAGTATTTGAATGTTCACCCATTTTGCTCCACTTTACAAAAAACATTTCTGTCCTGCCTGCACTAGAGAACTGAACTGTTGTTAAAAATGGGTCTCAGCAATGGATTCACAAAGTCTCAATCAGGTTTTCTGAAACAGAACAGAAAGCAATTTAGTCTTCTCTATATTAACACTAAAAGCATTTTGAATATCAATTTAGGGGCACACATTGCGAAAACCATTGTCAACACAGATCAGTTTTCTCCTGCACCATGTATTGGACTTGCTTTTTCTCCACAAGCACTTGGACGTACCTAACCTCCATGGTCTGGAGGCAGCCACTCTGCATACATTTATGCACGGCTCTGCTAATAATTCTCTACTCTCTCTTGGTTTCCAGGGTCTCAGGTATCCTGTTTATCCTCAAACCTGTCCAGCTGTTCTTAAACTATCTCCTCCCATTGATCCCTATTTACTGATATCCATCTGGACTCTGTCTTTGGTCGTCTTCACTTTTCCTTCATACTTTATGCTTTAAAGAGATCACCTATTGATATGCTATAGCTAATACCGCTATATGAACATCTCATAAATCTCTTTCTTCATCCCCAATCTTTCCACTACCCTCCTGTCTCACCTCTCTGACTCTTTTTCCAATGTATTATCCCAGATAGTGAAAGCTTCACATGGCAAGAACTGAGCTCTTCCTATCTTAAACCCCTTTTCCTCCTTCTCCATTTCCACTGGCAATCAATCATCCTCCCTTTTAAATCAAGACTGGATGCCTTTTCTAAGAGATATGTAGGAATTATTTTGGGGAAGTTCTATGGCCTGTGTAATACATGAAGTCAGACTACAGGATCACAATGGTCCTTCTGGTCTTGGAATCTACGAATCTACCCCAGAGTCTTCAATTACAATGAGAACTGTTTTTATTTACTCGGTCTGCCAAGGGGCATGCTACATGGGCCAATCAAAAATGAGGTTGAGACATTTTCACTGGTAAACTATAGGCATTGGGTCTGCATTACATGCTCAAGAGGATCACAAATCCATGAGAACTGAGACAGCAAGTGAACGCTATATCATCACTATGACCAGCCCTAATTAATATATCTGAACTCAGAAACAGAATGATCATCCTTGTGTATGTTTGCTTTTTAATCCCAGTAACAAGGGCTCTCTTTTTAAAAAAACTCTCTTCTTTAACAGAGAATGATTTGACACTGAAAGGGTTTTGGAGCGATTCTTCAACAACTGAGGAACTTTCACGTACCTCATCCTCATTCCACTCCATCAATGCATCTGGCCTCCCCTCGTCTTTCATTCTCTCTTATCTTTGTGCCTTCTTTCACTTTGTCCCCTACATGTAGAATTTACTCATTCTCACGGTGTCTGATGATCAACTTCTCTTCTTTCAAATTCCTCTTCAGATCTCCAGCACAACTCACTACCGAGTGAAACCCACACAAACCGAGTGAAAATACCAATTCTCATACACCACGCTAAAAATGGGAGGTTAAAGGCTATAGAAGCATGTTATACTCTGCATAGATAGGCAAGCTCCTAGGTGCAGAGATAAATTATTCTTCCATAATTCTTCCATATGTCATACAGTACTGGACACATTGACAAACAAAACAACAACAGACTTAACTCTGTCATTCTTTGTATTATGGAGTTGCCTGAAAAGGACCAATTAAAAATGATATGCCGCAGAGCCTATACAGATGCTAAAATGAAGCCATTTTATGTTAAGTTGTGCTTGAGATGAACTGCATGCAGAGTTCAAATAGTAATAGCTGGTGATTTGCTTTTCCTTCTAATAAAATGTGTAATGTGGATGCAAGCCACTTTTAAGCCTGATTTTTTTAAAAAAACAGATACAATCTTTAATACTTTCAAACTCAAGAAAGGTGGAATTAAGATACCTTCCCAAAGTAAAAATTCTTGATAGCCTCCCCAACACCTGCAAAGTTAATTAAGTTGAAAGTCACCAACTTTGCTCAAGATGCTGACTGCTGACTTGTTAATTAGTTGCCTTTCTCATTGATTAGCAATTTATGCAGTACTCGATAATAAATGGTTGTAATGCTTGCCTTGTTCAGTGCCTAATTAATATGATATAGACTATTTAACAATTGTGTCTGAGTTTGATTTATGATGCTAAATTTGTATATTTTATTGCTAAATAAAAATTCTAATGCACAAGAAAAAATAAAGAAACAAATTGAAGCACTGAAGTGATCATTTACAAGTTTTGTTTTTCTATCATAATTTATAAGAAAACTTTTCTAAAACTTGCACTAATGACTCAGTGTGGCTTGTCATGACTAAATACATTTTAGAGTGCAAGCTGTCACAATACTTGACAAATGCGTCAATGAACCAGCATTAAACAATGTTCAAATGACTGAGCTGCATTATATCATTCTGCGGTATATTCATTAAAAACAATATTTATTGTGGACAACCCTCATACTCGCCATTTTGGGAGATAACATTCCTTTGCAAGTATAAATAAGGATCCCTTTTCACGTTAAAGGCTTAATCCTGAGAGATACTGAGCACTCCCAACAGCCAGTTGAGGACCGTTTTTGGGTGGGGACACATGGGGCTAGATTCACAAAGGAACTTAGCTGTGGTGATGCTGAGCTTTGCCATGCCCAACTTTGAGGTGCTTAGAAAATCACTGGGATTCACAAAGCCTGAGTTGGGTGCCTAGACTCCCTGTACAGTGAATGTGGAAAGATAGGCGCCTTGGAATGGGATTCATTAAAGTAGCACACTACGCAGTTCTTGGACTGAACTAGCCAATGGGATATTCCAAGCTGAGGGGTGTGCACAAAGCCTCAGAGATAGGCACCTAAGTCTGGGCTGCAGGGAGATGCCTGGCTCTGCTTGGGATTCTCAGTGCCAACCTTCCCTTGGCATTAGGCATCTGCGCTGTTTTAGCAAGAAGCTGGGGGAGGGGGAAAGGAGGAGGCAGGACCTCCCTTGTAACTTTTAGCCGAAGTGGTTAGGGTTCTCACCTGGAATGTGGGAGACCCCTGGTTCAAGTCCCCCCTACACCTGAGGGGGAATTAAACTGGGCTCCGCTACCTCTCAGGTGAGTGCTCTAACCACTAGGGATGGTTTAGTCTTATATGGGCTCCCTCAGTCTCTCCTGTTGAAGCGGTTAAACTGTGGATAATTCATTGGAGCAGAGTGACGGGATCTTTGGTCTCCTGCTTCCCAGGGAAGTACTCGACCCATCAGGCTACAGAGTCATTCTCTTGTGCCCCTGCATTTCCTGCCCCCACCCACCATTCTTTCACAGATTCAACGGGAGGGACTGCGGGATTTCCACATCAGAATATCCCACAGCCCAGCAGCTAAGGTGTTCACAGAACAAAGATTCCTGTTCAAATCTTTTCTCCCCTCAGAGGGGGGACTTGAATTGGGGGTCTCCCACATCACAGATGAGCACCCTAACCACTGGGCTAAAAGTTCTGAAGGAGGTCCTACCTCCACCCCCAAACCACTGTGAGTAAGTTGACCTACAGGGGCCTGCTTTGGAAAGTGAGGTCTGAGCACACTTATCGGACCAGACACCCTTGGGGAGTTAGGCCGAGGAACACTTATTTTCCTCAGTACATGCATTGCTCTTTGACTTAGGCCTCTGGATACCTAGTGTAGGGCTGCAGTGCACATTCTCAGAGGCAGACACATAGGGAAATTCTACTGCACAAATTTAGGCACCGAGGGATCTTAGGCACCTACAGAGTCCAGAAATAGCTGAGCGGGGGCTTTTGTGAATCCCAGTGGGGCTTGATTCTGGGATTTAAGCATCTAAAGTGGCAACTAGGTGTCTAAATCCTTTTGTGAATCCACCCCATGATGCAGAGTGCCAGCAAAAGTCCTTTCACCCTCATAGCAAGCTGCATGCAAGGAATATGAGGGAAGCAGTCATGCAGCATGCCTCATGCTGGGAAACCACTTAGTCTGACGTGAAAGATGACAGTGAGGATGGGCCAGAAGAGAGACCACGGCATCCACAATTTTGCAGATTCAGTAGCCCCAAACTCTAGCACAACTAGTGCAGAAAGGCTGGAATGGCATCTGCTGGGAGGAGCTGCACGGCAGTTCTACTCACTGGTTCCAAGAGTCCCCATTTTCCTCCACCCACAAACAGCTATAACTCAAATCCTATGCAGGTGAAACAGATTTTCTCTCTTTCTTTCAAACGGATAAACGACAAAATCGTACAATCCTGACTAATGCAAAACTCCTATTTGGCATCAAGATAAGGTCTGAATAATGACTGCAGGGTTTGACCCTCAACAACTCAAAGAAGGATATGAGGAAAAGCTTGTTTTCCCTGAAATAATATTAGCCGGCAATAGTCTGCTGATATAATATTAACATGTTATAGGGTCAGAAAAGGGCAATTCTATCATTCCCCACACTTCTAGTATAATTCATTATCAGGGTTTGAAATGCCCCTTTTACCATTTCATTCCATCCTCCTTGGAAGTGACACATCCCTTGACTGCATGGCTGAAAGATCTTTATTTAAGCTACAATGACCAATGGCAACTGCATTTCCCGGAAGTTAATGATAAGCTGGAGGAGATGAGGGCATGAGGCTAAGCCAAGGGACCTGAACCCAAACAGTTATTAATCGAAATTAAGTGTCTCTGATAATTATTGGTACTATTATAAATGGTGCACTTTTTAAAAATAAAATGGAAAGACCAAGTCAAGTAATTCTGTTTATGTGTGAGGAAAAGTTAAAAGAAGTTAAAGTGACCATGGCATTGCTATAGATGCTCTGATTAGGAGTGCTGGTCTTTTCCTAGCAGTTCAAGATAGGTGTACGGACTAAGAGGAGTGCAAAGCTTAATTATCCACTGTAAATAAACTAGTAATAGAGCTGGCAACACTTTGCATTATAACATGAAATGAATTCAAATGACACTTCTAGACGGACCAAACGATGGGTCCAATCCTGCAATCCTTAGTTCATCTTTAGACAACAGCCCTGCCCCTAAGAGCTAATAACATAAATCAATAAGAGACCGAGTATTCTCCAATGTCACACAGATGGTCAGTAGTGCAACCAGGAATTAACCCAGATTTCCACAGTCCTGCATCTACTGGACCACGTTATCTCTCAACACTACCATTTACTTTAATGACTGGGTAGGAATTACAGGATGGTTTCCTATCCCATCACAATTCAGATGTTCCAGGGAACACAGAGCTTTTTAACCACATAATAATTTTAGCAGTGAACAATGCCTATGCCCTGGCACTTGGTATTTACTAGCAATAGAGTGATACTTTGTGTCTACATTCTCCTAATTTGAGAGGAGCCTATAGTATAGCTCCCTAACAGATTCAATTTCAATGTCCGCACAACTCATTTTCAAAGCAAAGAATTAAAATAAAAAGAGTCATCATATAGAATACACAGAGGATCAATATGCAACCAAATTGTTGGAACATTTACTTATAAAAGATCTTCTGAAGCTTTTTATCATCATCATTATCAATAATTTTTCTTAGCAGAAGAGGTCATTAATCACAGCCAGATGGAATTGGGACTGCTTGGAGAGAACTACAAAATACCTAGCCATTTGTGTGTAAAACAGATCTGGGCAAATTATATTGCCGTTCCCTCTCTCTCTAGGTTTCAGGCACTTTCATACTTGTTGCATTAGCCACACGCTGGAAATTATGGGTCAGATATTTTGTGCTGCATCACCAGAGGATTTTGGCCATCGACGTTGCATGAATGATCTCTTTAGTGTAATGGACTTAGCTGATGTATGCCACATCCACTCATTGCTGTTGGCTTAATGGGAAAGGGGCTGTCACCATCTAAAAGGAGGCGGTGGCTGGGAGGAGACTTCTTTACACCAATCCTGGGTTTAGTATTCTGCCCTGTGTGGCTGCTACAAACCAGCACAGTTTAGAGAAGCCCCGATATTGTTTTAGTAAAGAGCACGATTAGGACATGCACTAAATGATACTGGGGTCAAGTGGATACTTCATGCTAGCATTGCACAACATCCTCTGACTTCCACTCTGTGTATCAGGAACACTAGAGGATCTGGCACAATGATTATTAATATTTATTATTAGTAGGGATACCTTTACAGTGCCTTAAATCCAAATCAATGCACTTCACCAACATTAATTCATTATGACTCTCAGTACTCCAGTAAAGCAGATAGCACTTGTTCAAGGTCACACAGAAAGCTGCTGATAGACCTGGAAACAGAGAACACTGAGAGAGAGCTGTCAAGAAGAGGGCTAACATAGTTGAGTATAATATGAATTCCCCTTCCTGAATCTTAGCTCCAAATTGAAATGCAAATTGTTCAAAATCTATAAAGGCTGAATAGCTTTCCTGTCGTATTACATGTCTATGTACTTCCTGGTTTCTGAACAGCACTAGAAACTGAAATATTTGGGGCCTGATCAGAAGCAGAAAGTACAAGCAAATAAGATTAAAAGGAAGTCAGTCTGTTCCCATGAGATTTTTAGCTAAGTTTTGGGGATTCAAGAGGACAAATAGATAAATATATGGATTCGTGATAATTTTCTGAACTGCCAAAACCTTTTGAGATGTGCTCATCTCTTCTTGTAATTGACCTAGTCAGTAGAGTATCCCCATGTAAAATGGATAGGACTTGCTGAAGTTCAGATAGCAAGCCATTTATCTTTTTTCATGATGGGCCTGATTCTGCTCTCTTTCCTCACTGAAGTAAATAAATAAATAAATGAAAAAGACTGCATAGTTGGACATGTTTTTGTCCCACTGGAACTCTCTATTGAAAATACAATTTCTGGCACCATTTTAAAAGGAATTCAAAGAAAGACAAATCTGTTCTGAATGTAAATTTAGAAGCACGTTTGGCATGGAAATGTTTAGCATGTGTTTTAACTACAGATGCCGGCACTTCTTTTAATTACAGCTACCAAGTTTACCTTCATAGTTTAGAAAATCCTTTGTGAAAAAGAAACAAATGCCTTTCCACAGTGACTTAGGGAAGGTGAGCACTATTAATCAGGGTCTGTCATCATTTTTAGGGAAAATGTAAAAGCTATGTTCATTCTCACTTTCCTCCAATTTATTTTATTCAGACAATTATCGGTAGCATGCAGGTGTGGCTTTTCTTAGACAGTTGTCTCTATACAGTATTTTGTACTACTTCTGAAAACCCCTCCAAACATGTAAAGCTTTCTGTACTAACAGGGGCAGTAAGTTTAATCCTGGGAGGTCTCTACATTTTACAAAATGCTCTGTATTTGTGGAACCACTATGTGATTTGATCTCAAATTGCTACATGTTGTCAGCTGAAAATTGCAATGTTTGGCCTCCTTTGCTTGATCACCCATAGTTCTTTTTGCTACAGGCAATTACTTTTACAGTAACAAGTTCTAACAACACTATGACCACTTCTGCTTATAACAGAATTGTCCCCAGACATAGTGAAAACACACTTAAAATGTCAATGGGGCCTAGCCATGTTTAACAGGCTGTAATATAGATTGGAACACAGGTTGAGTCTATGCTAAAATTGTTATATGTCTTAAGTATGTTTGGGGTAACAGCAGTGGTAACTTAATCCCCCAACACTCTTTTTGTGGTATACACAGGCTCTTTATCCTCATGGGGTCTACTGGGAGAGAGCTGAGAGATGAAGCACCATTGAAAGTTAAAAGATGACCAGACTTTGCCAATGAGACAAAAAAAAAAAAGTAAAGTATGCTAGCCAATGAAAATCCTCTCCAACCAACAGGGAATACTTCTCTTGGGTTGCGCTCACCTGTGACCTGGGTCACGTTCTGCTTGATAATATACTTTATTATTCTCTGAAGCGCTATTTTACTCCTCATTTAAAAAAAAAAAAACAGGAGTAGGAGCAAATTTGAGTAAACTCTAATTTAAATAAATATCAGCCAATGGAAATCCCAAAATGTTCTCACTTTTGTATAATATGTAAAATAAATCACCCCTTCTGTGTCCTTTTCAATCTGCTGACTTTAAACTTTCTTCCATGCCCCTCTTTATGCTTGGAATTATCTCCGACCCCTTGTGTGGGAATCAACCACACTTTCTGTTTTCCTCCCCACAATTTCCTCCTTAGTTTGCTCCTTCCATGCCATTCAACCATGATCCACTGGCTAGGAAATAATCTTTCATTTAACAAAGATTACTTTCCCCATAACTCAGCAGTTTTAACATTTTGGAGCTGAACCCTCCCCTCCCCTCCCCCGCCCCGAGTTATAATTTTTGGTTGCACTCCCCCTCCAACTCATGTAAGAAGAAGTGAGTCAAGAAGTGGAGGCGGCACCCCCTCACTGGGCCCTGCCATGCCACAATTGAGCCTGAGCCACATGGCGTCTTTACTCGCCCCCTGAATGATCCTCCATGCCCCTCAAGGAGGGGGCGCCCCACAGTTTGAAACCCTCTGCCCTAATTTATGGGATGTTTTTGCCTGAACTGTGTTAATGGTGGCTGATGTGACTGGACACTCCTTTGGGCTAAGGACTTCTGTTTGTAAAGCAACACCTGCACATGGGTGCTCCAGGAACAATACATAACCATCGTAAGTATTATATTTATTGCGTGTACATGTTCAATGGTCATTTTGTGATGATAAAAGCTCTGAGGTGCACAGAACACAATAGCAGTTTCCATTGAAAAGTGTTTGTAAATTAACACCAAGGAATTGAGGAACGTTATATTCTGAATTTTTTTTAAAAAAAATCATGCACAAACACACTAAGGGTGAAATTACTTCATGCACTTAAATCCCAAATAATCAAACTTTTTACAAGCAAACTCTTTGAGGGCTGGGAGGTTAAATATACTCATCCAACCATGGGCAGGGCACAGCTGCCATTGTAGCTTATGATCTACAGTAAACGCTGCTTTCTCTCCCTATCATTTATGGAGTGTGCTGGGGCCAATCCATATAAATATAGATTCCATGAACTATTCCCTGTTCCCAGTTGCTGCCCTCCAGAATGGCTGATATTGGGCCAGCATGGAAACTTCTTCAGCATCCACTGCATGACTCTTTCTTCTGCATCCCTTGTTCCTCACAACCCCATGAATGGCCCCAAGATGGGGCTTAAGTGGTGCAGAGGGCTTTCCACTTCACAGGTGAATTTCACATTATAGTATTTGTTATTGCTGCCTTGAAATCCCAGAGAAAGTTACCTCTGTAACTCAGTGACACAGAAAAACAAGTGCACTTTTTAAAATAATCTATATCTTTTGTACATGTTAGGGGAATGTTTGTACAAATGTCAAATCACTACATGCATAAATATATCAACTATTTGAACTAATGTGCACTACAGTAACTGCTAGCAACCTTTTCTTCCAAGCCTAGTTACCTTGAATTCCCA